>NC_091010.1:29102321-29410803 GCF_041146395.1 Eulemur rufifrons | reverse complement strand
GACTGAGGAATATGAGGAAGATTAAAAACACTTGGGTATGAATGTTTTCATGAATAAGATGTTCCCTGGGACCAAGAGCCCTCTGAGTGTTAATTACCTTTATTATAATAATCATAATTTCAAGGGTAACATTATTATAGGTGTGGGTAGTCAACATTTTCTCTAACACTTCACAAATTTCAAAGCGCTTTTATACACATCATTTCATAATTAGATGAATTTACTTCAAGTGCTGGCTAACTGTTTTTACAAAAATGAGTTGACATCAGAGACGATAGTGCATGTGAGAAGGGGTCAGGGCATGCCCCCTGTGACCCACGGGCTAATTTAAGGCCCTGGCTGATAGATGGGTTCCCAGAACCACTGAAGAGCAGAACTCCAGGCTACAGAGACACCTGCTACCTCTAAATTTTAATTTGGCCAGGGCAGGGAAACACCGAGACCCTTGGCTTACCTTGCTAATGGGCGCCTGGCTCGATTAACAGCTTCCAGATCGGCGTAGCGGAGATCAAGCTGGCAGCCAACGAGTACAACAGGTGTTCGAGGGCAAAAGTGCTTGATTTCTTGATACCACATGGTTTTCACATGATTTAGGGAATTGGGATTAGCAATGGAAAAACAGAGGACCACAACATCGGACCTAAAAGGAAATCACAAAAGCAGCTTGTATTCCCTTTTAACTTTTTTCCCTACCTTTACGGTTCCTCCCCACTCCTCCCCATCTAATACCGTATCATGTCACCATTAAACCCCCCCAGCCCCCAGATATTAAAACACATCTTGGAGTCATGCAAACAGCCTGAGAAGCCCCCACATTCCAGCACCGACAGTTCATTTCCATATGGCACTGCAGAATGCTTATGCATTGAGAAGTTTCCGATGAAGCTATCTTACAGTAGAGATGGTCACCCAAACTCGACTCAGTCCTGGAACCACAACATGCTGAACTATTTCTGTTCATCACAAGAAATAGTTTCGAGGTAAAAGAAAACAATAAAGACTACCTTTCACCGGTTTAAACAACATAAAGGTGACGATGACTCATCCCAATGAGATAAAGCAAACAGTTTAAACATTACTGAAAATGTAACAAGTATTTGCTGTACGGGGTCAGCAAATACGCAGAAGGATTACTGCCCTTCTTCCCGCTTATGCACACATGTAGAGAGCACAACCACTTATCTGTTTCCGAAAAGAAAAATCCTGAATTTGCAGCAATTTTCACTCTTTACTAGGTAAGGCAAGAAGGTAGTATTTAACATATAACTAGGCAAGAGCTAGATTGATGGCTAATAAAATGAGAAAATATTGGAAGCAGGTTTCTCAAATGTTATATGAGACACAGCAGGTATATGGGGAAAAGAAAAATTGCTTTATAGTCAATTTTGACATAAGGGTCTTCTATTTTTACATAATAACTTACCATTCTAGAAGTCAAAGAACTGTTTTACAAAACAGTTGTTCAATTATGGTGTTTGATGGATAGCTGCTAAAAGGTATCTTTAATAGAAATTATAAATCATTGTTCTAGGTTAAAATGCGCTGAATGATAACTTTTAAAACATTGAGGCAGAAGGATATAAAAGAATAGGAAAATTTATGCCAAAGTATTCAAAACCATCTCGAGGCTAAATTCAGAAATAAACTCTTACAATTTATTACATGTTAATTTATTGCCTTGATTGTTTATGTAATGAGAAGAATCAAGTCGATGAATCAAAACACCTTCTTTTTAAATCATTAATGAGCGTTTCCCCCTACATATCAATGAAGACAAAACAAATATATGCAGGCAACCATAAAATTTCTAAAAATAATCATTTGCAATGCAGAAAACTGCAGGGTGCTTACATTAAATGTAATTCACAAGTTGAGTCTTTAAATTTATATCGAAGAAAACCTGCAGCAGACCACAACAAATAGAGGGGAAAATCCTGAGATTAAAATATTTCCAAATTATAAAAGAGGACCTAGGACTCAAAGTAGATGAATGTATTAATCTGAATGTTTAGCATCTTCTTGAAATAAAGATATTATCAAAGATTCTTGGATGCTGGAATAATATGAGTGAAAATATGTATAAATATATAAATGAAAAGGAAGCATGTCTTGCCTTTGGGATTCTGATTTAGTTAGTGGAATATTCTGTGCTCAGTCTTACTTCCAATCAGCATAAATAACAGTATTCAGTAAAGCCAGGAATGCTTTGAATTTTACATTTTTTACGGGCTGAGTTTTCTATTATTCATAATCCTATTTATATCGGGTATCTGATGAAGCTCTGCTATAAGCTTCGTCCTGATCATAAAATAAAGCCACCATGAATTTTGGCACAGTGAGAATAGTATGACAATATCTGAGGTTCAATATCGCAGAGAAAGAATTGAGGAAATATATCCAGCACCAAAATGTGTTATAGTAAGTATATATATATATATAATTGTTCTAATTGGTGCCTTCCATTTCCATATTAAGGCACATGGCTCTAAAGAAAATCATTCTCAGAGCTTAATTTATATGACAGACATGTAGCTAAATGTCAATTCTGTTCTCTAATTTTATGATACAGCATGTGAGGTTTTGAAATCAGAGCTAGCCTGGTTGCCAAGGTTACCGTGATAACACTCATGCCATTGAACACATACTAGTTACTATCCAGATGACCTGTAAACAAGTACAGACAGGACCTTGGGGGTTGGAAAAAATGGAATCTTGTGATGATAGTAGCACAATGCCATCACACAGCACAGGTCCGGAGGGCCCAGCTTCTAACTGTGCCACGTCAATATCTAAACGCATGAAATGCCATTGGAAAGCTAGAAAAATAATTCAATGTTCTGGAAATATTTTGCCTCGAAATAACGATTTAAAGAAAAGAGGTTGTACTGAGAGCAACACTACCTCTAAAGATAAAATAACTTACTGAACCGAAATTCTATTTGTATCCTGTAATAAAGCTCTTTTTTTTCCTTTTGTGTTCACATTTATGTGCTATGAGAATCTGTCCCCATTATTTTACATTGAAAGCAGTTATAAGATCATATTTTTTGATCAAAAGACATTTAAACAAGTACCAATCTGCCTAAATGTCTCTTGTTTAACCCTTGTTGTTTTAGATACAAATGCAAGTTAAGAAAACATTATATACAGATTATACAGAATTCTATTTTTAAGGTCTGCCAAATGAATGTATTAATAGTACCCTAAACCTGATTTTAAGCAAAAGGCCGAGAATTAATGGGTGCAATGATAGAGCTATGGGAAGATGCTGCTTGCACACATCTCTCCTTACCAATATTCTTTTCTAATTCCTAATTGTCAACACATCAGTATTCTCTGTGATAAAAACACGTATACAATCAAGTAACTATTCTGGGAATACCATTTATTTGTTCTAGATTTTGAGCATTTTTTTTTTTTTTTTTTTTTACCTAGTCAAAGAAGGCATAGGATCTGCAGCTAAGAATATCTCCAGCTTTAGGCAGAATTCCAAGGAACTAGAGATATTAAATAATTTTTAATCAAAACATTCATTCTCATGTGGAGACTGTTCAACGTCTGACATAAGTTCGTGTTTAAAATGGCATTGCTATGCAAGATAAGAAGAAAAAGGCAAGTTATAGCATTTCTATTTCTATGGCTCTGTTAGTTTTTTTACTTTGTGGAGTGAGTTTAAAAATAATTGGGAGTGAGGAGTGTGATGAGGACATTCTCACATATTAGGCAGTAGGGTTAGTCTGGAAATGACCTCGGGCGTCCTATTTCAGCTGTAAAAAGAATCCAATAGGATTTAAATGGAATCCTAAGGCTATCTGGATAGAAAGCATAAGAATTTGAGAATGCAGAGGCAAAGTATAGGATAGACAAGAGTCTAAACTCCAGAACCTGAATGTTGAGAAGGGCTAGGAAGAAGTTTGGAACGTTTACTTTATTTATTTTTATCAAAATAATTTTTTGACTGGATTAAACAGCTTTATTAGAGAAAATCAGAATTACAAAGGACATAAGGGTGTCTGGTCTTAGTTGCTTGCCTATGGAATATTTACTTTTTCAGGGAAAAATAGGATTTCTTCTTCCTAAGTGGAAAATATCAATAAAAGTTTCAATTGGGTACTAACACATCAAATGATGTCCATGAAATTATGTTTTGATTAGTTAAGTAAAAAACAATCCAAAGTGAATTGATGTGTGGAAACAATTGGGAATCTCCAGTTTCACAGGGGACTGGGAGTGGATTAGAGAGACAGAGTCATCCTAAAATGCTTGAGCTGATAAAGCCAACCTCAGTTCCATCAGTTTTACTTCAGATATGAAACAAACAAAAAAACATATTTTCCAGTTATCTTTCAAGGGGAAAACTGACCAAAGACAGGATGTGAAAGATAGGCAAAGATATTTGGATAACATAAGGAATGCATGCAAAGCTGGGAGCAATCTTTGTTGGAGGATTAAAGAAAAAAAATCTGAAAAAAGTGCATCTTATCCACATATCTTGGCCCGAGCTAAAATCTGAACAGCAAATACCACACATGTTCTCAAAACCTGTATTTACAATGTCTGCAGTCAAATATAGCAAAGTTGGTGGGAAAAGATCGGAGAAGCAACTAGAAGCGAAACTCTCTCTCCAATCTGAAATACCAAATTCATCCTTTGAAGAAGTGGTTGAAAAAGTTTAGATCATCAGCATCAGACTTTTATTGTTAGGAATATGTTTGCTAAGTTCTTTCCTATCACAAAAGTGCTGTCTGTCTTCTGAGTTTATCTTCCCTTTCCTAGTCCCACCTACTTGGTTATTATTGTCCAGCTGAGGAGCTGTGGGCCTTGGGTTTTCTTATTTGGTTAAGAGAAAGTATAATTCTGAACTTATCCTCTATGTAGGAGCATCACATCAGGTAGACGTGATGGGCAGTATGAAGGACAACAGATGCCACCCAGTCCTCCAGAAAGCTGTGAGTGGGACAGCCCCGTGCCCTTCTCCAATGTGCCCAATTCTGGTTGGGTGTCTTGCTACACTAACACTTGGTGACCAAAAATAAGCCAACAATTATATTTACCTGAGTTCTGCTTGGATGTATCTCCTTTTTAAGGTACATTTGTACTTTTAAATCTTTTGTTCTATGGTAGGATCCCACCTTTTATATGTCATCACTAGCTATTATTATTTATTTTTTTAAGGAGACACTCCTATATCCTTTATATTAGTAGAGTCCATGGTCACATTTTAATGGGCTTCTTTTCTTTGTCAATGTGCACAAGTCCCCCTCTTGCAAAGGATTCAAGTAGAAGTCCCTGATCTCCACCTATGGGGCTTCAGGCTTCCTTTTCCTTGCTGGTAACTGATGAGGTAGGCTCTTTACAGAGACATTTTCAAAACCATTCATATCGACAACACACCTTTCATGCATATAGTCTGACAGTGCTATGCAAACACACAGATCAAAACAGCACAAAACAGCTGGGGAGCATGGCAGAGAAAAGGAATGTGTAACACGTGGCTTTGGAAAATTTTAGTAGGGGAGCAGCCCGGTGTGTATGAGATGCAGAGGAAGTTGTCAGTGATGGTTGGTGCACATAATCACCCGGAGATGAATGGCCGTGTAAGCTCATACTCATGGAGGATGGAGAGGCCTGTGGAAGAGCGCCTGGCAGGGGATCTGGGACAACAGGGCAGAACCATGCAGCGCCCTGAGTGTGAGCAGAGAAATCAAGTCAATACTTTACCAATAGCATGAGGCTTCTTAAGTACAGATGTTATGTGGGGAAAACTGTCAAAACATCCTGAAATATATCCAGATTTGGGAGTGATTAGCATGCGCAACTATTTCTTCCAAGCCCATAACTGTATGTTTAGTAGGAAGCAACATTTTAAACCAGTCTTCCACCACCCTCTGAAAATGGAGTCAAAGCAATGCACACTCGTATGCGCAGGAAAGCTGCATCAACATCCCACCAATGCCACCAGACCCTAAGATACATGACACCTGACTCTTAAGAACCGTTGGTTCTACCACCATAGAATAAATATCACAGGTGGCAATGGCCCTGCCATGGAAGGTTGTGGGTTATCATTCAATGGAATCAGGCTGTTTTTCACGAGACATTCCATTTTCTATACTTGGTAAACTATGCTCCCTTTACTAAATTCTTCCATCTCACACAATCATCAGAAGTTGAGTGCATGTGAAATTGAATGAAGCACAATTAATTTATTAAAAGAAATAGTTTAAATGATCTCATTGAACTCCTGGTCAACGAACACAAGAAGCATTGACAGAAAGAAGGCTTGCTTAACAGGAGGAGGTGAGCTTGTGGTGATAAATTCCCTCCCAGCTCCACCTCCAGTTCTCACTCCTCTTTGGCATTCTTTGAGGCTAAATCACTGAGGAACTTCCCTCTTATACTTTTCATGTTTTCTCCTGAGGGCAAAGCTAGCTGTAGATATAAGAGAACTTCAGTGTCGGGTAGAATGCCAGATGGGGGAGTCTCTGGGATTCAACTCCCTGACTCCTCTGAGACCAAACTGTGTAAACCAGCAAGATCATTTGACTCCAGTGAGAAAGAGACTTTACCCAGGACTCCTGGCAATCTTCTTTGAATCAATAAAGGTACCACTTATCTAATACCAATAAGCAATCATCTAATCATTTATTCCAGAAATAGTAACTGATAACCTACGTGTACCAGGCATTCTTCTAGACATCGGGGATAGAGCAATTAATGAATGACACAAACCACTGTCCTCGTCGTGCTTACATTCTAGTGGAGGACAGAGATAGTAAAGATAATACAATAAAATATGTAAAATAGTAGTACGCTAGGTAGTGACAAGTGCTAATGAGAAAATAAAGCAGAGAAAGGGGATAGAATATTGGGGAGAAGTTGCTGTGGAAAATGAGGTGGCCAGGGAGGGCCTCCCTGGGAAAATGACATTTCAGTAAAGCCCTGAAGGAAGGGAGGGAGGCAATATGCTGCTATCCGGGGGAGAAGCACTGCAAAGGAGCAAAGGGCTAGTGCAAAGGCCCTGAGGTCGACACATGCCTGAGATGTCTTCCTGAAGGAAGAGGCCATGTTGCTGGAGCAGAGTAGTGAGGGGGAAAAACAGAAGAAATGGAAGTTTTTGAGCAGAATGTAATGATGGAATTTATATTTTAATAGGATCACTCCACTGCTATAATGAGAACTGACTAAACTGGGGCGAGGGATGGCGGCAGGAGCGGCGTGGGGGGGTAGTCAGTGGATAGGGAGGGAAAGGCAGACAGAAGCAAGGGGCCATGAAGAGGTAATAATTCCAAGAGAGATGATGGCCTGGGAGGGGTACGGTGCAGGTGGCAAATGGTCCCATTTTGTGTACACACGATGAGGGCAGAGCTCACAGGGTTTGCTGAGGGACTGGACTCGGGCACGATCCAGACAGGTCAAGAATGATGCTAGATATTCTGGCCTGAGTTATTCTTTCTTTCCTGTTCCTGGAACTGACACACCTTCAGTTCAGCATTGTTAACACTGAACTGTAATTATTTATGTTGCTGTCTTCCCCACTGCACTATGGCGTCATTTTCAGGGATTTTGCCTTGTTCCTATTAGTTTCTCTCCCATTGTAAAAAACACAGTGTTTGTAACAAAAGAGGCCCTCAATTGATGTTTATTAAATAAAAAGGCCTTGTAGATATTGGAAGGTGAAAGCTGCAGATACAAATATGTCTGCAGACTTAAAGTCTAAAAGAAATGAATTTAAGCTTAAAATCAGTTAGTGGAGCAGTTGGAGTTTTAAGAAAGCATGAAAACAGAATGTGAGCCATTATGTTTTTTCCATACTATTATTGCTGTAAGACAGCCATATAATGTCTCTGGTATATAGCAGGGGTTAACCAGTTAATATATATTTTTTAATTATTTGTATTGATCTATTAATAAAAAATGCATTTACCCCATTTAAAACACCAGAATAATAATGGATTAATGATTTCTTCTAGGAATTAGATTATTAATATCTCCAGAAGCAAAGGAAATGTAACGAAATGGACAGGTGACTTTCATGGCTAATTCTAGGTAAGTTACAACAGAATTAAGGCTTAAGGAGGCCGGGCGCGGTGGCTCACGCCTGTAATCCTAGCACTCTGGGAGGCCGAGGCGGGTGGATTGCTCAAGGTCAGGAGTTCGAGACCAGCCTGAGCGAGACCCCGTCTCTACTAAAAATAGAAAGACATTATATGGACACCTAAAAATCTATATAGAAAAAATTAGCCGGGCATAGTGGCGCATGCCTGTAGTCCCAGCTACTCGGGAGGCTGAGGCAGTAGGATCGCTTAAGCCCAGGAGTTTGAGGTTGCTGTGAGCTAAGCTGACGCCATGGCACTCACTCTAGCCTGGGCAACAAAGTGAGACTCTGTCTCAACAAAAAAAAAAAAAAAAAAAAAAAAAAAAAAAAAAGGCTTAAGGAAACCCTCTATTTCACAGACCATCTTGCTTTTTAAAAAACACACAAAGCAAATGAGCAAAAAATCACTAAAAAGATAACCAAGCTGATCAATTTAAAAGAGAATTTGTTAATGAGCTTTATCTTTCTGCAATTCAGAACTTTGTCCTTCTGACTATACTGCCTAGGCTGCGGGCAGAGGCATTTTGGGGGGAGAATAAAGTGTTGAGATAATTTTGGAAATCTAATCATGGCCAATATTAAAAGTTATTGGTAGGATTGTTGCTAAGATTCACTGAGAAAAATATCTGTGAAAACATTCTATAAACTGTGAAGTATGGTTAATTATATCTGTCAGACAAATATAATTATGGGTTCCAAAATCACCAAGGACGTATCGTGTAAGTTGAAGCTAACAAGAATGGCAGAACATTTCATCAAGAGATCTTTTCCTTTTGGCTTACCAGCTGCATCCTTTATCGATAATGGAATGGCTGAAAGGTAATAGAATTATCCACTGAAGACACTGTGGAATTACTTAAGTCTCTTTCTTTTTACCACCTAATTTAAAAGGGAAAACTGTATGGGCTGAAATATATTTCTTCATCCAAAGGTTTCAGTACAGAAATATCACAAAGTGATGTTTTCACTTCTTCCATGATGAAAAGTAAACACGCTTGGCTATATTTGACCCAACTTGTCAAGCTTGCTGTTATTAAGTAGTAATAGGGGGAAAAAAAAAACATAAAAGGCAGGCAGAACACACTATGTTAATGCACTGAACAATGAGCATGTTCCTTATTCTCTTTGCCCATCGTGGTGGCCTCATTATTCATACTCCTGTGGCCTCTCTTGGACCCATCAATGCTTTTCTGGGCCGAGCCACAAAGGCCCAAGCCATGTGACCCGTGTTTGGGCAGCAGCCAGAATCCTTCCAGGTCCTGGCACATGGGTGAGCCTCAGGCATCAGTCAAGCCCTGTTGCTATCTCATTTGGCACTCCTGCTTTCCAAGGACGATTTCTTCCTGGGGACAGGGCTGGGTCAGGCATGGGAATCTCAGCTCTTCTGATGTTCTTTTCTTCTGGCTACAATATAAGACGTACCAATTCATAGCAGGGAGGGCGATGTGGCACAGGAGACTGAGGGTGGCCCAGAGCATGGCACAGTGATATCTTCTGTGTGCCAGATTATTCGGCTCCACTGCAATCCTATGCTGGACTACTTTAGTACAGAATCCATACATTTCCACCCCAGATTTAATTTTTTGAATTATTTGTATGCATTTAGTCTAATGTATTTTTGTTTGTTTCGGATGATCACATAACAGTAATAATCTACTTTTAATTGTTCCACTTAATGCTCCGATCTTTAGGTAAATGGATTAAAAAGATATATAATATATATATATAATTATTCTTAAAAATTATTCTTATAAAGATCTTGGAAATGATACCCAGAGGAGAAACAACCTATAATTGGAAAAGCATTATTAATACAAATAATTCTCTGCTTAAGAATACTCATTCAAACAAGGCACTACCAAGAAAATTTACAAATCTAAAAACTGGGGGAAAACAAGGGAGGTTTGGAGGGTGTGGCTGAGCGCATCCCTCTCCTTTTTCTCCTGGCTTCACAGCTCAGCTTTCTGTTTGCTAATTCACTAAGGCAAGGCTGAGCACGGTGTTTTGCATCTTCATCACCTTCAGCTTGGTATGCCATTTGTTCCTCTTACAATAAAAGTACACACATAAAATTCAACCTAGTAAAATATAATAATTTGGAGTTTGGTAGATTTCCTTGCGAGTGCCTTAGAAGATCTTGGTATATATGAGAGATCTATCGATAGATTCATTCACTCATTCAACTAACATTTATCAAGCTCCTATTATGTACTGGGCCCAGGCACTCAGGCTATAGACTAGAGAGACAAAATCTCTATCTTAAAGAATCTGGGAATAATAGGATAAGGGGAAAAGGAGAACATTAAGGAGCCAGTTTTCACACAGTGCAGTCATTGCTATAGTAAAGATCTGCAAAGGTGGGTCATGGGAACTTAGATAAAAGTCACTGCACCTGGATTCCGGTGGTGACAGGGAGGGTGGGAAGAATGTATGGAGGACATCTGGGAGTATGTGGCACTTGTTCTAATTTGTAGACTATGAGTAGTGATTAGCAAGTTTAAGAATAGGTATGGGGAGGGCCTAATTTCTATATGGACATAATGCATGTTTGTGGGACTGCAGGGTCCAGGGGACCTGGAACTATAAATATTTTGTTATATCTGGAGCAAGAGATGAGGCTGGAAACGCAGGCTGGGACTCAACTCGGAGCAACCAACAACGGTGGAGTCTCATGCCTACGATGTAGCTGCCAACCAAGTGAGAGGACACACCCAGTCACTTAACTCTGCGCCCAACTCCCAGCTAGGTGACTGCGTACAAAATGGGGGTCCTTCGCCTACTCTCAGAGGTCATGACCACACTCTCCAGTTCCAGAGCGAACCAACCACAAAGGAGAAAATTGTTACTATTTGACGGAGAAATGGAAAACTTTCACAGAACTTGGTGTTCTCTATTCGGCCATCACAAGGTATGTGGTGAAACGTCTCTCTTAGAAAAAGATCTAAACTTAACCCCAGGCAAAGAAACAGGCCACATGGTCAGACTGTGACCCACTGGGCTGGGGGTTGTTGTCTCTCTGACAATAGGGAAACAGGGTGATTTTGTGTCAGAGCATGACAGTGTCCCATCATTAGCTTTGAGATTCTATAAATATCTCACTTCTCCTATTAAGCTATCAAGGATCTGGTTCCATTTTCTTTTCTAAGTTCACATAAATGATTTATGTTTTCAACGAGAACTAACTTAAAGTCCCATAAATAATTAAAACATAGCTAGTCTAACATGCAAGCTTTTCCTCACATATCATAGACTACTTTGAACATAAAGATATCTCTCTTCCTGAAACAATTTTATTAAGATGTAATTGAAATACACCAAAATTGCATATGTGTGGTATTTAATTTGATTTGCTTTGCCGCCCATAGTCCCCCTGAAACCTTCATCGCAATCAAGATAACGAACATGTCCATCACCCACAAAGCTTCTTTTAGTCCCTTTGTGTCCCTCTGTCCTCTTCTCTAGGCAACCAGTGATCTATTTTCTGTCACTATGGATTAGACTGTGTTTTATAGGATTTTATAGAAATGGAATCACACAGTATGGGCTCTGTTTTTTTTTTTTGCCCGGCGTCCCTTAGTCAAAAGCTCTCTCTCTAATTGTCAGGGATTCTTTCCTTTTGGCTGAGGTTTGGTAAAGAACATTGTGATGATCCCAGGATGGTGTTTACCCAAGTGTGGCCTGAGCCCCGCCTGCTCCATGGTCAGCCAGGGCCTGGCTAAAATTGGCCTCCCCGCCTCCCCCCAGCACTCTTACCTCAGAATAACTGCTATGCTGAGGCTTTCTCGAGCATGAAAGCTAACGGTTTCCATCTGACCTCTCAGGGAACAACTATTCCTGTCCCTTGGTTTCAAATCGCTGCTTTTCTTATGTCCTTCCACTTTTTTTTATGACCTGAGCAATTTTTAGTTCTTTTTGTTACAGCAGCAGGCAGGACTGAATGTCTTCAGGACATACGCTGCAATAATCCTCCTAGACCTTTTGGTGCCACACATTTAAAAGTGTGGGTTTGAATTGCTTTTCCATAAAGTACATGCATGACTCACTTTCTTCCCTTTGCTGCTCTGCTATCCATTTATAAAGTTTAACATCAGGGCTAGGACTTGAGTGAAGAAAACAAAGCACTTGCCTCAAGTGCAAAATGTAAGGAGGCATCAAAAAAAAAAAAAAAACCCTCAGTAATCCAGATGAATAATATTTTTTTAAAAAATCAAAATTAAGGCAAAAAAAATCCATGAAAGACAAAATATCAACATTTTAAATAAAGGCAGGATCAGTAACAGTGTCACAAGTCTGAGGTAGAAGGAAAAAAACCAGTAATATGGCTGGGCGAGGTGGCTCACGCCTGTAATCCTAGCACTCTGGGAGGCCAAGGTGGGTGGATTGCTCGAGGTCAGGAGTTCGAGACCAGCCTGAGCAAGAGCGAGACCCTGTCTCTAGTAAAAATAGAAAGAAATTAGCGGGCCAACTAAAAATATATAGAAAAAATTAGCCGGGCATGGTGGCACATACCTGTAGTCCCAGCTACTCGAGAGGCTGAGGCAGGAAGATCGCTTGAGCCCAGGAGTTTGAGGTTGCTGTGAGCTAGGCTGATGCCATGGCACTCTAGCCCGGGCAATAGAGTGAGACTCTGTCTCAAAAAAAAAAAAAAAAAGAAAAAAGAAACCATAATAGTGATCCTGTCTTTTAAAAGTTATTATTGTTTCTTTCTATTTTATGCCCAAGGTGAGTGACTTATCAAGTCCCCTGGTCCATTCCCACTTGACATTTTTCATTGTACTACAGGCTGTTTTCCATCTTGAAATCATCATTAGAATGTTACTTCTGGCCCAGCATTTAGACTTTGCTATGAACAATGAGAGCTAACTCAAAATACTCTATCTAGATACATTCATTGTTCCTTACTGTTTCCTATGACATAAACTACAAGCACAGGCAATCCTAGGCAAAGACACAAACACCAGTCACCATAGTCCTGAATTTTTTAAAGGGCCTCAACCAAGCATTCAAGATGGGGTGTGTCCATGCTGTGTCTGATTCCATGTGCCTACAACATGAAACTAGACTCATCTTATCTAAACAGACACCCAGAAACCACGGCTCTGATTAATGTTATCATCTAAAACACGTACCACACTTCTCATAGGAATTAACAATATTTGAGAAAAATAAGTGTGTAATAATAAACTATATAATAAATGCATTCCAATTGGACTGAAAATATGTCTGGGAACTCTTGGGGATAAGGGCAAGTGCAGTGGTTCTGAATGTTTTAGTTAAATGTTTTGGGTGAAACATGCCAAACAAATTACTCAAGATTCCTATTCACTCTCAAAAAGTTTGCTTGGATGTGTCACTTTTACTGAAAGTGAAAGGACTCATGTTTAGCTACTTATGGCTGCATATAAAGAATTAAGTTATCTGCTACAGATTAAGAATTTAAGAGGGGCACTGGAATATCGGAGCTGGTGACAGATGGTGAGTGCTGGTCTTCAGGGTCCATATGGGACCGTGTGAGATTTAGACTGTACCACGGGGAAATTTAAAGTAAGTTTGTCATCCATCATCATCACCAGCCACAACAGCACGGTGGAGTTGGAAGATTTGGGCTTTGGAGCCAGACAGACACAAGAGGAAAGTTCAGCTCCACTCTGCCCTAGCTGTCTGACCTTGGCCCCTTTTTTGTGCCTGTTTCCCCAGCTGTGAAATGAGCCTACTTTGCAGGCTTACTGCAAGCGTGAAGCAGGACAGGATACACGGGGCACCTAGCACAGGCCTGGTCATGGGGCACTTTGATTAAACTGCAGCTGTTGTATCACCACTTTTGCCAACCTTGGCTTTTTTTTTTTCTTTTTTAGTTTTAAAAAAACTTAATACAAAGTTTAATTGTTAATATCACTTTGATCCATCTTCAACAGCCTAGCAACAGAATAGCCCGACGTTTTACTGGGGTAGTTTAAGAAATCCATTCTGTACAGATACTGTTACGTTAATCCCCCTAGAGTTTAAAACTTTACAATCAAATCACTTTAGCTTAAAGAAAACTTTTTAAGGCTTGCATAATATCCTGCAAAGGACTATTTTATGATGTATATCAATAAAACTCAACTCCACTTTCTCCAATAATAAAGAAATGTTTTTTTGAACTGTTACTTTTTAAATGATGTGAAATTCTTTATTAAGTGTCTGAAGGTTATGTGACCCTCACACTGATCAATGAAGGAGGTTTTTAGGAAAACGAAACAATAAAATCTATAAGTATTTCCATGTGTGTGACTAGAGGAGAGGGACTGAGGGACCCAGATGCCCTGTTAAAGGCAGAGCCCATCCTATTTGTCTACATTTTCAGTGCCAAGTATCTAAGTGTAAATATTTCTTTCTTTTAAGGGTTCCAGGGGACAACTCTTGAGTGATATCCCTTTAAGAAGAGATTCTTTCCTTGCCAAAAAAGAGCAGCTGATCACAGTCACTGTTGCTATGTATGGTTTTGTTCCTGACATTTTAAAAGATCCAGAAAAGAGCTTCAAAAGTTCATCCAAAAGTGGATAGAAAGTAGGTGGTGGGAAGAAAGACCACGAGAGAGTTGGCATCATTCACTCCAGAGAAGAGAGGGCCTGACAGGTTTGAAATCCATGAGGGGTTACGATGCTGATGGTACACTGTTCCCTTCATCTCCATGGAATACAAGGGCTCCTACTGATACTTTTTCTTAGATGGATGGATCATTTCCCTTCCTGAAGAAAATGGGTCAACCAGATGACCTTTTGAGATCTGGTTCTAAGCCTTTGCACAAATATGGAAGAGCAGATAGAAACCCAACTCACCAGTGTGGTGTAGTTTTCAGTCGTATCCTATTTAAAATGAGGTTGAGGTACCTTGGCATGGCAGAAAGAGAAGGAGCCAGGAGAACGGCAGAGCCAGGTTTGAATCTGGCCCTGAATCTCACTGTTGGGCAAGTTACGGTGGTAAAAGAACTTTACTCAGTTGTAGTATGAAGACAGCCTCTGCCTCCTAGGGTTCCTGAAAGGGTTAACTCATGCTGGCAAATCACTTCATACATTGACTGGCACATAGTGGGTCTTTGATAAATTGGAGCAATTATTCTAGTTAGCTGAAAACATGGGCTGAATCGTTGCTTTTAAATCATGAGGAGAGCAACGGCTTTCTGATTAGAGTTATACCACACCAGGAAAACTGCAAATTCAAGTGGGCAGACTGCCTTCCACTGACACTGCCTTGACCCCCAGAATCCACTCTGCAAGATAGAGTTTGTCCGTGCCAAAAAATCTTCGAGGCAGCAACTTATTAACCACCTTTTTGCTAAGAAACAAAGGAAAACTGAAGGCGAGGTCTAAGACATCTTGGTATAAATCTGGTTTCTCTCACTGTCACCACCAGATTCAAGTTAATTATTTGAAAAAGGTTTCAAATATACTTCCAAGGATAGGGAATACATTCCACATGCCTAAAAGTTATGTCCGTGCACATCCCACTGACTTGGAATTCATACCAAGTATAGTAAAAACATCAGTCAAAAAAACAGGTTTGCAAATCAGACTGATTGGCAGAGGCTGTAATTAGGACTTTTCTCCTTTACAAATGATAAAAAGCCAAAAATGGAAGTCAATAAGAAATTAAGCAGCTCTCGGGGCAATGAAGTGCACTGGTCAGAGCCCTATACTGAATAAAAGAACTACTGCCATCAGATTTTTCCAAAAAATGTAACTTTTTGGTACGGCACCAATGTGGTATTATATATGTAGCATGTGTAGAAAGACGCTGGAGTCCGGGAGAGAGTGCTCTGGTTTTTGTTCCTTGCTAGAGGTGAGGGCTGCGGCAGGACACCCAGAGGCTGTGGAGAACTGGGAGAGACAGAGGAAATACGAACATGCACACAAAGTGAAGGTACAAGGAGATGTGGCCAGAAACACAGGAGTGTTTCCTGAAGCCCCTCTGTGTCGCCAGAGGATCAAAACAGGCTTGGGGAGCACTTCCTGTTTCCATCAAAGGGGGAGTGGGTTACAGTTGACAGAACCAAGCATTACAGACAGGAGAGCAAGAACAATGCACTTTGAACCAATGGAGCCACAGGAAAGAGCAGCTTATTTTTGCTGGAAGGGAACAAACACAGGCATGACGTGTTGTAAAAATGACCCCGGCTACGTCAGGGAGCTGGCCGAGGCCCAGTGTACATCTACGAAGGCCATCGCACCATTAATTACATAAATGCTAAGCAGGAATCTCACATGATAAGGAAGCAGCCCTTCTATTACTACAATACAAGTTTTACGTTGTTAAAATTCGTTGTTAAAAGTCACTGTTTCAAATGTGTACATTTCAAGTGGCAACAAACCACTGAGCTGTTGAAATATTTGTCAGGGCCTTCCAATGGCACCTTTATTAGAAGTGGGGATACAAAAAGTCCTTTGGAATCTATTGCGTCTAGCCTTACATGGCTTAAAGTCATCATTTTAAAATGATGCTTCGTTAAAACCACCGATATTAGAAATCTGACTACACGGTATTGACAAGCAGTTTCATTTATGATTATTTTTAAATGTAGAACAGTTGGGCAAAAGATAAAACCCAAATGGCAATTAAGATAACAATCAAGAACATCATGGAAAGAAAAAAAAAACCCCAGGAAATTTAAAGAGAGAAAAGTATCTATGGTGCTAGATATTAAGTTCAAAAGTCCTTGTTACCAAGGGGACATTAAAATCTTGCTTTACTTCCATATGTCTTTTTCTGAGTCCCCTTGAAAAAACTGGTCTAAATCGTAGATTCTTTCAGTGTGTGAGCTACTCAGTATTTTAGACCACTTGGATAAATGCCAATAAAAGTCTGTTCAGAGAGCTAGTGGCTTCGAGAAATAGAGGAACTTTCAGAAATGCTTATCTCAATATCAAGGAGTAACTCATATGCTTGGAGTATCTAACTAGTCCAACCCTGGCAGTTAACATGATGTTTGGACAACTAAGCCATGACATCTAAATTCTAAATTTAAAATGAAATGTGTTCACTTACAATTAAGCACTTAAAAAAAAAAATCTCTGCTTATCCGGATTTTAATAGCTATAACCCCTTCACTGAGAGAGACTTTAAGTTATGGTGAAAAGGACAAGTTGCTAAATATTTTAAGGCACCATTGACCATGTTCCTACCCATATTATTGTCCTTCTAGATTAATCTTCCTATGACTCGATTTTTACTTCTTCTTCTTCTTCTTTTTTTTTTTTTTTAATAAAAATAGACATTCGTGCTTCAGTTCATTTTGAAAACATCCTTTGTGAAGGACTTCAGAGATATTTTTCTTTCTTTTAAAAAATGACCTTCAAATAAAAATAATAGACTTTTCAGATAACACAAAGCACAAAGCAAATAACAGTAGACGCTGCTAATATGGTTATGAAGAGACCAAAGAGACCTTCTGAAGTAGGGTGACCAAGTGCTAAAATAACTTAAAACAGTGTAAAAGAAGGCAAATGAAGTATCATTCAGGAAACCAGCAATCAAAGCAGCCCAAGGCTAGAGGGCGTTACAAAATCCTCATCTAGCAAACTTTCCAGCCTAACTAGCACTGTTTGTTTTAAACAAGGATCTTTTTCAGTAGCAAGGCATGCTCTGCTTTTTTTTTTTTTACATCAGGAAACCATACCGCCCTTTTCTTTCTTTCTTTCTTTTTTCTTTTCTTAGACACAGTGCAGAACCCAACACATTTCAAGGCCATATGATGTGGTTTTTGTTGATTTGTGGACCAGTTGCTGGTTTTGAAAAGGAAATTGTACTCGAGCTCAACCGTGTGCACTGGTCTTGGTTTACCTGCCATATGCAAAACGTCTGTCTTTGTGATGATCGCCAAAAGTGTCCCAAAGCCTTAGAGAAACGCTCACTTCATCAACGACATCCCGGGAACGTTCCAAGACCTGCAGGAGAGAGCGAGCATCCGTGTTAAATCAGAGGCTCCCCAGGAGAGCACATCCAAGTCAACTTGCATTTAATTTCCTTTTTCCATCTAACAGGACTTAACTTAAGTCCTAATTCTCCTCCTGGAATCACATGACTCAAACTCTCATGCAGGATACCAGAGCCACACTCCCAGGTTTGCATTTTGCTTTTGTTTTCTCTTTGGGTACTAAAAAGCTTAGTTTTGTTTTGAATGTGAAATTTATCCACGCTCCTCGGCCCTGGAGGGGCCGACAGCAAGGATATGCCTTAAGAATTCTGAAGACGCTCTGCACATCTTACCTCCTGGCAGACACGGTACTGGTCAATCGCCCACACGGTTGGGACGTGGGTGGCCAGCAGCTGATACCGCGTGAGCGTGGTATTACACGCCCTGGCACAGATCAAGCGCGTCTTCCCCACGGCGTTGTCGCCCACGACCACACACTTTATGGTTTCAACGTTGGGTCTTTCGTAGTCCATGTCAGTTTCCATTTATAAAACTCTGTAAGAAAAGGGTGGATACTACATTAAAGACACCACACTAAAGACACTGAGGCTTTCTAGAGCAAAGAGGTGAGGGGGTCAGGCAGTTTTGCCCTTGTCCGGCTGCTTCTTTGGAAGTGCCCAAGCACAGGCAAGAAGTCTGGAAGTTCACACTAAGCCCAATGAAAACTCAAGTTTTCTTTTTATATCTCACCCAAGTACAAAAACACCAGTCTGTTATTTTGACCCCAAACGGTTTATTCCAGTTAACGTGTTATTTTCTCCTTGGTTTTCTCTAAACACAACCTGCCTGTTGGAGCTGCATCCGGGCGCTGTCAGGACAGCTGACACACATTTATAGCTCACTGGCTACTCGTGGTGACCCACTAGCAAGACCTGTCACCTGTAGGGCTCACCTTTGACACCGGGGCATGAGCTGCCTTGGCAATACCAGTGTCCGCGCCATCGCAATCTCTCAGTTACCCAATATCTGTTGTTCAAAAGTAGTTTTCTACAGGTTCAAAACTATTACGGTGACTTAGAGGAGAATCAAAAGTGCAGGCTGAAAGACTACCTGTCTTCAAAGAAGAGTAAACTGTAAGTCTGAATTTAATCATAAAATACTTATTCATTCTTTTAAATTAATTGAATTCATAAAAAAGGTATTCTCAAGAGGGCCCAATATAAAGCAAGATTTTGAAAAAGAATTCTCTTCCCATCTGTGTTTTCATCAAGAAATCTGGAGCATATGGTAAAGAATGATTTCACCAGGAAAAGGAGCTACTTTGGAATCTTCCTGAAACCATCCAAGAAGGTTTAAAGAGGGTTTCTGATAAGGGGTCGAGAAGAAGAGAAAAAGCTATTGCCAGCTTGGCATCCCCAAGGACAGGGCCCCCATAAACTGGGGCACAGACTGCTTCCTAGCAGCAGCTGGACAGGAGACCAACCATGTATGATTTCACGATTTTAATTAATTGTAATTGCCCCTCTGAGGAAGTCTAAACAGATAGTACACTTCGTCTTAGCCAGAAGGCTCAGAAGTGATGGAAGTCTTATTGTTAAACTAAGAAAACTGGTTAGACGGTCATTTTTACAGAGCTGATAATGATTTTAATGGCCACCATAAAGAAACTGTTCAGAATAGAACCTAATACATAATTGGGACCCCATAGGTGTTTGTTTAATTCAACTGATCTGAGAAAAATGATAACTTTTATAATATGAGATTAAGGGCAGAGCCAGAGAGCTATAAGGGAGAATATTAAAGAGACTACTTCTTCACAGTTAGGACTATTTGAACACGGACTTTTCTCAGAAAGCGAAGGGTGTGGAATTGTCGACTGTAACGCCGTCACCGGAGGTGTTAAACCCGAGGCTGGAGAACGATTTGGCAGGAACGGAGTGTAGTGATTCAAGGAACAGATGTGCAGTTAGGGTAGGATTTGATCTGTAGTTCCTGCACCGTGGAGAGGCTTAAAATAGACAGATACCTGTCCTCCACCTGGCAAATGCTGACTCTGAACATCTTGGGCAGGGAAAGAGAGCCTTAAAAAATCTCCAGTTCTGATGATCAGCCAGGTGTGTTGATACTAAAATTGATCTCTTTAAAATTTAGTTTTAAAAGTGTATGGTTTTATTAGTTCCCTGCTTGGTAGTATAATGTGGCTGGGCATGGTGGCTCACGCCTGTAATCCCAGCACTCTGGAAGGCCGATGTGGGAGGATCTCTTGAGGCCAGGAGTTCAAGACCAGCCTGAGCAGCACCCCTATTTCTATAGAAAATGAAAAAAAATTATCTGGGCGTAGTGCCACATGCCTGTAGTCCCAGCTACTTGGAAGGCTGAGTCGAGAGGACTGCTTGAGCCCAGGAGTTCAAGGTTGCAGTGAGCTGTGATTGCACCAATGCACTCCAGGCTGGGTGACAGACTCTATCTCTTTAAAAAAAAAAAAAAGTATAATGTGGCAAAAGCATGAATTTGGTGTTAGATTGGTGGTTCTTTTTTTTTTTTTTTTTTTTTTAATTTTTTAATTTTTTTTGAGACAGAGTCTCACTCTGTTGCCCGGGGTTGGGTGCCATGGCATCAGCCTAGCTCACAGCAACCTCAAACTCCTGGGCTCAAGCGATCCTCCTGCCTCAGCCTCCCAAGTAGCTGGGACTACAGGCATGCACCACCATGACTGGCTAATTTTTCTATATATATTTTTAGCTGTCCATATAATTTCTTTCTATTTTTAGTAGAGACGGGGTCTTGCTCTTGCCCAGGCTGGTCTCGAACTCCTGAGCTCAAACAATCCTCCCGCCTCGGCCTCCCAGAGTGCTAGGATTACAGGCGTGAGCCACTGCACCTGGCCAGATTGATGGTTCTTAAACATACCCTAGGGAACATCTGGCAATATCTGGAGACATTTTTGGTTGCCACATAGAAGGGGAGGGGGTTCCTATGGCTTCTAGTAGGTAGAAGCCCAGAGATGCTGTTACACATACTGCAATGTGCAGGACAGCCACCCACTACAGAGAAATATCTGGCCCCATAAGTCATAGTGCTGAGGTTGAGAAACTCTCCCTTGGATGGGAGTTTGAATCCTGGCTCCCCCATATTAGACTCCTCCACTTTCCATCCATTTGACTTTAGGCAAATTTTGTTTGTGCTTTTGGAGGCTTAGCCTCCTCATCTGTTAAATGGGAATTATACCACTACTCATCTCCTAAGGCTGTTGTGAGGATTAAGTGAACTAATGTTTTAAGTCCCTGGTGCAGCACCTGGAACATACTGATGGTTTCAAAAATTATAATCATGATGTTGAAGATGAATGTCTTTAGATGACAACAGAATTGAGTCATATGGGAGCTCAGAATTAGATGCAAACTCATAAACTTAATAGTAACAAAGATCTATAAAAAGGGTAAAATTTAGAAGAGCTAACTAAACGACAACTCATTGAAAATCGAAGAACAGAAATATAAGATGGAGCATAGCTGATCTTAAGCAAAAAACACAGAAAAAATTTTGGGTGAAGAGGGAGGGCCAGGGAAGAGGTCATAGTTAACTAAAAGATAATAGAGTTGGGAAGGTGGGTTAAAAATATTTTTATGGGGCATTTCTAGATTCCGGAATAAAAATGGTAACACTTCTTAACACTCTTTGACAAGTGTCTGGTGATACTACCATGGCATAGCCTAAATCAGAAAAACAGGCTCAGTTTGGAGGCTTACAACTTTGGAACTCAAAGTCTGACTATCCTAAGTGGTATAAAACCTTATTCTTTCAAGAGTAAATTTTATTTTTCAGATAGATAAACATCATAGAGAGTCAATCCCTAAAATTTGGGGGAATGTCTGGACTTAGTCAAAATTGGGATAGGACACCAAAAATATAGAACTGGCTTTTATGTGGGATTGCAAACTAGCTCTGATAACAGCCCCCTAGTGAGGAATCCCCCAAATAATTTGAATCACGACAGCATTGATGGAATAGGTGTGTAGCTTTTACAGAAGACTATTTTGAGAGGAACAGGAGCCCTCCTAGTTTTACATTAAGGCTATGATTACAAAAACTATCATTACTCCACCTATTTTTAGACACATTTCATGCATAGCCCTAAAAAGAATTTCTGTGTCAAAGGTGAGAATAACATCTCTGGGTCCTCTAATCCCTAACAATCTGTAGAAGGCCAAAGTGCCTGCCAAAGGTGCTGAACCTTGTGCAAAGAGGATAATGTGTAAAAGAAAATAAAAGTCAGGACAGAATTAAATATTCATAGCCCAGATCACTTGCGGCCAATATGGAATTTCCAGGAAGCATTTGCTGAATTTCCAAATACTAAAAGTCTTCTACTTGGGGTGGAAAATTCTTTTGTGGTACTCTAAAAGGCGTTTTTAGGATGTGAAATCAGAGCCAAGGATGTAAACTCATGATTACATTTGTATTGTTGTAAATCAGTCATTCATCTGTTACACATAAACAAATAAACATTAAATTATGGCAGTAATTATAAAAATATGCAATTTTATCCTTCTCCACTTGTTACAGGCTCTAATTTATTCATATCTAGCACTCATATGGTTGAGTGAGCTCTTAGGACCATCTGGATAATGACGGTCTGGTTTCTGATTTTTATTTACCTTGAATGAGAGTAATAAATATTATTCATTTAATGCTGTTAATAAATTTCACTGCCATAAATCCTGCTGATCTATGTGGATACCCTTTTTCCTTTACATACATACCTGAGGAGGCAAAGAAGGTAGAAAAGGAAAAGGTTCGAGAGAACGGGATCTGGGAACCTGCTACTGTGGCCGCTCTGTCATCTCTTTACTCAAAACCAACTTGAACTTCAATGGACACTTTCATGGAACCCCCAGGACATGGGTGGTAATAGTTCAAATGATACCTGAAGAACCTATTGCTACACCATCTGGAAATCATAAGTGGTCAGTTTATCTGAAAACAGGCAAGTGA
Source organism: Eulemur rufifrons (assembly GCF_041146395.1). NCBI lineage: Eukaryota > Metazoa > Chordata > Mammalia > Primates > Lemuridae > Eulemur > Eulemur rufifrons. The sequence continues at coordinate 29,387,818 of NC_091010.1, read as the reverse complement.
ACAAGAGGATCAGAGGCTGGGAAGTGAAGGGTGTGGTGAAGTGGTCCTGGGTGCCCACCACTCACAAGGCTGACTTAGAAAAGTGTGATCATGACTTTCATGGTCTCCAGAATCACCTCATCTGGTCTGATTATCCCTTACCTGCCCCGCTAGCATCACTGTCATCTTGGGGACTTCAGGCCACTCTGACACATTCCCCACACTCCCTGCCTACTCAGTGTTCTTGTTGTGCCCATGGATAATGCAGCCCACATCCCAGCCTCACAGTTTCTTCTCTTCTTCAAAGCCAGTGATCTTCACCACACTCTGCTTGAGCCATTCATCCTTTTGGACATGTGCTGGATATTGTTGTCATCCAGAGACATTTTATCTCTGAAATCTCAAATTTCATAGTTCCACTCTCAGCACAAAACTCTGATCTTTACAGCATGTATTAGAGGAAATGAGGCCATTGCAGCAACTCCCATTAGGAGGTGGGATCTATTTCTTTTCCTCTTGAATTTATGCTAAGCTTGTGACTCCTTGGCCCAAGGGAATATGGTGGAGGTGATGCTATGTGAGTTCCAGAGTCTAGACCTCTAGAGGCCCTGCAGTTCCACTGTCATGCTGTTGGAATGCTGCCCCGAGGCTGCCATGTAAGGAAGCTTGACCTAGCGCAGCAGAGGATGAGAATTCACATTGAAAACAACTGAAGCAACCCCACCGATGGCTGGATAATGTGAAGCCATCTTAGATCTTCTAGACCTACCAACCCTTCACCTGACTCAGCTTTATGAATGAGCCCAGGAGAAACTAACAACGGAACCACCCAGCCAAACCACAGAACCATGATAAATATCATTAATAAATATATCATAAATAAAATCATTATTGTTTTAAGGCACTAAATTTTGAGGTGGTTTGTTATGGAGCAATAATTAATGGAAACACACTCATTATACCTTAAGAAAATCTCCAGAACCTTGACTCTTCCATTAAAAAAAAAAATCAGATGATAGGCTCCTCTTGGGTGGGTGATCTTCTCCACTCAGGGCTGAGGGGTCATATGAACTTTTCTCTGCACCATTACCCTCAACTTCTTGCATTGCATGTGTGGCAGGCAGGATAATGGCCCTCTAAAGATGTCCACATCCTAATCCTTGGCACTGGTGAATATGTTCTGTTACATGGCATGGGGGAATTAAGATTATAGGTGGAATTAGGGTTGCTAATTAGCTGACCTTAATATAAAGAAATTATCCTGCCTTATCTATGTGGGCCCAATGTAATCATGAGAGTCCTTTAAATGCAGAAGAGGCAGGCAGGAGGTGAGAGTCAGATAGAACTAGGAAGATGCTATATTGCTGGCTTTGAAGATGGAGGAGAGGGCCACAAGCCCAGGAATGCAGGTGACCTCTAGAAGCAAGAAAAAGGAAGGAAACAGAGTCTCCCCTGAGTCTCCAGAAGGAACATAGCCTGCCAACACTTTAAGCCAAACGAGACCCACTTTAATCTCTAGAACTATAAGATAATAAATTTGTGTTGTTTTGTGCCACTAAATTTTTGCTGATTTGTTACAGCAGCAATTGGAAACTGATATAGCATGCTGTCACCACATAGAATGGCTACTCAGAATTCTAAATGTCGTTTGTTACCTCAATGCCTTCACACACACCGTTCCCTCTTGCCAACCTTCCTCCATCCCTTGTCTGCCTGGCAAATTCTATTCATTTCTTAAAAGCTTATGCAGCTATCACTTCCTCTAAAAAGCTTTCCTAACTACCCCTCCTCCCCACAGATTACTTTCTGCTCTGTATCAATAAATGGTTCCTGGAGAAGCAATTGTAAACAACAATAAACACACTCCTACAATTTCCAGTATTAGCAAATCAGGGAATGGTGGCTCGTGTCTGTGTGTGTGTGTGGGGGGGGGCGGTTATACCTTCAAAGTGCTCACCTCATGCACTTAATGAATCATCTAGTGTTTCTCGGGTACGGCTATGTGCTAAAGTGCTTGGAATATATGTGTATACAACACTGCTTTTCTCTAAAATCTTCCCTGACTACCCCCTCTGGTGCAAAGGTCCCCTAATTTAACTGTGACTCTCTCCTAGGACCAACCATGAGCAAAACAGTGACACAACCAAATGCGACTTTAGCTGCCCTGGTCCCCTTTTTAAACACCTCCCTTCCTATGGTGGCCCCCCACCCCCACCTCCAGTCTTTGCGCTGATGGCCTTCATGGTATTCTAGCCTTTTCTTATGAAACAGGCTCCCAGGAAGTGCTGGGCACATCTACTCCTTCACTCACATTATGACTAGATGACCTTTAGAGTCCTGCCCCATAATTCAGGGCACTGTGGCTGATGAAACCCAAGACGTGCCTGTTTTCTCTGGATAGGAGCATTTAGAAATCAGGCTGGGTGGGCAGGGAAAACGTCCTCATTTATCTAAGACACTTCACTAGTGGTTTCCTAATTGTTCTCAATCACCCCACTATTGGAATATGCTGCATCTTACAACACTTTTGCTGTTTTTTTTTTTTTTTTTTTTGGTTATATTTGCTATTTCAATCAGGACATGGCGAGCAGTCTGCTCAAAGACAAACATCTAAGTCCCACGGAGGGGCCTTTGTACTCCTAGCTCCATTCAGCTGTTCATAGACAGTCTGAATGATGATACTGCATAGCTACTAAATTTTCTTTTTTTTTTTCAAAAAGCATATAATCTGAACTTTAAGAAATCATTTTGCGTGGTCATTAAAAAAATATGAGTGCCACAAATTTTAGTGTATTTGAAGAGTTAGCTCTGAAATAAAAACTGAGAATTTTATATTATTGACAGAAACAAAAGGGAAATGTTAAGAGTTGCATAATAACTATAGCCAACAGCCAAGTTTCAACTGCAGATTTCATTATCCTGAGCTTTTAATCACCAGTCATAGGCAGGCAGGAGCTGTTTTATACATAAAATAAACATCTCAGCTGGAATAAAGAAGGGTCCAGAGCCGGGAAAGAGACAGTAAGGGCTAGGCTGGACTTTGCTAAATCAAAACGTCCCAGAATTACATCTCCAGGATAACACGGCCTTCAATCATTAAAATCAACAGAATTCATCATTTAAATCAACATTGTTTCTTCAATGGAATGTTTTGATTAAAAAAAAGAGATAAGTAATAGAACACTGCATAGAAGTCCAGGGATGCAAATAATGAAAGCCACCTTCTGATAACACAGAAAGATTTTTTTAATATCCATTCTTCATCCTGCCCAGAACTCTGTGATAATGGAGACTCACACAAGATCATGCTCTCTACTTTCTGAAACTCAGGGTAAGTGGAGGAGGTGAGCCAAGAATAGAAATAAACTTTCTCTTCTACCTATCTACTGTCCTTAATAAACACTGACCTAATTAAAAAAATCAAGAACAGATCCAAAACTTAAAAGATGCATAAAAATTCCAGGGTGGACTTCAAAACCACTCTAAGTGAACTGTGTGCTAGGTTATTGATACATGGGTCTTCTTTCTTCTGCCAATATGCCAGGGAGCCTCTCCTTTGATGACTTTGCCTGCCTGTGCTTCTGTTCCAATGTCCTGTCTCGTGCCCTTAACGCACCTGCTGAAATTGTGCTCACCACCTGTAGGACTCAGGCAGCCTTAACTGAGGAATTATATGCTAAGCGCTCCCTGAGCAGGCCTGTAAATGTCCAGAGGTGAACAAGCCAGGGGTGGTTCTTGCTCTCTGGGACTCTACAGTCAGGTGGGGAGGAATAACTACACAGGTAGACAAATACGTACTCACAGATTTGCTAAATTCCTTGAAGAAAAGCAAAAGGGTGTTGGGAGAAAATACCAGGTAGGAGGCCTGCAGGACAGAGCAGAGGGCCCCTCTGAGGAGGCCCCACTTTCTTGCCAACTGGAGAAGGAGAAGGGCCTGGAGGGGCCTGAGGAGAGGGAAGTGTAGAAAGGTAGGTAGGAGCCAGATTATACACAGCCTTTTAGGCCATGGTCAAGGGCTTGGATTTTATTCTGAATGCAGTGAGAAGCCACTGAGGTGTTTAGGCAAAAGTGTGAGAGGTTCTCATTTGCTTTTTAAAGGTATCACTGACATCACTGAGACTGCCCTGTGTACAGAGAGCATGTTGTAGAGGAAGGTGAGCAATGGCAGAAGGACTGGTTGGGAAGCTCCTAAATTCTCCAAGAGAGAAAAGGATGGTGGCTCTGACCAGGGCAGAATCAGCAGAGATGGAGCAAAGCAGACAGATTCAAGTTACATTTTGGAAGAAGATGCACTTAAAACATCTTTCCTTTATACCATCTCCCAGGCTGCTTATCAAATTCTGATTTGTAATACAGATTATTGTGTTTACATGTATTCAACTTCCACCCCACCGAGATTATAAATTTTTGGCAACAGAAACTGTTATTCATCTTTAAATCCTCAAATCTTTTCACAGTGGTTGGCCCATATGAGGCTTTCAATAAATGTTGAATTGAATAGAAAAATACAGCCACTCCACCTTTCTTAGGAAACCTTCCACCTGGGGGTATCTCTGGTGACTGACCACTGAGCCCTGTGGCCTCGAAAGCAACAGCATGTGGCTAAGCCTGCAGTGGGTGAGAGGAACACCTTGAGGGACATCTGTGCGGACTGTCACAAGAGCAGTGTCTGACAGATGGCATCGCACCCACCATTGCTCCCCAGCGGGAAGAGCATCAGTAACCATGGGAACCACCAGGGCCCTAGGACCATGCCCCTCCACCAAGTGGGAAGGCGGACCGGGGGGAGGACAGCCCCAATATACGCAGGCAGCAGGGGCTCAGGGCTGTATTTGATTTAGAAAACTAAAAGAACGTGATCTTTTATTGTGCTCCAGTTTCTAGACCCAATTTATAACTCTTAATAATATTTACATAAAAGGGTCTCATAAAGTTCTCATCCATGTGTGGACTTTAACATTCTAATTCAAGGGATTCCCAACCCCTTTTGGCGAGTCACAACTTGACTGGAAAAGAAAGGGAAAAGAGAAGCAAATGTACCCACTACATATGGAGAAGGATTTATAACTAATATGAAAGTGAATCTTGAATAAAGGAATTCAGTCTATGCCTAAAAGAACCACATCACAAAATGCAATTAGCTGGACTTCCAGGCAAGACAGCAATGGGAGCGCCCATGCCTTGGACCCCCTACTAATGTCGCACCAAAATTAGCCTTATTCTACACAGACAGCAGACTCGACAACAGAACAGAAACTACAATAAGAAGTAACCACATGCCAGAAACTGGGAGGATTTCTGCCAAATTCATTTCCACGGAGCCAAGTGAGAAAGTTCACGGAAGACCAGCAGACTGCCCATTTCCACAGAGAAAAGAAATGGCCCTGGAAGTAGGCAGGATGTTCTTCGCCACAGATGCTGTGATCTAGGGTAACAAGAGCCAGGCTGACTTGGAACAGGGTGCAAAGAGAAGGTTGTGGAGCCACTGGGAGGTCACTGTGGACCGGCACACTGCCATCAGCATGGAGCAATCCCAACTACTGTCCCTGCTGAGGATCGACCAGGGAGAGGGAACAGAGTATGGAACAGACTTTTTTCTTTTCTGTTTTTGCTTCCTCCAGCCCATTCAACCAGGCCCTTTCAGTTTTGACATTGTGACAGAAGTGACTGACCCTGTGGGGTCAATGAGAGAGAGAGTACAGTGAGTGGGAGCTGTCCCTAAGACTGAACATTAGTATAACTTCCATGGTCACATTCCTCATTGTTGTCTTTATCTCACCCTGAAAGTTTCTTTATCTCACATCATCTTGAGTAGCTCTGCTTGTCTGCTGAAACTGAGTGGTTTCCTGGGACTCTGTCACAGAGCCCTACCGTGGTCTCTGACAGAGCCTAAGGCTACCCAGACATTCAGAATATACTTTGATTTTTGGCCATCCTGAATCCTTTTCATATGAATGGAGAAAACACAGACCACTCAACATATGAGCTAATAAAAGCCCTGAAGCACAGAAATGTACAGGCAATTATCTAAAGGTGTAGAGGAAAGGTCTTCCACGTAAATGGATATGCTATAAGAAATAGTGGAAGAAAAAATTTTTCAAAAATCTCATCATGTACTTAATAATGTATAAGAAGATAATGCATATATATATAAACTAATAGCAGATGAGATTGTAAGTAGGTAATGGGACAAGATAAAGACCATGTATACATGAAACACAAGGTGCCAAATTACAAACCATTGGCAATGATAAATAGCAGACTTGAAAACGTAGTGAAATTAGTGAGGTACATGTCAAGCATGAAGAGTTCTCTCTAAATAGAGAAGTGAGGGCCATCTGAAAATGATGTGACAGAAAATAAGAAAGAGACTGACTGTCAAAGTGCAATCTCCTGGACACTGTGTATTCCTAAGGAACTGAGGGAGCAAAGTGCGATTTAATAGAACAATCAGTTCCCACTGCAGCAAGGAGGGAGGGGCAGAGGGAAAGAGGAGAAAAACAAAGGAAGATTCCAAACCTATGCATTTTTCCTTTAAATACCAATGGCAAAAATAAATTGTACAAGAATACCATAAGTATCTTACCAAAAAAATCTTCTAAAACTAATGGCCAAAAGCACTCTCTATAAAGAAACAATAATATGGATGACCATAAACATCACCAATACACTATTTGAAGATAATTTTAAAAACACATACAGAGACTTGAAAGAAAAAGGACATAATAATAAATTTCTGAAATGGGTAAAATTGATATTTATGTGAAGGCATAAAGCTATTTTTAGATATCAAAGACTCAGGGGGCCAAAACTCAGGTTCCCTTAAGGAAACTGCTCAAAGATACTAGCCAAAACACCCAGAGATAATTGAAAATTAAAAATTAAAAACACACAAACAAAAGGTACTAAAGCTCTAAAGAACTGTGGAAACACAAACCAATGGAAAATATGAGATCAGTCTACATAGTTATTTCAAATTTGGTTTAAAATTATTTAGAAAAAATATCTGCAAAAGATAATGTAGAAGATAAAAAGAAAGGAAATTCAAAGTAAAAGTAATAATGAACCTTCATAGAGCAAAAGGCATATAATAAAAACAAAGAAAACTTCAGAAATATAAGGAGAAATTCACAACAATAACTGAAACATATGGGATGAAAAATCAGAATAAATCAATGTCAGATTAAGAAAGTGAAAATGAACAACACTACATGGAGGGTTTGAAAAACAAATAATAGAGTTAAATTAATAGATATCCCACATTTTTTTTAAACCTATAAAAAGGGACTGTACTTTCTTTCAAGTACTCTTGGCACATTTACAAAAGCTGACCACACACTGGGCCATAAGGACAAAAATCCCCCAAAGCATAAATTGTATCAACCAAATTCTCTGACCACAAAGAAATATATGAAACAATTGAAAGGAAAAGTTTTACAACAGCAACAAAAAATTACCCTTGGAAATTTAAAAAATGTAGTATATCCACCTAAGGAAATAACTTTATAAAAGGAAAATGTTTTCAAAGTAAATATGTTTACCACATCTTTATTAAGAATAAGAAAAAAATGAAAACAACCTAAATCTATGACAAGTGATGGAATAATTAATTAAGGACTTGGTATGTGATTTTAGGTAAATTACTTAATCCATCTGAGCCTATATTTTCTTATATGTACACTGGGGATAATTACTTCCTTCCATGGGTTGCTGGGAAGATTAAATTAGATAATGCTTGTAAAATATTTTAATCTCTATGCCTGGCATCAGGAGAATACCAGTAAGTCTAATCTAGTAAGACTGTCATTAGAGTTATGTTTGTGATGAGTTTGCAATAATACAGAGAAATGCTAATGTTAACACTGTTAAGGGGAAAGTATACAGAATAGTAACCTAAAACACAGCAGACAGAAACTACATCAAATAAACATGTGTAACCCAAATAAAACTGGGCCTCATTCACTCACATGGAGCACCATCTTAGCACAGTGACACAGCTAAAAGAAACACAAACACAACTCTTAGAAACCTGTGAACAATGTGAGTACTTAAGAACAGAGAGGCATGGTTTACAAAACATATCATGCATCTTGCAGCAAAACTCCTAAAAAGTCTCTTTGGAATCTTTCCTCCTAGAGTTCCACCACTCGTGGCAATGGCTCAAATCTGTCTTTCTGCCTCTCAGACCCAGGATCTTTTCCCTTTGGGGTTTTCTTCGTGCCCTCCTACAGGGCTAGCCAAAATTCTCTGCTTGTCTTATTTGCATTCCCATCCATTGCTCCCCTCTGCCAACTAAATGGATCTTCCTTTGGAGCCACCCTTTTTTGGGGGGAGGATGAGTGGGTATTAATATGTGACTACTTAAAATTTAATAACTGTGTCTCTGTCATATAATGGGAAGCAACAGCAACCTCTTGCCTCTGCAACAACAATATGTGGAAAATAAACTGGAAGGAAATACACTAAACAGGTAACAGGTAACAGTAATTGTTGCTGAAACAGGCAACAGTAATTGTTGATAAATAATGCTATAACTTGTTCCTGCCAGTTATCTACTTTTCTTTAGTTTCCAAATTTCCTACAATGCACATGTATTACTTTAAAAAAATTGATATAAAATTCACATGCCATAAAACTCACTACAGTTCAGTGGTATTTATTATGTTCACAGTGTTGTGTGATCATCCACTATCTAATTCCAGAACATTTCTATCTATCACCTTGTACCCATTAGCAGTCATTCTCCATCCCCTCCCCAACTCTGGCAACCACTAATCTATTAAATACTTTCTGCTTCTATGGATTTGCCTATTCTGGACTCTTCATAAAAATAGAATCTTACAATATGTGGTCTTTTGTGTCTGTCTTCTTCCACTTAGCATAATATTTTCAAGTTCATCCATGCTGTAGCTTCTATCATTGTTTTTTTACAGCTGAATAATATTCTTAGATGTATTACTTCCAAAATGGAAAAAATGTTTTAGCTTTTAAAAAAAGTCATGGATACCTAAGTATAACCTTGTTAATTGTACTAAGAGTACACTGATACAATACAATAATAATAAATGATTTTTGATAATGTACAAATTGTTTTTCAAAACCATATATTTATAAAACATAATGAGCCTGCTAAAACTGTTTTTGTTTGACTCAGGCTCTCAAAAAAAAAAAAAAAAAAAAATACCCAAAAAAACCCCTAGGAATCCAAATGATATTTTGCTGAATATCAGACGCAGAAATTGACTATATAAAAAGACTACTGTGGATACCCAGGACAAACACGTACAATTCCATTTCAAACAGAAGATGAACAATTCTTGGCCTTTAAATCTTGAGCATTTAAACGGAATACTTATGATAACTGAAATGAGCAATTTAAAAAAACTGGAAACAGAACACATGAAATATTCCGTGGCAATCAATTGTAGGCAAGATATTTTAAGCTTGGATCAACTGATATAGTATAATTCAGCTTGACATTCATTAAAGAAGAAAGTAGTTTCAAATTCGTTGGTATGCACATGCACTGTATGTATCTGTGGACCTGGAAATCACAAACACATAAATATTGATGTACACTCAGTGTCCAAATTTAATGTTGTAACCTTTACCTGGAAAGGCAGACTTCCACACACTTTCAGTTACAAGGGAGACATCTTGATCAAAGCTGACAGTAGCTACTTCATATAAAGTAATGGTTCAGTGAAAACTCAAATTCTGTAAATGAAGGACTTACCCTGCACATAAAGTTTAGAATGTTTCAAAGGCACTGAGGGTGCAATGGAGTGGTGACCAGAGGTGGGTACTGGTGGTGTGCTAGTTCTTGATCTAGGTGCTGGTTACTACATATGTAGGTTCAGTTTGCAAAAACTTATCAAGCTGTACATTTGTGATTTGTACACATTTCCCTATGCTTTATATTTCAATACTTTTTAAAGTAAAAAAAAAAAAAAGAAAGAAACAAAAACAACGTATGCATTTATTTTGGAGGCCCCTGTAGTCCTCACGTGGGTGATGCTTAGTGAAGTGCTGGATCAGGAAGTTTTGTCGAGAATAATTAAAATATTGGTTAAAGTCTTTACAGATGTCAAAGTTCTAAGCGCTTGTTTGAGAAAACTAATAACAAGTCTGTAGACTACAGGTGTTTAAAAATCCCTCCTCGTTTGGCCGGGCGCGGTGGCTCACGCCTGTAATCCTAGCACTCTGGGAGGCCGAGGTGGGCGGATCGTTTGAGCTCAGGAGTTCAAGACCAGCCTGAGCAAGAGCGAGACCCCATCTCTACTAAAAATAGAAAGAAATTATATGGACAGCTAAAAATATATATAGAAAAAATTAGCCGGGCATGGTGGTGCATGCCTGTAGTCCCAGCTACTTGGGAGGCTGAGACAGGAGGATCGCTTGAGCTCAGGAGTTTGAGGTTGCTGTGAGCTAGGCTGACGCCACGGCACTCACTCTAGCCTGGGCAACAGAGTGAGACTCTGTCTCAAAAAAAAAAAAAAAATCCCTCCTCGTGAAGAAAAATCTCTACAGTGCTCTGTAGTAAGTTACTCATTGAAAGCATTCTCTAAAGATGTCACTAGGTTAGCTTCTGTAGCACCAGAGACTGCTCGCTGTGAGGTCTTCAGATATGGTGACAACCAAGCAATTGCATTTAAATATTTACAAGACTATAATATGCCAGTTAGGATTAGGTTATGCTCTGATTTGGGCACATGAGGAAACTTTTTTTTTTTTTCAGGATTTCATAGTGAAATTAGACCATAAATGCAAAAATGCTGGTGGACAATTAACCAGGCTTCTTAAAATTTCATATTTTATTTGAAGTCATCGGCTAATAGCAATGAATAGCTTCTAACTAGTGTTTTTAGGACATGTTCCCATATCCTCCAACTTTAGGTAGAAATTATTACATGAAAGACTGTACAATTTTAAAAAGCAGTATGAAGAAGAACTGTTTGTGGAAGTGGAAAACAATTCCAATCTGGAGTGAAACTGGAAATTTTAAGTCAAAAGACTTTAAAATGCCCATAATTTTCATCCAATTATAAGACTTTATTTATAGAAAAATAATAAACTGTATAAAAAAGATTTCATTAAAACAATGGTCATCACATCTCTATTTGTGGAAACAAAAGGTAGGAAATAACTTTAGAAAGCCAGTCACAGGTGATTGGTTAAAGAAAACCTAATATATGTCCACATAATGGAAGAGTTTATGGCCATCAAAATCACGTTTGTTGCAGGAAAATGTTCATGATAAGTCTTTAAGTTTAAAAAGATTACAAAATTTACACAATGATATCACTCCTTAAAAATTATGTACCTAACTATATACAAAAAACATGAGGGAGAGATATGCTAAAATATTAATGGCAACATGTTTTATGGAGTAGGATTATAATCAATTTTAATGTTTTTCTTTTTTCTTATCTATATATTTCATCTTTTCCTTAATGAACATGTGTTATTTGTGCAACAAAGACATTTTTACAAAAAAGAGGGTAAGAAAACCAGGGAATAGAATATTTCTGTGTGTGAGAGCACATTCTTCTTTCATTATGTGAAATTTGTGTCTATTCTTGACCTTCTCTCTCTGTACCTTGAGAGCTTTATGTGAAGTGCCTTTCATATGGCAGGAAACAGCCCTGCTGTTCCCAGAACCTTTCTTTCAATCGTGAAGACATTCCACTCTTCAACAATATCATCTTGGAATCCCTGGTTACTCAGCTCCTTTTACTTATATCAAAGGAACTAACATCTCAATAGGCCCAAACACAAAACAAAAAAACTACACAGCCCCTCAGACTAGAACAGTGCAACAAGGATACATCTGCTAAACAATAGGTGTAGGAACAAGCCGATGGGAAAACACTCTAATCTTTCCAGATCAAGTCATGACATTTTGACAGATTTCAGTTGTCATGTCAGGGGAGGGTCCTTGATCTACTTCAAATAAATAGAGTTTTAAAAATATTAAAATCTGAAAATTTCTAAGGGTTCATTGTTGATTTTTGTTTGATACACACAAAAGGAAATAATTTCCCTTATTTGAAGCCTCTTTCCAGGAGCTTTAATGATCAGCTACCAAATTTAGCTGCTGGCTGCACGTCTACCATGTCTATTATTCTCAGGCTTATTGATGTGAGGCCAACTCTCTTCCCTATTTAGAGTGCACAAATGCAGATGTCTCGATGAAAGGGGGAGTTGGTGGACCTTTATTCAAAAGATCCAGGAGGACATACTGTCATGAATGGAAGCACATGGCTTCATGGCATATGGTACTAAAAGTATATTCACACGAAAGAATCAATGGCTTTGGTTGTTATATGAGAAATGAGGAGGGGGAGTCATAGGGAAAGCATTCAAGAGATTGGCTTCTCAGTAGAATCCCTGAGGGATTTGTCTTGTTTTGAACACTGCAGTCTGCACAAGAATGTTCTTGGCAGTACTATTCATAATAGCTGACAACTGGAAACGACCCATCAACAGGCGAATGGATAAAAAAATAATAAATTGAGGTCTATTCATACATGGAATACTATATACCCCTAAAAAAGAATGAACCATGGCTACATACATTATGGATGAGTCTCACAAATACAATATTGAAGCCAGACGCAAACAAGTACATAGTTTATAATCTCATTTATATAAAGTCCAAAGGTAGTCAAAACTAATCTATGGTGTTCGAAATCAAGATAGAGCTATGCTGGTTGGACAGTGATTGGACAGGGGCATGAGAAGGGTTCTGGGTACTGACGATGTTCGGTTTCTGTATTTAGGTGCTGATTATGTGAGTGTGTTCAATCTGTGGAAATTCTTTGTTATAGACTTATGACTTGTTTATTTTTCTTTATATACTTCAATAAAAATGTTTTAGGTTTAGATTCATAGGCCCTAAAGTGGATCTACTAAAATTTTAGGCTATAAGTTCTTTGAGGTATTCCAACATAAAGCATAGCTGAGAATACTGAATGGATATTCCCTCAGTGTATCTTAGTATCTTGTGATTTTAATTTTTATTTCCCTGATGACCAAATATGGTGAGCACTTTTCCATATGCTTCTTGGTCATCTGGCTGGCCAATCACTGGACCAAGATGATCTATATCCAGTGGTGTGCAGGAGCCAGTCCCCACTAGCCCATGAGAATCAGCTGTTATTTTTTTAGGAATTCTACAAGCCCATTAAAATAACACCAGTATTAAAAATTAAATTATGTAAACTTAAATAAATTAGACTAAAACAAAGGCAATACTCAAAACTCATCACTATCTAACTTTTTACTATATTTTACTATTTACCTCTATACTTTTGAGGATATTTATGCCAATTTTATCTGTATGGTGGAACTACTATATAAAGGTAGGATACTGTGCCATCTCTTGCCAACTGCTCCCACATTGGCCACGGCGGGAGTATTTATACCACAGAAATCGGCAACCACTACAAATCAGGGCTTGCTTTATTGTTCTGTTGATTGTCTAGACTTAAAAAAATGATTTCAAAATGTTAATCATGCAGAATAAGATTAAAAGTGTGCCATATGGGTGACTGTTACACTGTGAATAGTACATTGAGGAAATATTCAAAAACAATTATTTGGTTCAGCAAAGAAATCATTCACATCATTGATGAATGAGTACAGTTCTGATATATGCCTTTGCTGTTTCATTCGTCTTACTCATTAATATAAAGGAAAATATCAGCCAACATTTATATGGGAACTATACCCCTTCTTCAGTTGTACCATAGGTTGGCCGATGGACGGTAGAGTTCCACGAAGACCAACAAAAGCATTCTGTGAGACCCACTTGGCTATACGCAATTTATAATAATGAATGTTGTATACTTTATTATTATTTGTAAATTGTGTACTATACATTCCTTATGTCAGTAAAATTTATAATCTCATATATCCCCGTATATGCATTCTTTTTTTTTTTCCTCCAAGAGAGCTGGTTGATTTACCAGCCCACTATCTACACCTCTCCCATATTTAAGATTCCATGACTCTCTATTATGATTTAAGAAGCAATCAAACAAAATCAGGTGGTCTACTTATAGTCTACAAAGCATGAATTTCAGGATAAGATGTGGTAACAACTATACTTTAGAACCTCACTACTCCAAGTGTGGTCCTCAGACCCGCAGCGTGGGCATCCAGCAGGCGACTGTTAGAAATGCATCATCTCAGGCCTCCCCCCAGAACTCCTGACTCAGAATCTGCACTTTAACAAGAAGCTGCGCTTGCTGCATACACATTAAAGTTTGAGCACTGCTTTAAAAATAATTAACTCCTTGGTAAGAACTGAAACTTATATTTAACCGATTTGAGATCAGTAATAAGGTTAGGGACAATCTAGAAACTGGTCATTTTAAAGCTTCTAGTCCCAGTTTAGACATTTTATGGCATTGGGGAAAACACATAATTGCTACCCCTAAACTTAAAGAAAAGGACATACATTTTGCAATACACATTTTCCTAATACTAAAAGGGAAACTACACCACCAGGAAAATAAAGTCTATCCTAGGCCACTTGGATTAGTACTAAAAATAGAAAAACAGGTACAAGTATAAAAAATAAAAATCACAGCAGTAGCTTTCCTCCATGTATGTGATGAATAGGACGCGTTGCCAAGACTTGGTTCTAAAAGTCCAAAGCAGGGCAGCCAAGTGCCACATGACAAAGTGTGGCAGCTGGGGAGAAGAGTGTGACAAAACACTTCCCAGAGATGTAATTTAGGCCAGGGTAGTTATCAAATGCTGAGGGCGAAAGGGGGAAATTGCAGTGTTTATGCTTTTCCTGCCAATATATCAGTCAGCAACACATGACAAAAAGAAAAAGACGGGACCCAACACACCCAAAATACTCTATACTAAAGTTACTTGAAATGAAAGTAGGAAAGTCTTACGTGTTTCAAAATTGAAAGCAAAAACTTCCTACTGGCAATAATATTCTCTGGAAATATTTCTTAGTTATTTGGCTGGAAATACGATAGTTGCTTCGAGATGCAAAGGTCCACGTAGAAAACACCTTAGATGCTTAGGAACAGTGTCTGGAAGAAAATAAGAGCCACAGATCTCCAAGAGGAGCTTGGTATCACTTTGTAGTAGAAACTGAAGCAATAAAATAATACAATTCAAGTAAACCTTGGCAACCCTAGAGTGTGAAGAAAATGGTTGCAATGGTGACTGGGCCACTGGTACCCAGAGAGACCACTGGGCCTGTTTTTACCCAAGAAAAATGATTACCACAACCATCCCTTGCAATATCAGAATTCAAATAACTCCAGCAAATTTAGAGGCAAAAATGATATGACTGCCCTAACGTGTTACAACAGTTTCTTTTGAGATACTCTAGGAAGAAAACTAATGCTTATTGAGCACCTACTGTGTGCTTTACACATGCGATTTTATAACATCTTCATAATCCTCTCAGGGAGGTGGACGCTTTTCCCATTTTACTAGATGAGAAAAGTGAAGTTATATTTCACCTAAGTCACATAGTTAATAAAAAGCCAGAGTTTGGTCAAAATTAAAAAGCTCCAAACAGATCACTCAACAAAGACAGCTTGGAAGGGATCGGAGTATGGGTATTATATTCTGAATAAGAGAAAAGGACTGTTCTATCTCGGTGCCATTGAAGATAAGTGAGGTAACTCTGAGCATCCGTCATATCTTTACACTGCTGGAATTCTCTTATCACCCACTTCTGGATGTGCCTTGGGGTTCAGATGTATTTTGTACTTGTATTTCTGGCTCAGTTGGAGGGTTTAGAAGCCTTGGCACTTTTCAAGCAGTGTTATGTAATGGAACTGAGCCCTGGCTGGGACTTGGAAACCTGGGTTCAGCTCAGGCTGTGTCACTTATTAACTATGAGAGTGGTCGAGTTACATCGCGTCTCTGGGTGCCAGTGTTTTTCATCCATTCCAGGGTGGACTAAGTATCCTTAATAAGAACTTTCCTGGCTCCATGATTCAACCCTCCTTGACTGAATGCTTTCAGATCATGACTTCCATCAAAATATATTAGAAATGACCTGAAGAGTCAGCAAATTTGTCCTGGCAAAACTTCTACATAGTTCAAGTTAAATAAAAAACAAATATTAAAAAAACTCAAACACACAAGAATAATTATTTAACGTCTATGCTCCACCATTTGCAAGAGTAACCTGGAATGAAATAGTTTAAAGTGTGTTTTTTCCTGGGAGTTTATTTAGAACACATATATTAATATATTCAAATTCTTAGACAGACTTGGGTGCAAGTAGCTTTCTAGTAGCTCTTTAGCTTGACATCTCTTCCATTTTTCGCTTTTGTGAAATTGGAACAGATGATGAATATTAGCTGTAATCTGGTTAAAGTGTCTGGCGTCTAGTAGGAGCATAAATGCTAGTTATTGTTACTGCAGCGGTCATGAAGCGTTTGGTATACGGTTGGATTGGGTAACAACTCAAAGGAAATTTCTCCACAGAGGGATGGAGCCTAAGATGATAACCTCATTAATGCTGGGAACTTGCCATTAACCTGTGTCTATGCAATAAATAAACTCAGGTACAGAGTGGAGAAACATAATTGCTTTCTTCCAGACCTATTGGTGTCTCTTCCTTTCTTTGTAAAACTTGCTAATTTGCCCTTTCATGGACAAAGCCTGATCAGAGACATGCCGATGTATTTGATGGCACCGCTGGAGACAGCATTTGAAGATGGGAGTGTCTGGGACATCTGGAAAGAGCAGCAGTCATACCCACACTTCATTTTCAGTGTCTTTACTTGCCCATTTTTTAATTTCTGCCTTAATGTGCACAAGGAACAAAAGGTGCCAGAAAGAGAAGGCGGTGGCTTTAATTTGTTCGTAAACTAAAAAAAAAAAAAATTCTGATGCTGACAAATATTAATAAATAACCAATCTGTAAATATCCCGTCCATTTGAGTGACTGCTTCCTGTTTTCCCAAACGTTTTCTCTTTCCCCCTCCCCTCCCACACCACACACACTCTCCCACCTCTCACCCTGTCCACATACACCTTTCGTGACTCATTTTCCAGCCCTCTCCAAGTTTTGTTTTGGTGTTGTGAGGTTGGGGGAAAGCTTGGGTGGAGAAGAGAAGATGAACACAAGAATCAGATTCGAATCACCTGTGCTCTTTAAACACTATTACATGAAGCCAGAGGGGAGGAAGACGGATAGAAGGATTTACAAATTCCTCTCTTTTCCATAGGTAAATTTCCTGAGCAGAAAAACAGCAAAATTTCAAATGTTTCTAGCCATTCTTAAAATGAAAAGTCATGCATATTAATCAAAGCCTTCTGAAGTTCAAAAGAGAAAACAAATGATTGCTAATTAAGTGATTATTATTAGAGACACCATGCTAATTCCAAGATCCCTTTTGGCCATACCATTATATGATTCAGAGTGTAATTTTACTGCTTTAAATAAATTATAGGTTCATAGTTGTTCTATTGATATTTTTACGACATACCATTATCACAACTAACCATCAATCAGTTGATGATGAGGTCTTGGCCTATAATTGGGATCTTACCAATAATAATAGTGCTTTTATGGAATATGACCTATTTTGTAATGATCCACTATATAACAACTTTTACAGGACAAAGCTGTTACAGAACAGCTTATAACACAACCCCTTAAATGCTTAAAAAATTCTCTTCACTAATTAAGATTTTAGGGCCACTAGCTTGAATTGGGAGTATCAGTGCTTTAAAAAAAGATGATATCTTAAGGTTTTCTTTAATAATTTGCTCCCCATTTCATATTTTATTACCCCTTTATATAAAACTACAAGGATTAACAACTGTTACAAATTATTTTATTTTATAGAAGGGCAGGGGAGGAGGTGAGAGAAGGCTGTCAATTCAGGCAAAAACTGAAAATGTCCTGCTTAAACTTCAGATATTGGCTGTTTTCAGGACTTTGGTTGGGACTTATCTATTATGTACCCAAATCTCCGTGGCACCTTTCAGACAAACTGAAGTTCCAGAAAAAAATCCAGCACTTTTAAGCACCAGGCCAAAGAAGCTTTCTCAAAGATGCTGTGCAGATTAAAACAGCTCACTATTTTGTTACAATGCTTTTGAAGCAATAATGTCTTTTGAGTTTGAGATACTGTAATCTAGTGGTTCTGAATGACTGCATAATCCCTCCCTGTTGGGTTGAAATTCTACTTTCTGTCCTTTCTCAAACTCTTACCCATTTATCATCTATCCAGACAAAAAATTTTTTTTTCCTCGCATACATGGAACTGCAAAGTAATCCCACAGGGGTGGAAAATGCTGAACTTCTTGTAAATGTACTGCTGACTCCCAGTTCAGCCTTCTGGCATGTGTGATCTTGATTTATTCACTAACTTTTCATGCATGTTATATTTAATATCTTACCTTTTAAATCTGTTTGTAAATCCTTAAGTTCAGAGACCCCATGATAAAACTTTCTTATATTTTTGACAGTGCCATGCCAGAAAGTACACATGAATAATTATAATTTCACTGTTTTACTTAAGAGAATGAAATTTATTCTTTTGCAACAGCTGGGCCATTGAGTGTTATTATATGAGCTGTAATAATCAAGTTCTCTTAGGCAAATCATTTAACTTTTCTTGGCATCAGTTTCCCTATAGGAGAAGAATTTTTCAACCAGAAAGTTTAGGTCTTAGAATAAGACAGAACTTTAGAAAAAATCCGGTTTGTGCAATTTAGTAGAAGTAGGAATTGAAATGTATTATGTAACCTCTCTGAACTTCCAACTCCTCACCTGTAGTTTGAGACTCAAGAAAGTGATGTCACCTTACAGAGGTTTTTTGAGGCAGAATGAGGATATAAATGTAAATAAAGAATGCAGTCCATTACCTGAACCTTGATTCATGCTCAATAAATGTCAACTATTATTATATCAAGTTTCTTCCAGTTCCAGAGTGTTAGGATTAAGACAGAAGTAAAACCTCAATTACTGAGCACCCAGATCTCCCATATCCTTAATTCTATAGCACCATTTTGATGCTTAAAGTGAAAAAAGAAGTCTTCTAGAACACAAACTGATTCAAGGCCTATTTTTTGTACCACTGTACACACAGAGTAAACAATAATTTTAATAATCATTGAACTTGTGATGTTCATAATTGAATCCCTAAAAAATGACAAAGACAAATTCTTTTAAGACAAACGACTAGGAAACCTGTTCTGAAATGCATGCTCATAATTAGACACAGGATGTCATCAATCTACGGTCATGGGTTTGCACAAAGACACTGACCTGGCTTGCTGGAAGTGAAGAACAGAACACCCTGCTCACAGCTGGACTTACCTACATAAAAGAGAGAAATACTTTATAAATCCTGCTGCCTGTCAAGAACACATGGGGAGCCACTAAAATTTTCAACATATGTTGTTTTCTTATTTTCCCCCTGAAAAAGGGCAGAATCTACTTTACTTTTGCTAAGTTCCAGTGTTAAAGTGGTATTTCTTTGGGTCAAATACATCTTGAAATAGCTAGGTTAACATTTTGTAGCATTTATAAAAATACATTTCTGAGCACTTGAGAATGATACAAAAAAAAAATCATTTGGCCACAAACCCATGGATGGGAATAATGAAAATTTCACTGCATTTTACAATACAGAAGTCATAGAAGTGGGCATGTTATTCCTCCAAAATAGCATTTTTAGACAGTATAATCATAACTAAAAGGCCAAAACATTCTGGTTTTTCCTGTTATTAATATATTGTATAGTTAAAAAGTTGTATTATTGAGCAATAACATCAAAGTGAACATGTGTTTCTATTTCCACCTCTGTGATCACACACAGCTCTATGTACTTTGAGTTTACACTACCTTCAAAATCTGAGAACATAACAATAATGGGTAAGTTTAGAAGAATTCACTGATGACAATATCATTGCTTTCTAATGATTTTCCAAAGCCTTCCACACTAGGATCAACTGGTGAAGCCTCTTTCCCACTAATATGTCCAGATATGATCCAGGAATCTCAGAGGAAAACCTTACTTAATATAATAATTTACGGCTCATCCACCTGTGGAGCTGTATGCAGACATTATTTGTACTGAAAAGAGCTTGTGTTTATTTTCTAGCAACCAGTGACTCTCTTAGGAATCTACAAGGTTACTGGAAATGAAATATAATTCCAAATTTCTAAATAGTGTTTGTAAACAAACTTATCAGAGTATGTTTACAAAAGTCTAAGGCTTGCCAAGATCAAACAAACACAGCCCACTATTTACTAACTGCTAAGAGTGAGAGGACTTATACAAAGATGAAAACCACTGACAGCTTAGTATTGTTTTTGCAGTTTAGTGTAGAATATGCAGCACAGCCCGGGTTGGGGGTGGGGGAGCCCCAAACCAGTGAAACCTCAAGCTCAGCATCTGGCTGGAGTTCAACAGGGCTCCGTGAACAGCACAGGTTGGGGAAGTTCAAAGTTACAGTGACTCTTCTGGTCTAACTTCCTCAGATTTTCCTAGATCTGAGTGTCTCTGTGTATATATCAACCCTCATGCATTTTTCCCCCAGCAAATGTGTACAGTCAGCTCCAAAGGCACAGCTTGTGTGCTGACGTGCAAAGCCAAGTCAAAACCCTGTGCTTGGCGCTCCCTTCTAACTTTCTGGCTTGTCCAAGTCTAAATATTGACATTGCTCCTCAGTTGACATGTTAGATACTGCTGGGGATGGAAACGGCTCAGCTAACAGTAGGATCTAATGATATATTTTTACATAGTTGTGCCTTCCTTCCACTTCTTTTTGGGGGGCGGGGGTTGGATTCTCTTCTCTGCACGTTTCCCCCGGGTTATTTTCCCCGAAAGCTGAGCACACAGAGACAAAGTAAGGTGTTTTGCAAGCCCCTCATGGCAGCTCCTACTGTTGTCACAGCAACTCACAGCAGACTCCACAGACTTGGGGTTGGGGGGAGGGGCGGGGAGCGCCAAACTGCGGGCTGACCAGTCAACTCTCAAAGGGGTGCAAACACCAAAGGGGCTAGCCTAGTCCCCTTTTCAGGTCCTCCGGTTCCCCACCACTGTCCTTCGAAGGAAAAGAGCCTTCCTGTCGACGCGGCACCACCCCCTCCCTGGCGCAGCCCGCCTGCTAAGGGTGCCTGTTGTACATTTCCTCAGCTCCAAGTTAGGGGTGCGGCTGTGCGGGCGCTCCTAGAAATCTCTTCTTCTTGCCTCTGATGTGAGGGTTCCCGGCCTCGCAGGGAGGCGAGGGCAACCCCCATAGCAGCTCGGTCCCCACAACTCTCTCTCGGGGCGCTGCTGTCCGCTTGGCACGGCCCCGTGGGCCCCCACTTGCCACCCGCTGGGGCCGGGGCGGTGGGGGCTCCGCGGCGGCTGCTCGGAGAAGTTTCAACCATAGAGCACTCACGACACAGAACCTACCCTGCAGCCGAGCGAGACGCGAGCTCTCTCCGCCTTCAAGGGCCGGGGGGAGCGGGGGGGCCCCCGCCACTCAGCAGCAGCCACGACTGCGCGCGGTCGCGGGTGTGCGGGGCCCCTGCGCGCGGCGCGCCGCCCGCCGCCCAACTTTGCACAAAGGCAGCATGGCACTGCCTCGCCTCGCCGGCTCGCCCCGCGCCGCGGCCGCTCTCGCCTGTCCGGGACGAGAGGGGCTCGCCCCTTTCCACCCGCGAGCCCTCCCCTCCTCCTGCCCCCACCCCGCTCCCAGGCGGGGCAGCCGGGCGGAACGCAGCACCCGGCACCTAGCTCCGCCGCCGTGGCGGCCGCAGCTCGCACTGTGACGTTAGCAGCCTTCGCGGCTATTTATATCCACACGATTGGATTTCATTCATGAAACCAGGGCCTGGTGTGTCTGTGCTCTGGGGCGCGGGTTGCAAAGGTGCCTCAGCTTTACGCAGACCCGACGGGCCCGGGCTCGCAGGCGGATTGCCCGGGACAAACATGCACAGAGCATGGGAGACCCCGACTCCCTTCCCAAGCTGCCGGGAGGGGAGGGTCTGGGCGATCTGTGCCCCGGTCCCCCAGCCCCAACATCCCACCCACTCCCGTACATCTGCTGGCCCTTTGTCCCAGGCTCTGGAAAAGTAAGTTGGGCCACTAACCGGCTGGGCAGCATGGCTTTCTTCCCCCTAGGAGCTGACCGGCCGCGGACTCCGAGGGAGGACATTGGCTTTTGTTTCAAAACCGAGCCCAGCTGCTGACTAAGGGCTGCGTTAGCCCAGCCTCCTCCTCCCCTGGGCGGCTGCACGTGCCGGCTGGCTCCCCCCTCTGGGTTACCTTCCTCTGCGACTTGGCTCGAGGGGTCCCCGCAGGGGGCTTAGGGACGCACCGCTGACCCCGGCCCGAGTAGGGAGGCGATTTACAACCTCTTGCAAATGGCTGAGTGAGAAGGTGAAATTGACTTCTGGCCTCTGACGGGTTGTCAGCATTCTTGGAAGCCCAAGACAGCCCATCCCTCCTCACAGATACTCTTCTCACTTTTCCAGGCTGACTGTGAGTTCTCAGGGCAGAAACAGGGGGCAGTTTTCATGCATTCACATAACAAATGCTTAGGGAGTGCCTACAGGATGTCTGGTACCCTGCCAAGCTCTAAGGTGACAATGAACAGAACCAACCGGGTCCCTGCCCTCAGGGAGCTTTCACTCTGCCTGCTAAAACTAGTATGCCTTAACAATCCCTCACTCCCGGCCTGAAAAGAGGCAACTGGGGGAGAAAGGTACTGTTGTGTTCAGCTACCTTAAGGAATTTATTCATTTAATATACTTTTACTGAGGAGCTCCTGTGCTAAGGGCTGGGGATGCAAAGATGACAACAAGGTATCCTTGGCGTCACTGAGCTTCTCAGGTAATGTGTTTCTGAGATACTGAAGGGCTGGGCAAAAGAGAGCCCATTTTATTGTGTTATCTTCCAAGAAATAGGATATGTGGAAAAATTCTAAAAGCAAACAAACCTCTCTGTTCCTTAGTTTCTTCTAGGAAACCATCTTCAGTTTCCCCAGTGAATTAATCTCTACCCAGGGTTCCCAGATGAATTTCAATCCATTAGATATTTCTACTTTTCCCCACTAGTTTTCTTGTAGGCAAAGGCTTGTCTGCTGCTCTCTGAGTCCCCCAGAGACCCCAGGACACAGTAGAATTCAATGTTTTTACCAGGAAAGATATCATGGGCGATTTGCTTTGTTTAAGCCATTCTCACTCCATTGTTTTTGGAAATGGAGTTAATAAGGCCCTAATCTTTGATACTAGACAGAGAGCATAGTTGAAAAGTCAAGTATAGGTGTCTACTCTGAGAACTTCAAGATAGATACATGAGGGGTGGTCATTTGCTGGCATAAAACTGACTTCCGTTAGTCTATTTAAAAATGACTCCATTTTGAAAGGCTTAATCAATATACATTTTTCCAGGAACACATTTCTTGGGAAATGTTAATTAACCCTGTTCACTCCTAGCAATCAGTCCTCTTCATTGCAAGACATTTCTCTTCAGACTACTTTGGCAGCTCAGAAACAGGGTACAAATTCAAAAGAAATGGGAATTAACATGTATTGGGCCCCTCATATGTGGCAGGAACAGGGCTAGGTTTTAGGCTTAAAACACATTTTCTCATTTGATCTCCTCAACAATGGATGACGGAGATGCTATTATTATCATGATTATTTGATAGGTGAGGTAACAGGCATGGAAAAGTTAATTTTCTGAGGTTGTAACAGTTATATTTGCACCTGGGTTGGCCTGTGGCAAAGTCTTATTTTATCACTGACCTGCTTTTCAACATCACACCTTTCCTCAGTTTCTTCTATTTTCTCAGTTATAAACTAAAAAGAGGTAAGTGGCATGCCTCTCCCAAATCACAGGCAGGTGCTGAGACCAGAAAGATATTCACACAAAGACCCCAGGTGGCAGGCTATAGATCTTCAGCTATAGAACTCTCTACTCCCAGGGGGCATCAAGGCTTGGCAGGCCTCCCCAAAGATGCTCCTTCCAAAGTGGGTAAAGAACAGCCAGTTATCTTGGAATTGTCTAGTTGAATGCCTAAATCTGAA
Source organism: Eulemur rufifrons (assembly GCF_041146395.1). Lineage (NCBI taxonomy): Eukaryota > Metazoa > Chordata > Mammalia > Primates > Lemuridae > Eulemur > Eulemur rufifrons. The sequence continues at coordinate 29,363,805 of NC_091010.1, read as the reverse complement.
GGAAATTGACTGGAAGAGTTAAAGAGTCAAAGGAAAATAAATACGTATCAACAGTAATTTAGATATGGCAGAGGAAAAGTCATTGTTCTGTAAAGTCCGTCCGAATAAGGGGAATGATCTGAGGAAGATGTTGCCACATGGTGCTAGATAGCCCCAAACTTTATGTATAAAATCTCAAATTCTGGAAAAGTTGGAGAAAAACAAGCAAGTTGTACAGACGGTATTTAAGGAGAGAAAAGGAACAATAGCAATAACCCCAGAATCACTGCCCTGAACACAGCCCTCTTCTTGTAATTACCACAACATAATTCGTTTTTGTATGCTAAAATTGTTGCTTGTTTGCTAATAAAATCAGTACTATTTGCTTTAAATAAACATAAAAATTAGTACCCAAGTGGCATTAAACCAACATTGTATCTTTAAATATTTTCATGTTTGTACTGTACAAATCTATTTAAAAACTCTAGACTAGCTTTTATGGTAAATATTTTACCAAAGTCATAGGATTAAGAAAAAATTCCCCAATCTAGATACAGAACTGTTCTATATGTTGTGTTCCATTGTGATATTGTGACAACTGTTCCATTATCACAAAAGAATCCTCTCCTACTGCCACTTTGTATTTGCATCCCCCAACCTACCATTAATCCATTAATCAGTTCTTCATCTCTGGAGTTTTATCATTTTGAGACTGTTATATTAATGGGAGCATACAGTATGTAATGTTTTGAGATTGATTTTTTTTTATTTTACTAAGTATAATGCCCTTGAGGTTCGTGCAGGCTGCTGCATGTATCAATAGTTCCTTCCTTATTATTGCTGAGTAAATTTCTACTGCCTGGATGTATCAGAGTTTGTTTATCCATTCATCATCCACTGAAGGACATCTGAGGAGTTTCCAGTATTTTGCTATTACGAAAAATACTTCTGTAAACATTTGTATATAGTTGTTTTTTTTTTTTTTTTGTGAGACCATACGTTTTTATTTCTTTGGGATGAATGGCCAAGAATGCAATTGCTGGGTCATATGCTAAATAAGAAACTGCTGAACTATTTTCCAGAGTGGCTGTACCACACATTTCCACCAGCAATGTATGACAGATCCACATATCCTCACCAGCATTTGATAGTATCACTATCTTTTTACAAAATTTCATTTGCTCCAATAGTTGTGTAGAGACAATTCATTGTGATTTTAATTTGCATTCTCCTCACGGCTAATGATGTTGAACACCTTTTAATGGGTTTATTGGCCATCCTTATCTCCTCTTTGCTGAAATATCTGTTCATGTCTTCTGCCTATTTTATAATTGGATTGTTTGTTTTTAGTGTTGAGTTTTTAGAGTTTTTAAAATATATTCTGGGGTCGCAGAATCTTCAAATTGCAAATTAAGTACTACTACCTCAAGATAACTTCATTTTCAAATCAAATACTCTGTTCAGCATTTCTACTGCCATCACTTTTATCGAGAATATTCACAGGTATGGTAAGTACTTACATAAAACTCCCAGAGAAAGGGTCTTTTCAGGTTTATTGGATAAGCCTGCATTTCAGCGCTCGGTAACGGACACGCAGACCCGAGCCACACGGAGCCGTGGCAGAGCCTTGAGCGCAGGCGCAGACGCGTCCCCCTGTGGCCAAAGCAGCTGGAGGCAGCCAGGGCTTCCAGCGACCAGGCCTAACCTAAGAGGACAGTTTCATGCTGTCCGTCTCTCCGCTCTGGGTGCAGAATTTGATGCTGCCATTGGTTATTTAGAGGCTATTATCCTGGATGATGAGTTCCAGGTGTTAAAGAGAAATTTCATGGACAAATACTAACAGGTTGGCAGGCATGGAAGAGAATAAACTCACGTACGGGCCTATTTTAACGAACAGGTGTTTGGCAGAAACCGAACAACCGCTGTCGGAGTGGAGTCCTAGAGTTAACATGGTGGCTTTCACAACAGCCAACAACTTCGCGGTACCCTGACGATGAAGAGTCTGGGGACATATTCAACGTGCTGCTCACGTTTATGGATTTTCTAGCTTTTAAAGTAACACTTCTGGACCACAGAGCAGAAGAAGAAGGCTGGGCACCGGACTTAAGCAGTGGTTTAGTGGCAACGTCACTGTACAAATCATTTTGCACGCTAGCTTCCAGCAGTGGGGCAGATCCGGACAGCACAGGCCTAATAGGCTGGGCCTGGCTCCGGTTACTGATGACAGGAAAGACTGACTCTGCTCTGAGGCTCTTCATTAATGCTAAGTATTGATGGGTCAAAAAGAAAATGACTTGACCTCCTGGGACCTCTGTTTCTACTGAAACAGCTTTTTGTATTCAGTTACTCTAGTTCTCCAAGGTGCTTCGGAGTCAGGCTAGTCTAGGGCAAGATAATGTCCAGCATTCTATCTGGGGGGAGGGGGGTCCCTTCTCCAGCTTTTATGTCATTTATATTTCAACAACATGGAATAACCTACCATCAGTAACCCTTTCTGTCCCACATACCACAGGCAGGTTTTACATAAATCTGTGTGTTCACTGCTCTTACACTTGGGTAAGAGTGAAATCGTTTTAGCTTAAGTGGCCCTGTTGTGTGGGGTTTTGACTACTTGGGAATTTATCTCAGGTATTAGTCAAACCAGCTCTTAAGATCTCTTAAGCTCCTATTTTTTGCCCACTGTTCTGGGAAAAATTGGAGCTAGTTTTGGCTGTGGGAATCAACTGGAAGTGATGCCTTTTTCCTAAAAGCTACAAATAGGAATTCCTAGTCTTGGGGTTTGTAGTCTAGTTATCACTGTTGGTCTTGATGCAGTTTTCATGAGAAGGTGTTTTTTTTTAAAGTACCATTTTAGAAAAAAAAATTTTTGTAGATAAATGCTCAGGCTAACCTAGTGTATATAATCTTGGAATTTCTACAACTACCCATTTAAAGACAGAAGGATTAGATACTGTGTGTTTTTTATTGTTCTATGAAAGCAAAATATTTTTTTTCATGGCAGTTCCTATTTTCCTGGGCACCAATGAATGTAGTCTATGTGCTGAAAATAGACAAAAAGGTATCTTTTTCACATAGTATGTTAAATTATTTGTATAAGTGTATATAAAATCCTTTTTGTGTGGATCCATTCATTAGGTTTTCTGTTGGGGTAGGGTAAGGTTGGTAAAAATGTGATTTTGCAAGCTCCACAACTCTAACTACATTCTTAAATCACAATCTCTCCTACCAAGGGTGTTCCACTGGTCTAGCTCAGCATGTGTTAAGATGGGGTAGCAAGCAACTTTTAGGGTCATCTGCCTTTGTTTAGGTATGGCCTTACAGATTGGAAAACAAGTGTAGCACAACTCTAGAAATAAGAAAAACACAACAGTTTAATGTATAGTGTGTATCTCTGACTTTTTTAAAAGTAAAAATATGATTCTGTACTGGAAAAAAATCTGCATTTAAAAGGGACATTTATTTCAGGAACAACTGTTATTAATACTACAAAAGGTCTTAATGCTAGACTTCAACTCTACCTAATTAAAAATAAATTATACTTATGTGTCATAGCATGTTTAAGGCTATCTTGCTGGACCAACTGTTTCATATAATAACTGTTTCTCTTTCCTAAACAAGTTAAAACAACAACAACAACACCACCACCACCACCACTACACATTAAAGGGAGCAGAAGGTAGTGGAAGAATTGTGTTTTGGCTATCTCACTAACTAGCCATGTAATTCTGTGCTAGTTCCTTAACTTACTATACAGGAATGTCCCATATATCAAATGGGGACAAGAATAATAATCTAAAAAGTTGTTAAGAGGACTAAATGAAATAATGTTTGTGGAAAATGTCTCATAAAATGTAAAGCTCTGTACATACTGGTAAGTATAAAAATGGGCCGATTATGAGGCCATTTAAAAAATGGCACAAGATACCATTTGATCTAGGAGTACCAAAGACTAATTATATAGGAATTAGATCATTCCCCAAATTCAACCCCCAATGCTGACTGTAAGCAGTATACATAATGGCTTCCACCAAATTCTCTCTGTGAGGTAGAAAGTTTAGTATTTGAGGTTTGAGATTTTGCACTGCCATTGACTTCTAACTGCTGTGTTTTCTCCCCTCTGTAGGAGTAAGCTGAACTACATACAGGAACTAGAAAAATAAGCAGACTACAAATACACAGTACATACTCCCCCATTTCAGAAAAATAAGTCCACCTGTGTTCATATCACATTTTCCTGCTTACTGAGCATCTGTAAACATACACGTTATTTAATCTTCATGACAACCTTGAGAATTATTACACCCAATAGGGGAGATGGAAAAATGATGTTTCCTAGAGGGTGACTTGTTCTTTGTTGGCAGAGGGGGAATCAGCCTTCTGACTAACCCAGAATTCTAATCCTGATCCTCTAACCATGCAGAAGTAAATATTTTGAAGTAATTTAGTGTATAGTACACTAACTTGTATACAGATACCCTTTAAAAGGAATCACAGTTTTTTTTAGAAACACAGTGCCCTGGAAGAAGACCTACCAGTCAGTCCCTTGCCTTACTTGGCACTACTCCTCCTGTCCTATGGCTCCTAAACTAAAAGCGCAGATGACCTGACTTCTTGCACTGGACTCAAGAACACCCATCTCTATGCACACAATTTCAGAGTCTCTCCTTAGCTCTGTAAATATTTACATTGACTTTAATATTTCACATGACCTAAATTTACCACTTGGTAAACTCCCCTTTATGGGCAAGTAGTTAACTGCGTCACATGTGAGTTACATAAGTGGTTAAACACTTCGGGATCAACTTTGAAGGCTCCCAATCCCTTAGCTTGTAAACATAAGCCGCTGGCTCCTGGGATCAGAGACGAAAGCTCACTTCCCACCACAGCATCAATCATAGAGGAGCCTGAAGTTTGGTGAGATGCACGGAAGCTTCCTTGCTTCTCCAACCCCCACAATGCTTTGAACAGCATTATGGGCAAGAAAACCATAGTAAATGGCTTTTAATAATAGAGAAAACTTTTATGGGACAGCTCAGTTGTAATTTTTTTATAATCACTCATATACCCTGGCCATCTGCATGACTTAGGACAAAGCTGCAGTTTTAAAGGAAAACTGTCCTTTATGGTTTTATTTGTTCTACTGTAATCACTGCCAACATTGATCACCCATGAAAAGGCACTTTGAGATCGTGAAAATGTTTCTCAAAGATTAAAGGGTCATACACAGGTATGGTACTAGTGTGCATGAATAATAACATTAAGATCACCGCCTGACTTTTTAACCTATAATAGTACTAGTTAACATTTAGTAAGCACCCACTATGTGTTGGGCATGGTGCTGCATGCTTTTACACTAACTCTGGCTTTATGAGAGAGATACTACTACCAGCCTGATTTTATAGATGAGGAGACCAAGGATCAGAAAGGTCAAGTCATTTGCCAGAGATCAAATACTTGATAAAGTATTATTCATCTTAAAGTAGGAAATCTTGACAGAGAAGGGTTCTGCTTTTATATAATTAGCATTTTATATTTACCGTCCCTTAATTCAGTCAAAGTATTGCTGGTTACAGTGCATGACAGAACACTGTGTACTTGGAAGACTAATGGGCTACAGCTCCTCTTAATTTCTGATATCAAACTTCAGGTAAACTACCTTAATATTTTATATCTAAAAACTTCAGGTAGGTTAGAGGTTGAGTAGAATTGAAGAGAACTGATCTTTATGAGGTGACAACTTCAGGACTCTCAGGGTCCTTGACAAGTGGCTAAACCCTGTGGATCAGGTGTTGATGAGTGATATGCTCTCACTGCTACCAAGTCAAGGAAAACACATAATTTGTGGGAAAATATACCATGTGATCTTTAGTTTATTTCTTGCTATTTCCTTAAGAAATGAAATTATTGCTCGACTTCCTAATGAAACAGGCAGGATACTACAATGATTTCACCTTGTGCCAGCAATGTCAGGTTGATGAGATAAGACAGGAAAGCCATGCAGAAAAAACACAGTCCATTTCAACAGATGGAGTTATTATAAAGTTTGGTTTAAATATATGGGCAACTTGGATAAGGTACAGAATTAGGCTGTTAGTGCATGTACCATGCGTCCTCAATTATTCAAGCAAAGAATAAGTGTTTTTTGGTGTTTAGGTATCCATATCTATCTTGTGGGGGAGTAAGCTATACACACAAGAACCCATTAGTTAAAAAGTGGTGATGCTTTGTTCTTAATTCTTGGCCAATCCAATAACCTTGTTGAAGACTCTAGTTCTTTCACACCTTTCTCTAAGTTGCATGGCACCTGAAGAAACAATGGCATTTGTGTGGGGTGAATACCAAATGAGACACTCACAGGAAACAAAAAGTACTTAAGTGACTTTTTTTCTTAACAGTTTTCAATACCTCAATCCAGATCATACTCTTTTTAATAATAAAGGTGATATACCATGTACTGTGAATATAACAAGTTCTTCTGCTTTCTGTAGAAATGAACCTATCACAACTGTTGCTCCTATAAGCATTAGTGTTTGTACTGTGTGATTATTTCTGGGCTTGATGTTTCTTGTCAATAAAACATTTGAGGTGGCTAATAAAAAACAGCATATATATGTTGAATAATGGTTTATAAACAGAAACACAAAGATATGTGAAAAACACTCTGGAATTCACTTTAAATTTATGTTCTTGCATACTATACATTAATGAGGGACTGAGATACTGGGAGATAGTGAATGCCTTGTTAAAACAGACATTAAGTATAATCCATCCAGTATAATTTAACATCCACTAAAATTTAAGCTTTATATTTATTTTATTGTATTCCATTTTATTGTAATTTAACCAATTAAACTGGTATATTTGACTAACAATATCTATTACCTTTTTTTCTTTTAATTTTTTTTTTGGCTCTAAAATTACATTGAACATTAAAGATAGCTTGGTGGAGAGTCCAGGCCATTGGCTTGAGAGTAGACAAGGAGATTCAAGCCTGGCAGCATCTGCTCCTTGTGGGAGAATTTCCTTGAGCAAGGCAAGTCACTACTCTCAGGATGCAGTTTCCTCATCTGCAAAATAAAAGCGCTCAGACTGGAGTAAAAGAGTTTATGGAAGATTAGAGTCCTGGGGTGATGACACTATTTATAACAATACAGAAGATATAGTGGTCTTACACTTTTATTATGAAAATTTAAAAAAACATATTCAGCAAGCATTGAATAAATTCTTTTCATATACTTATTACTAAATTAAGCTGACAGTTTCATTAATTACTTACTGATGGCTCTCATTTGACTTGGGTTTAGGGTTGCCAGATAAAATAGAGGACACCCAATTACATTCGAATATACCATGTAATATTTTAGACATACTTATATTAAAGGATTCTTCACTATTTGCTTAAAACTCAAATGTCAGTGGTGTCCTATATTTTTATTTGTTAAATCTGGCAACTTACTTGTGTTGGAAAAGTTGAGGAGAGAAGGGAGAAAAGTTGGATGGAAGGAAAGTAGACAAAATCATTTTTGGAATTATCCAAATAGTGAATTTAATAATAAATAGAAGGGAGATAAGTTAGTTAAGTAGCATTTCCCAAAGTATGTTCTATTGGACCAGCCCTGAGTGAAACTGTAAATAAATGGTCAAGTTTGGGAAACAGTTTGAATTTTATGTTCTTAAAAAACGTCCTATTTCTTATTGCAAGACTTCTTAGGGCATTTATATGTTAAAGTAAATTGTGCATTTATAAGAGGGAAATAGTCTATGTTGAGCTGCCCATGCTTATTTGCCAAGTATGGGGATCCTTCTTCATGGTCTCAAAATGCCCATCATCAGTTCATGATGTTCTATGGAACACACTTTGTGAACATCAGAGTAAATAATACAAAAATGGTGCATGGCGTGGATCAATCATGGATCAAACGATGAAACAAGGATGCTTCCTTCTGATTGGGCAGCCATATGGGTCACTGTGGTTATTTATTCAAGGAGTGTCTGTCTTGGGTTACCCCAAACCACAGATAATGCCAGTTATCATTACATAGCACAAATACTTCCATTTAAATTGTCAGTCCAGTGTGAACAAGCAAGGCTGATTATAAAACACAGTAATTAGGGCAGCATAGAAGCAGCTGACTCAGCATTAGAAAGCATTCCTGTAGCCTAAATTTGTGGTCTATATAATGTGTCAGTGACAGATACTCAGTAGGGTCCAGAGTTCCACTGCAAAGGAAACAGGAACCCACATACGCACCATGCTGGTTTACAGCTTGAAAAATAACATGTCACTGTCTTAAAAATTAAGGATGTGCTATCATGATTGAGGAAATATTTTTCATTTAAACATTTGTTAGGCCGGGCGCGGTGGCTCACGCCTGTAATCCTAGCACTCTGGGAGGCCGAGGTGGGCGGATCGTTTGAGCTCAGAAGTTCGAGACCAGCCTGAGCAAGAGCGAGACCCCATCTCTACTAAAAATAGAAAGAAATTATATGGACAGCTAAAAAATATATATATATAGAAAAAATTAGCCGGGCATGGTGGTGCATGCCTGTAGTCCCAGCTACTCGGGAGGCTGAGACAGTAGGATCGCTTGAGCTCAGGAGTTTGAGGTTGCTGTGAGCTAGGCTGACGCCACGGCACTCACTCTAGCCTGGGCAACAGAGTGAGACTCTGTCTCAAAAAAAAAAAAAAAAAAACATTTGTTAAATTTATAACAATTTTTAGTCATTAAATTTCTCAATTAATACATGGAACTACTATCACGTGGTAATCTGCAAAAGTTTTACAGTGGGCCTCTTTTGTTAACAGGCTGGTAATACTGTCATGCTTTGCTTAACGACAGGGATACATTCTGAGAAATGCATCCTTAGGTGATTTTGTTGTTTGAACACCACAGAATGCACTTACATGAACCTAGATGGCATAGCCTACTACGTACCTAGGCTCTATGGTATAGAGTTTTGCTCCTAGGCTACAAACCTGTCCAGCATGTTACCGTCCTGAATACTGAAGGCAGTTAAAACACAATGGGAAGTATTTACATATCTAAACATAGAAAAGGCACAATAAAAATATGTTATAAAAGATAAAAAAGGTACACCTGTATAGGGCACTTAACCGTGCATGGAGTTTACAGGACTGGATATTGCTCTGGGTGAGTGGTGAGTGAATGTGAGGGCCCAGGACGTTACCGTACACTACTGTGGACTTCACAAACACTGTACACTAAGGATACATTAAATTTATAAGACAAGTTTTTTCTTTGTTCAATAATAAATTAATCTTAGCTTACCATAACTTTTTTACTTTATAAACTTTAAAATTTCAACCTTTTGACTCTTTTGTAATAACACTTGGCTCACAACACACAAATATTTTCTTTATATTCTTATTCTATAAGCTTTTTTCTATTTTAAAAAATTTTATTCTTTTTCTTACTTTTTAAACTTTTTTGTTAAAATTTAACATGCAAACACACACATTAGCCTAGTCTTACACAGGGTCAGGACCATCAATATCACTGTCTTCCAGTTCCACATCTTGTCCCACTGGAAGGTCTCCAGGGGCAATAACATGCACGGAGCTGTCATCTTCTATGATAACAGTACCTTCTTCTGGAATACCTCCTGAAGGACCTGCCTGAGGCTGTTTTACAGTGAACTTTATTTTTATATATATATATATATATATATATATATATAAAAGTGGAAAGAGTACACTCTAAAATAATAAAATATAGTATAGTAAATACATAAACCAGTAACATAGTCATTTATTATCATCAAGTATTATATACTATACATAATTATATATGCTATACTTTCATACAAGTGGCACACAGTAGATGTGTTTATGGCAACATAACTACAAATACATTGTGTTAGGATGATGTCACTAGGTGATAGGAATTTTTCAGCTCTATTATAATCTTATGGGACCACCACTGTATATGTGGTCTCTAGTTGACCGAAGCATTATTATGCAGCACGTGACTATCCTCTTTTTCGTGACTTCAACTGTTCCCAAACAATTTGATGCAGTGGTATAACTACCACTAAGCCTTAGGAGGTAACAAAAATTCCCTTCTTCTCCCATCCTCAAAACCAACCGACCTGAATCAAATACTAAAATGATATTGAAAGTGATAAAAGGCAGATGCAAGTGAGCAAGTAGACGGGAAGAAAATAAAAAGGGTTTTGGATAATCTGCAAATTTGGTATCCACTTCTGAATACCTGAATGAATGTTCATACCAATTTGTCCAATGGTAGCATTTACTGAATGGTTACTCCATTGCTTTGCATCCTTCATCTTATTTAACGCTCACAGCAATCCTGTGAGGTACCACTATCATTCCCATTGTACAGGCAGGAAAGCAGAAGTACAGCAAGGTTAGGTCACATGTGCAAGATCACACCCCTAGAAAGGAGAATTCAAGTATTAAAATTCTAAGTCTAAATTAAACCCAAATCACAACCACTCTATAATACTGCTGAAAAGTGGAAGGACTTACTGTGAACAGACATCACTTGTGAGTGGGTATTCTGTGCTTTGCCAGAACAGATACAGACCCCACTGTTAAATCTAATTAAAAAGTCAGTAATTGGGTCCTAAGAACATGTGGTTAAAAGACCCAGTACAGGGAATAAAAAGGCTAATGCCAAACTAAAGGAGGTAGAAAATCAAGCACTTCTAAAGGGAAGAATCACAAGGGACTTGGCTTGATCCCATTTTTATATACATAAAGTTGAAGCCTGAAAAAATTTAGTTTTGAGTAAAGCATGTTATAAAGAATGCTAATGGGATCCTAAGTTTCCTGAAAAATTTGACCAGTATAAAAATGTCAAACTCTCTTTTCCTTTAGAAACTCAAAGCTTCTGAGCCAGCTCTTTTACAAAAGAAACTCAGCAGATTTTGGTTTATAAAAGGGTTGGAATCTTGATATTGCACAGATCAGAGGAACTAAAATTTTTCTTTTTTATTGGATGAGTAAGCATAAACAGATCTATAAGGCAAAACTTGGAGGTAAAACATTGTATAGACATGGATTTCCAAAACATTTTTGTTTCACGGAAATCTCACAAAATAGTAACCATCAACCACATCTTCAACACAGATGACAGAGTAGAAGTTTTAGATAAAAATGACTTCATTTTTGTAATGAATATGATAGCATCCTCACTGTGGTCAATGATTACTTTAGTGGCCTCTAGTGAACCCTTCCTTCTAGCATGTGCAAAGGATAGTACATCAAGACCAAGTGGAATGCAAAGTTGGCTTAATATTCAAAAATCAATAATGTAAATCACCACATTAGTAGAATGGAAAACTGTATAATTATCTCAATAGATACAGATAATCAGTTGATAAAATTCAACATCCATTTATGATTTAAAAAACTCTTATTGGAGTGTTTAATGGGAAAAGCATGGCCAGATCTATGCTTTTCAAAGTGGAAGGTTCTTTAAGAAACAGTCACATTTCCTGTTCTCAGAATAGGGACCTACAGTATGTCATTCTCTGGAAGAAGTTTCCAGAGATACGGGAGAAAGCTAAATCTACAGATACCTATTAAATAACTCCACCATTTGAGGAACAACGCCAAATGCTGATTGCCAAGTGGGCAATAGATTTACTCCAGATCACTTTAAAAGCTACGCAGACAAGTAAGGACTCAGACACAGAGTCCATTAAAAATGTAATTGCACTGCACATCACAGGCAGCAGTGCTAATGGATATGGCTTACATGTCTCCTAGCCTGGCTGCTATACCCTGAAATAAAAATGAAACTAAAAAAAAAAGCTGAACAGCTCAGGCCTATATAGTGATGGCTCATGGCAATAAAAACATCAGGTAGAAGACAGGAAACCTGAGTGTTAGTTATGTCTCTGCCATTTTCCAGTTATGTGCACTTTGGAAAGATTGTTTACCTCTCTGGGGCTGTTTTTGCATCTATAAAATAGCTAGATGGGACTTGGAATGAGTCAGAACTGGGATTCAATCCTGGCTCCATCCTTTATCATCTACATGACCTATGCCTCAGTGTCCACATCTGTATAACGGAAAGAAAGCTCAAAGTGTTTCTCTGAAGATTATGTAAGAGGAGCACTTAACATATTCACTGCACATATTGCACACTCAATAAAGGTAGAGAAGTATTAATGTTAAGAATTAGCTATTAGGCTTTAAAATGCCATAACAATAAACAATAGACTGGAAATACTGATTTGTTCTGACATGGAGATTAGTAGGTTGTGGAAAGCTTTGAAATTCTGCATAGCCTGCCTATCATCACAGGTGGTACTGTAAGAAGCTTGATAATTTTAGCAGGGAGGAAAACAGAAGGGTACACATTCTTGTGTGATTTAATCTTGGTAATGTACCAATGATTTCATTACCATGTGCAAAAGCTATGATGACATTTCTTATACTCTGATAAGTACTAAGTGAAAAACCTAATTAAATGATGCTTCCATAGAATTTCCATAGAATGTAATTAATGTGACAACCAGAACCCCCTACTGATTATGCTGGTGAATGTAATCAAATACAGTATGTTTACGTAAGTAATGCAACAGAGTCTGACGTCCATGGTCAGACATATGGTTTTTGCCAGTTGTAAATAAGCTACTCACACAAACAAAATACTCCCTTAAAGAACTGGAAATTTAATAATCTGCATTTGTAACGTAACATATTGTGTCAAATAAATGACTGCTTTATCCGAAAGTCATATTCATAGTAGCCATCTGAGAGTTTGAACTATTTGGTTGGACTGAATTATTTATACTGGAAATAATCATGAGAGGGGCTTAAATTATATTCCTTTTGGGTCATGTCCCCACCATACATCTGCTGCTTTCTTATTCATGGATGATCATAGTTCAAGTCAGAAAGAACCTGGAATGATTACAATTGGATTGCATTTTCTGTGGCCTTCTGGGCCATACTGGCAGCTTGGCCACCCCCACTGGCCTGTACCCTTTGATGGCAAGGGTGCTGTCTTATGGCTGCCACTCTATGGCTTATCACCTCTGCTATCCATGAACTTGTTATTACCACTTCAGGAAGATGCTCTGTCACCATAATGTCCGCAGGGCTTAGGAGAGGATTGTGGTCTTTGTCACACTCTTCCCTTCTATAGCTCTTATCTTTTTTTTGACTTGGGATTGAGTGGGTGGGTGGGGTTATCAATTACTCTGTCCTGTACTCAGAGAGTCAACTGTGTTTTACCCAGCCCCTCTTTTTCTTCCAACCCTTTAACCAACCAAAGAAAGCGGGCATGGGGCTGTCATTCCCCAAGGGCCCTGGGGCTTCCCAGATGACTTTGGTTGGTCCTCTTTTGATGTTCAAGAGGCATGCTGTGGCATGATATGCAAATGGCACTCAAAACAGAGAGCCTACATCAGTGTCATTGGGAGCATGCAGAAAAGCCTGTATTCAATAAAAACATACTACAACAAGACAAAAGTCAACATGGAACTACCCAATAGGTTTTTTTTTTTTTTTTTTTTTTTTTGAGACAGGGTTTCACTCTGATGCCCCTGCTGGCCTCATTGTGGTTCACTGCAACCTCAAGTTCCTGGGCTCAAGCAATTCGATTCTCCTGCCTCAGCCTCCCGAATAGCTGGGACTACATGTGCATGCCACCATGCCTGGCTAATATTTCTATTTTTTGTAGAGACAGGGGTCTTGCTCTTGCTCAGGCTGGTCTTGAGCTCCTGGCCTCAAGTAATCCTCCCTCCTCAGCCTCCCAAAGTGCTAGGATTACAGGTGAGAGCCACTGCACCCAGCCCCCGATAGGTTTTTAAAATAGAACAATGAGAGGAGTGATAGCTGAGTCTAGAATAACGGTGGCATTGGAAAGAAAGTGTCTTTCTGGGCAGTCAGCGTGGCTTTGGAGCTGGACACACCTGGATTAGAACTCTGGCTCTACTGCTTACTAGCTGTATGATTTGATTCTGGATGCATTATGTAGCCTTGCTAAGGCTCTGCTTCCTCCTCGCTAAAGAGGGAGTGAATAATACCTGTGCATTGAGTACATTGCCTGGCACACAATAATAGCACCATTGTGAATATTTTATATCAACATATAAGTAGGCTGCCTTGTATAAAAAAATGAATACAACAGTGTAGTAAATACAGCCTCACTAGAATGTCATGTAGATGTAGATTCAGAATGAAAGCTTGTCTGAGAACCAGCTTAGCAATTTTTAAACTATGTGACCTTGGGAAACTCCCCCAAGCTCTTGAATTCTTAGAGATGTTTGGAATGGACTTAACTGCACCCACCAATGATTACCATGAAGTTCAAATGCGTTGCTGTGCATGTGAAAGTGCTTTTATTATACAAGCTATAAATTCCAAGCAAGATAGGTTATCATTTTATTATATGTTATTGCAATGCTCTTAAATGTAGTGATCATTTATAATGTTTGTAAAGGAGGTGGCCATTTTTTGCACCTGAGATTCAGTAGTAGGGCTGTTGTGAATGGAAATTTTCAAAATGAACCACAAGGTAGAAGATGTCTGCTGATTTTAAAGCTTATATGCAGTTAGCAGTCTGTAGTTCTTTGTTAAAACCCACATTAAAATCATCTGGTTATCTGTGGCCTGCACTATAACCCTTCCCAACTGAAAAAAAACAAAAAACAAACAAAAAAAAACCCACTTTCCTAAAATAGATAATATATCAAAATATGCACAATGACTATATTTTCCCTTTAAATACAAGTGCACAGAAATGACAGTGGAGAGAAATGATTGTTTAACAGTAGCCATTTATAGGTTCATCTTAAATTGCAAATGCAAAATGAAGTTGGGAATATATATAAAGTCCAAACTGGTGCTTATAAATAAAGTATACTCTTTATACAAAATGATTTTTCCTTTTTTTTTTTTTTTGCCTTTTAGAGGAAATTTCCACACCTCATGAAGAAGCAAATTGTATAGTAATTTTTTCTCCCACATAAATGTCTAGTCTTTTCCAAACAGTCATAATTTCTGTTTTCCTCTAAATAAAATATGTTTTCTACTTAAGAAGTATTTAAATGCTTCTGACTTTTCGTAAAGTCTTAAGATGATTTACTATAGTCCTGGAAATAATAGCTGGCCTAGTCAATTGTGGGCAAGTAGAAATAGTTTTAAAAATGCTATGGTTTCTGGTCCAATTGTAACAATTCTGTCTCTTTCCAGAATCAGTCTTGGTTTCATAAGCATAACCTATACATTGACAATAGTATGATGTGCCTATGTTAACTCTTCGAAACAATGCCACTTAAAATATCCACCATTAAGAATATGTCATTTTTAATCTAGAGTTAGACCCTCATAAATAATCACCAGTCATGTTGTTAGGACTGAAAGTCTATTTTCTAACATCTAAATAAAGCTTTGACTGTAATGCAGACCATGGCCATAGACATGATGGCAGAATTTTCCCAAGAAATATTGCAAATATGTATCATTTCAAGCTAAAGTAATCTGCATTAAAAGAGATCACATAAACACACCACACTATTTGGTTTGACCAAAAGTTATGGCAGGAATGTTCTCAAAGCCACTCATTGCTGTATGGGTAGACAGTTTTCATTGCCCTCTGTGCCGTACAGAAACCCAAATGGCTCAGCAAATATTGACTGAATTATAATTTTGACATCGTTAATCTTTTTTCTTCACATTCTTGAGGTTTGTATCTTGTTTCCAATTTCATAGGATTAGAGTGAATAAAGAAGTTTAATCAGCAAATAATCCGAATACAATAAAAGAGATCCCAGAAGATAAATTCACAGGTATAATAAAAGCCTTTTAGGGCAACCTTGCAACAAGGCTCTTTTGAAAGTTGCACCCTTTGCATAAAAATGTCTCTGAGCAGAATAAAATAAACAGTAACGTTAACTAAAACAGAAAACCTCAGCATTAGAAAACTGCATACCCAGGCTCTTCCTTTGTCTACCTAGGAAGCTTCCTGTGGTTCCTCATCACCTTTTAAATATAAAGTCATGTGCACATTGGAACAGGAAGAAGATTTCAGATCCGTGCTCCTCCAAAAGAAATCCAAAACATTTGTAAAAGGATCAAAGATTTTTGTTAACACTGCTACCAAAATCCACAAGTTGGGTACCTTCCTGTGTCATCCTTCCTTATACTTGCATAATTTAGTATCACTGTCTAAATTAGAAGCTCCTTGAAGTAGTCTCTTTGTTCCACATATTACCAATGACAGCATCTAATACAATCGTTCTTATACATTAGGTAACTCCTGGGTGAATAAATGAATCATTAATAGGCTTTCAGTAATGCTTATGGATTGTTTTATACCAATTTCCAACTGAAGGAAAACCTTGATTTCTTTGCCTTGACATGTCTTGTCACCTTTTCCCAACTGTCTCATACCATTCTCTACCCCCAGAATGCACGAAAAAATGCATGAAAAGGACCTACCAGACTACGTGCATGTGTTAAGTCAAACAGGATACGCAAACACAAAATATATAATCTTCCTACAATGTTTTTTTCTTTTCAATTTTTGCAAAAATAAACTTCATGCAATGTTGTTTTCTACTATTTAGTGCTTCTGCTAGTTAGGTACTTGGAGATAAACATGTCATTGCCAACTTACTTGTAGAAAACAGATTCGTGAGGTGAAATAGTCACGAGGCTGAAGAGAAGGTTGGCGCCAGAGAGGATACAAGACCGTAAACCCTCTTTTGTGTTTTGGGCCACTGCTGCCCTCTAGGGGACACAGGGAAAATAAGCAAAGTCTCCCGAGCTTCTAGAAATTTGCGAAGACCCTGAAAAATCATCTCATCCCTTCAACTTTTATTAAAGAAGACAATTTAAAAAGTAATTAAGACTGCTTCAAGGATAGCTGTATAACCCTAAAAAAACCTTTACACTGCGTGTTTTTCTTAGGGTCACCTAATTTTGAGTCATTTTTGGCAGATAAAATGTTCCTTGTCTACTCTAATTTTCCTGCAGCATTTTAAACATGTTATTTCTTGTCCTATTAGAAAACAGCTGCTTACTATGACTAATGTGTTAGTCACTGTTTATACTTCCAGCTTTTAGCTTCCAATGCCCCAGAAACCAGAAACTCCATCTCCTTCAGTCTTTCTTTATGAAGTTAGTTTGTACGGAGGAAAATATGCAAACATTTCCAAAGCTGCCAAATTGTTACTTATTTTTGGGCAAAGAAGCTTCACTAATTTCAAGTGAACAACAAAAATAAAATTGTGATTTTACATGGTAGATCCAATTTCAACTTTATAAAAAACTTGAAAAATTAGGAATAGTATCTATTGTAATCCTACTTCATAGGCAGAAATCTTAAAATCTTAAAGGAGAATTTAAATGACTAACACTAAAACAAAGTCTTTGGAAGTAAATATTCTGCCTTAGGGAGAGAATTCCATGACTTCAGGGTGATACTGTGGAAGAGTGAGTTACGTATAAGATCTCTATTTGTTCATCCATTTAACATTTGTTGAGTGCACCATTACTCATCAGATACTATGTTAGGGATTGTATGTGTACAGAGAAACTTGCCATTCAGTAGAGAAGATAAGTATTATAGTATCTCATTTTGCCACGTATTGTATTTAAGGTTATTCAATAAGTATTATTGAAATATTTAGCTTTTATGCATATTATCTATTAGACTTCAAGTGTCTTGAGAATAGAGAATTTATTTTGCTCATTTTTGTATCACTAGTACCTTGGATGATTTAATTTTTTCAAGCCTAATAAAAGTCCTTTAAGTGGGTATTATCCTCAGTTTATAGGTGAAGAAAATGATTCAGCAATTTATAAGCTAGCATGTAGTAGATTTATTTTTTTCCAAATTACTTCTCGTTTGAGAACATGTAGTAGATTTGTTTGCTAGAACATGTCTAGCATAGTGCCTGGCATGTAGTAAGTGTCCAATAAGTATCTGTAAAAGAATAAATTAGTGTGCTTTTCCTGAGCAGTGTGCTCTTTGCTTCTATTTCAGTATTTCAAGTGTCTCAAACAGTGTTTGGCACAAAACACTTCAATAATCACTGAATGAATGAATAAATGCAGATTTCCTGGGAAGTTTTGAGTAGTTTTCCATTACCTTAATTCTCATAGTATATCCATAGTGGTGGAATAAAGTCATAAGACAAAATGAGACAAGTGTTTTTATGATGGTGGCCTCAAACCTGGACTTTATTTTCAGCTAATCTCAGGACATCTGATAGGCCATTGAATTGCCTTGTTGGAAAATTTCATGGTCTAAAAATTTGAGGAAATGAAGGGAGGAAGTAATATTAAAAAAAAAAAATCAAATTTTAACTCATACAGGGGAAGCTGTTGGCCACGCAGAAGTAACAAGAATCTTATAGACAATAAACATATAGTTTCTAAAACTGTGATGGGGATAGGTCTGAAAAAAAGCAGACAAATATGGCAAATTTATGAGAACAGATTTTTAAAAGTTCAGAGAACAGATTAGAAAAATTCTATAGCAAAAGAATCCGAAAAGTAAAATGCCTTGAAAAGATTCAGGTTTGCAAAAATCCTAAACATGCAAAACAAACTCTTAATATTAGTTTTCTCTGGTGTCGAGATTATGAATAATTTCTGTTAAATTTCATCTCTCTACATTTTTAAGCTGTCTATAAAGTGATTTTTCAGACAGTCAAAGCACTTTTTATTATATTATAATCTAAAAAAATAAAACAAAGCTTACTATAAAATAAGCAAGTTCCACCATGTAGTTGCACATAATTTTTAAGTGAAAGAAAGCTGGAGACTGTGATGAAGAAACTGCTAAGGTGGTCATTATGTGACCTTCATTCCAGTTTCTGTTCATCTCTGCTTTAAATAATCTTTAAATAATTTATTTTTGCTTCATTCATGGAGCATGTGTTTACTGAGAAACTTCTATATAGCAGCACTGTTCCAGGCACTGGGAACAAAAGTGTGAACAAGACAAAGTCCTTGTTCTAGAGGGCTTATATTCCAGTGAGGAGAAATACAATAAATAAATAAAGCATATGTTAATTCCAGGTAACAGTGGTGCTTTTAGGATAAATAAAATTTTAAAGAAAGGGGCAATGGAGTAATGCACTATGGTTGTTTAAGACACAGTAGTCAGGGAATCTCTCTTGGAGGAGGCATCAACTCTCGATCAGAGGCCTGAATGTTATGCATTGGCCTTATGAAAACCCAGGTGAAGCGGCCAGGCAAGGGAATAGCAAATAAAAAGAAAAACACTCAAATGATCTGAGACCAACTAGAAAAAAAACATCTCAGGATACAAGTATGTCTTTGTTTGCTTTCTTGCATTTTAAGTTCAAGGAGCATATTGTTTCCCAAAAATATAAACTTGCAGCTTAGAGATGATGGTAGCTTTGATGGGTGAGAAAGAGAACAGAACTGTTAATTTTTCTTTGTCTATGTCAAGGAGAGAATGATGTTTGGAATGGAAATGATAGATTGCTGCTGCAGAGAGGGAAGAGAAGATGAATACAGAGAGGATGCCTCATACTCTAAATACCTCCAAAGATTCTGAGTTGATGGGAGCTGTGGTCCATGGGCATCCATTTGTTCATTCTTTAGAAATGATTGCAATCCTGGGGCAAAGAGACAATGTTGGTATGTCTATAGTTATTCTGATTAACCTCAATTAACTACCAGGATTTTACTGAAATGGTTTGGTCAACGTCACTTTCTACTTGTTGTCTTCAGAAGTTGTTCCACCTGAAATTCCCTTGTCTTCTGGCTTAAGTCTCCTTAAGGAGGCTCATGAAGGGAGAGGTGCAAGTCATATAATGCTGGTGGAAAATGGGTCAGGTCTTAGGAGAATTTGGCTCTGGAGAGAAAGAGAGGAGCAAAGAGACTCCAGTACTGGGAGAACAGAGGGACTGAATTGGAAACCTCCCTCCCACGGCACGCCTCCAAACCCCTGCTTTTTGCCTTTCTCTTATTTTCTTTAATGCCCTGTGCTTTCCTCTCCTTCCTCTCCACGAACCACTTCAAATATAGCTCCATCTGAGCCTCCACAGGAAAACTGGTGCTCAATGTGTCTCGGAAGAAATGCAAATAATCTTTCTGGAAACCTAGAGAATGTCATTTAAAACCACAGGAAGATAACTTGGAAGGGTGGTCAGTGGGTGTGGCATGTAGTCAGAAGTAGGAGTAGTGCTTTGTTCAATTCAAAACCCGAATGTAGTGTGTAAATGAATTTTGTCTCCACATATAACTCCCATTTCAATGTTTTAAAACAGGAATATAGGTAAAAAAACATCAAGTTTTGACTATTTTGATACTTAAAATTAGCAGGATACCTCTTATGATCACAACATGGTGCTGGGTGCTAGGGACATGAAAAGCTGAGGTCCCTGCTGTCAATGAAATCTACTGAAACACTGCTGGCCATCCTTGAAGACCTGCGGAAAGCAGGAGAGGTGTACACAAGCAAAGGATTGGTCAACATGGGTCTGATTTTCAAAAGGAGGAGAGAAGCAGATTCTCAAAACCTCATGTAAGTGAGCCTCAAAGCAACCATGGTAAGACTGACAACTGGACACGAAATAATTCACTAAGGAACATCATTTCCTTCCATGAAAGGGTTACTAGGTTAATCAATGAGGGTGATTAGAATATCTATATTTCTATAGAATATTTGCCAACGCATCACATGGCATGCTTGTCGCTAAGATAAAGAAATACAAGCTAGACATTGGGGGTGTTGGCAGCTTGTTGAATGGCTACAGCCAGAGGATAACAACAAATGGCAGTCTAGAAGGACACATCTAATGCTGATGCCCGTGGTCTTGTTATTGTCAACATTTAAAAAAATCAGGTGTTCAAATAAAATAGAAAGTATGCTTAGTCAAATTTGCAGATGACACAAAGTTGGTATCTCACTTAGTGGATAAGTGAGATGACAGAATTAGAATACAATCTACACTCCAAAAAATTTTTTTTGAAGTTGAGATGAAACAAATTTAATGAGTTAACATTAATGGAAATAAATGTGGAGTCTTCTATGGAGGTCCAAAACAAAAAGACAAAAACCCAACTATGCAGGTACAGGATGGGGTGCATGTGACGTGGCTTAGATATGTGAGAAGCTCTTAGAAACTGATGTTGTTGCCACAAAAGGAGCTACATCAGGATAGTGCTTGAAATGAGTTGTTGCTAATTGTTTTATCCTGTGCTGGTCAGCCTATACCCCAGTTTGCAAAACATTAAAAAAATCAGAGTTTGTTTGGAGTAGGGTGTTGAAGGAAGGAAACCAGAGGAAATGAAGAAGTGTTGGAAAGGAACTTGTCATGGCATCAAAGAGGAAGTCAACAATTCATTAGCCCCAAAGGTTACATCTAGGATCAGAAAGTAAAATTTACAAAGAGACACACTACAGCTCAATTTAAGGACTTTCTACCAATCAGAACAGCCCAAATTTGGGAGGTCAACAGATTCCCATCACCCCTGGTGTTTCAGCATCACTTCAGTTGTCAAAAGAGTTTAGGATCATCATTTATGACCTTTGAGGTCCCTTTCAATGTTGAGAGTCTTTAGTTCTAGAGTTGTTTACTAGGCATTTATTGTACCATGATATTGACTTAGCTTTTTGGATCACTTTTAGGCTATGCTTTTAGGATTTGGGGAAATGGAATAATAATACCTTGGATAATATGGAATATGAGACCATATGCATAGGATCCCCTCCCCATTCCAAGGTGAACACCCTAGAGAGAAGGCTACAGGATTTTAAACACATCGACCCATCTCAGTTCTGATGTCAGCAAGGAAAGAATTGGTAAACTGGGGCAACTGCTTGATTGATACATAGAAAGACAACTGGATAAAACCATCACCTGGAAACTGGGTTTCCAGTGTATTCTCCAACCATACCTGGCTGAGAGATCATCCAATGCTATGGATAAAGCTTGCTGTCACTTAGCAAAATGTCATAGTGACCAGTGATCATTTACCTGTAATAGTCAGCAGCAACTTTTCTCTCAGTGGTATAAAAACACCCCACAGTTTTTGACTGGTGGCCATGACAAATCTATTGCAATTATGCTTATTATATAAAAATTGCTTCCTAGTTTTCAATACAGTGGGGCTTAGGTGATGTGAGTCATAGTCACAGTTTATATTGAGCATAATCAGATCCTACTCTCTTCAGGTTTATAAACTCACTATTCCACCCATAAGTCATATACTTATTCAAGAGACAGGAATATTAATTATAATATACATTTGTTCCTTTTTAGTGCCTTGTATCAAATATTTACTGATCCATACAATTCAGATTTATATTGAATATTAATTCTATATTTCATGGCTTTTGGTAATTGTATTAAGTTCAATGCTGCTCATTTACCTAAGGACCTAATAAATTTTTGATAAAAATAGTTCACTATTAAACTTCACAATCATTTTTGACACTAACATAATTCTTTGTGCACTTACAGTACATGCAGTAGAAAAGTTACTAAACAACAGAAGAGTTAAATATTTTCTAACAATACCAAGCTCTGAAAAGAGCTTACATAGCATTTTTTCTGCTTGCTTTACATTTATATTTGTGTCACAACACAAATAGGGCTTTTACAGTCCAAGATTAATGCTATGGCTTTCTATGTTCATTCTATATCATCCAAACTGCAGTTGGACCAAACAACAACAGAAAATAATCAACCGAATGCTGAACAACTCATTGTAAAAATATTCATGGGCAGTCAAAGTCAAGATCAGAGAAAATGTCTCAGAATATATGTGTAACTCACTATTTTTTATTTTGGTAAAACTTCAGAGAACTGTTGTGATGATTCAATGAAAATTATATATGTAAGGCTTTGCCGGAGATTAGCTCAGGTAGCTGGTTTCTATGGAACACTCTTATCATCATTGTCCTCATCATTAGTAATAATGTAATTAATAAGAAATCTGAATCTAAGAGTCAAGCAGATCATTCATCTGTTACACGAGAGGTTTATTTTTCACTTTATATTTGTAGAAATTATTTCTAAAGTTTTCCACTGGTTCAAAAATAGCTGGTTAAAAGTAATGAAAACTAATAACCTAATTGTTGTGCTTCTAAGTATCATCATTGGCTTAGCACACAAAACCAGCAGTGGTGGATTAAATGGCAAGCTCAAGGACTGCTTAATCTAACCACTGCTAATCTTCACAAAACAGCCTTGTCAGATTTAATTTGCTTTATAGCAACCCTGCTTGGAAAGTAGCCTCACTTGGGAGTAAAATATCCACTGATGTTAACAAAGCTCTCCTGTTTAAATAGAAACAATTGCAGTGTAGAAAGCAAGCATGATTTTAGGTTTAGAAAAACAGAGTTCATGAATCCTTTCTCCATGCCTATAGGAGTAAATACTTCTAATGAGGTGCAACAGAGGCAAAAGTCAAGAAATGATTGCATCATTCTATAGCATGTCTGCTAATTTTTCTTTTATGATTTTCTTTGGATTTAATGATTCAATATAGGCTGCCTTGAATATAAATGTAAGCAATTATTAAGAAAATTACTTCTGAGAAAACAAGCAGAATCTTTCTCCCATTAAAAGGTTTTCATCTGTTAAACACTCTCATATTTTAGGGCAGATTAGATTTTAGTGTTTGGAGAAAATGAGATGCCAGAAGCTAAGATTATCACAAAATCACAGAGCTGGGGGATCGTTAAGAGGTCGTTTAGTTCATCTTCCTGTCTCCATTCAAAACAGCATCCAAGAGAGGAAGCTATTCACCTTCTTCTTTAAAATTTTTAGCATAAACTGTATTTGAGCCTTCTCTGAGCAAACCCTCATTGTGTGTATGTGTTTTTTTTTTAGTGAGTACTTCATTTCTGAAGGAATTTTGAAAAAGTTATTTGGAGATTATATCATAGAAACAGCGCTAAAATGAGGAGGGCAACACCCACTGGGTTTTATATTCAAAAGAAACGACACTGACAACTGAGATGACACCATCAGTAACACGGAGGACACGTGGAGAAACACGAGACTAGAAGACACCTGCAGGCCTGGGTGAAAGGGAAGAGAACATAGATTCAAAACAAACATTAAAAGGCTGAAAACTCAAGAACAAGCAAAATGATTTAGTATTACATCACTTGCAGAAAAGAAGATATGGGATATTTTTGGGTAGACTTGAGTTATATGTTAGGAAGAATTTCTTAAAAATGACACTAAACACTGAAATGAGTTCCTGATGTAGGTTATACAATTTCAATCTTTGATGATGATCTTTTCTTGAAGAAAATGTTCTAATGTTTGAACTAGTTTAGGCAGTATATTTAAAGATGGAAGGATGATCTTGCTAAATTAAATCAAAATGACTTACGCCAGCCTGTTGGTGTCTGTTATTCTTTAAGATGAAAAAAATAATCTTCGGAATTTTCTATCTACATAACATGAAATATAGTACTCATAATACCTAATGTGCATGGTCAAAATCCAAAGTATTTCACCTGCGCATCCCTAAGCTTATAATCAGTTAGGAGTGTCCTCACCCTTCTCCCGACAAGCTTCAAATAAATTGATTTGAAACTGCTTTCAAATTAGTTATAGAAAAATAATATAAATGTATATGTGGAAACCAAACCATATTTCAAGTGGCAAAATATAATAATAGAAACAGAGCTCAGAACTAATTTTTTTCTTTTTTTAATGGTCTTTTGTCACAGCACTCATAACTAATTACATACCCAGACCAAATATAGAGATATGAATAGACATTGAAAGACAACTATGAAACTGCTTGATAAAATAACTATCATTTCTCTTTGTTTTTCCAATTCCATGATAAGGTACATACAATGAATTCTTAAGTTCACTGTGAACAAAACATCTTTGTGTTGTCATTCATTTTAAAATCAGACTACAAAAAATATATGTAGCTAAATTATCAGACAAAGTTTTTCTACACATCCACAGAGAACAGAGTGTCAGCTTACAGAGCACCCATTTCTTGGGTGTGAGATTTGGGTTTAAACTTATGTAGAAAAAGTAGCCAATGGGATCAGTATTTATTCTCTAGCAGCCAAATAACTTTTATCTATTTCTCCCAGTAAGGGCATGTTGCTAGTAGTAGATTCTAAGTGAAGACACAAGTTTAGTTGAAAGGACATCTGTCAGACCTGAATTTTAATGTCACCTCTAATTACTTACTGGATGGGTAAACCTGTCCAGGCAACTTTATTTCATTGAGGACAGTGTTAGACTGACATAATTTCTTACAAACATTAGTTCTCTTTCCTGAGGGGTAGGGAAGGCATTGTGATAACAAGTATGGGAATAACCATATTTTATAAGTAAACAAGGGTGAGAAATGATTCTCTTGTCTCATGTTCCAGAAATGGAACTTTTACTTCCGTGTGTGTGGCTGAGAGTTGTATGATCTTAAAATGATCTCATTGATAACATCCACATTAATTAAAATGTTTCCATGTTTCCTTATAGCAGAATGCCAATATATTAATTTACAATAAGAATATATCCATCAAGCTAATGAGCTATATTGATGGATTACTGTATTGTTCCCTAAGGTATAGATATAGGTATAAATCTAATCATATGAGGAGAATTATAATCAATTAACTGGTTACTGAGTAAGTCTGGGTTCAGAACCAGCCGAATAAGTTGGAAAGTATAAATGGCTGATGTTTTAAAGCCATCACAACCTAATGCATCTCTCTCTCCAGGAACACATTTGCTACATGGTCAAGAGACTTGTGTTCCTGGGCCAGGATCTTCTTATTCTATGAAGTACTGGAAAGACACTACCCATATTTGCCCTTTTAATCTCCCTTTTCTGTACCTCCACTGTGGAATAAACTAACTTCTGATGGATAAGCATGTTTACTCATAAGAGTTTTAAATTATGTGTAGACTAAATGCTGAAATTTTAAGCTGAAACACTGTTTATTAGCTTGCAAAGAAATGATAAGTAATAATTGTGTAAATGCTGTGCTGACTTTATTTGGAAGCAAGACTGAGTTTTTGCAACATTCTCCATGTGCTGTTCTGAAAATTCATGAATACCTGATTGTATATAAGTTCTCTCTTTGAAAGGGAATACAGTGTTTTTACTGAGCATGAACACTATTTTTCAGTTTTCCCGTATAAGGATCCCTTTTTGAAATGTTTCATTTTGGCAAAAGCTAACAGAATTATATACAAAGACGACAATCAATGAAAACAGAAATGCCGCAATAATGGTTTCTGGGATTACAAAACTGAGAACCTGGGAATGAAGCCCAGTTCAACATTTACAATAATGGGATGGTCACTTGTATCTCATGATCTGGGAGAGGGTGGTGGGAAATGAGGAAGTGGAAGGGACTCTTATCTGGTTCTCTGCCCATTCAATTCATTGTTGTACCACAAAGTGATATAAATCCAGAGTTTTCCTGTAAGGGTAAGGAAGGACATAAAATTCTCAGGGGAAAAATGATATAACCAATTTAGAAGCTGCAGTGCAGGTCAAAAAAATGTAAATGGGAATAATAAATACCATCAAAAAAAGTCGTGGACTGAGAAAAGCCTGGAGATACTAGATATTGGAACTGTGGCACATAAGGAAAGCCAAAACAGCATTTCATGAGGATATTTTATTAGGTGGAAGGATTTTTTTAAAAGGATGAAATTTCTATACTTTATATATTTAATCTATACTCCAATATTTGAAACATTTCTCTTGATTATATGTATATTTTTTCTATTTTTATAACAGAGAGCAAGATGGCTGAAATCTCCCTATTGATATGTTATTAGGTTTTTACTACATATCATTAAGTATGAAATGTCTGATTTCCTTAAGTACTAAGTTTGACAGTTGATGTCTTTGACATTTCACTTTGACCCTTCTTGTTTTATTTTTATTGTAAAGGTACCTCCTCAGTCTTTCAAGTGCATAGTTTGGCTTGTGATTATCTTTCAAACAATTTTTTAGAGCAATTTTTGTGAAACCACAGATAAGTCAAAAATTCATGTTATTTTCAAGTATGAGTTCTGTCGTGGAACTAATGCTGTACAGACAGCTCAAAATATCAACAAAGTGGGAAGAATGTGGCTGATGAATGCACAGTATGTCCATGGTTTGAGAAGTTCTGTTCTGGTGATTTTAATCTTGAAAATGAACGAAAATATGAAAATGTGGGCGACCTGAGATCAAGGTGGATAACAATAAGCTGAAAGCTGTAGTGGAAGTGAATCCATCTCAACCTATACATGAATTAGCAGCAAGGTTTAATGTTACTATTCCAACAATATTGGACCATTTGAAACAAATGGGTAAGGTACAAAAGCTGGATAGATGGGTTCCGCATGAATTAAATGAGCGTCAGGAGAGAAATCATCCCAAAGCTTGCTTTTCTTTGCTGTCACGACATAAAGGCAAACCATTTCTACACCGTAGTGTTATGTGTGATGAAAAATGGATTCTTTTTGACAACACAAGAGTTTGGCACAATGGTTGTGTAAAGATGAAGTACTGAAACACAGTCCAAAACTGAATATTCATTAAAAAAAGCTAATGGTGTCTGTTTGGTAGTCCAGTGCTGGTATTATCCACTACAGCTTCATGAAACCTGGTCAGTTGATTACAGTGGATGTCTACTGCAACCAACTCGATGAAATGATGAGGATACTTGCTACTGAGCAGCCGAGATTGGTCAATAGAGATGTCCAATCCTCTTGCAAGATAACGCTCAACCACATCCCACACAAACAACGCTGCTCAAACTACAGAGGCTGGACTTGGAAACTCTGTCATCCACTGTATTCACCAGACCTTGCACCAATGACTACCACTTCTTTCAGGTTTTGGACCACTTCTTGCAAGGAAAAATATTCAATTCTTAACAAGCTGTGGAAAATGCCTTTTTCGATTTCATCGCTACTCGTTCTCCAGGCTTCTTCACTGCTAGCATAAACAAGCTACTGTTGAGATGGCAAAACTGTGTTGACAGTTTAGGCACAAACTTTGATTAATTGAACTCCTTCTTGTTTGAGGTATAATAAACTAATCTTTTGATTCGAAATTGGACATTTCATATTTAGTGACCTAATACAATAAGTCTTTGTTATATGAAAATAACACACAATGGCCATTCAAGGATCAATAACTGTGAGTTAGGAAATTGCACACTGGAGTACTGACCCCTCTTGCTCCTCTTACAGCTGATCTCTAAGCAAGAAGGCTGAGGAGAATATTTCAGTGACACTCCTCTGCAGGAATTCCCCTTGTTTTAAAAATTAATTTTTAAAAATTTCTATACCCTGATTAAGCTGACCTGATAGTAAATCACACAAATTTAAAAATATTACCTCATAATATGTTGTATTATTGGTATATCTAATGTAATGGATTTTAGATTTCAATATGTACAAAATTTTTAATAATAAAAATATTTTCATAAAATTCATATCAGAACATTCCCTGATTTGTAAGTACTTCTTGGTTTCAAAATTACATTTTACATTTGAAAGAGAATTTCTACATTTTGGAAGAGTTTAAATACCCAGCACACATAATGTGTTTTAAATCATCTGCCTTTGACAGCTCAGCTAACATGCCAATATTTAGATTTTATCAGACACTTTTGCATGTGGAATTAGGGCAGGGACTTCTTCACAACAAATTTTTAAAATCTTAGATTTATTGGTTAAATTTAAGAGTCTTGAGATCTGTAAATTAAGGAGAATTATATATTATAAATTATGAAAAGAAAGCACATTTCTAATTAATTAAAAAAATTGCCTTAGAATAAAATGCCTGAATTTTTGGGTGATTTTCCCCTCTATTGTTGTAGGATTAAAGTAGTAGAATTATATTAGAAGGTTATTAGCTGAGTCAGTGCTTAGGGAGCATTTTGAGAACCTGGGGCTTTAAGTATCACACACATTGAGAGAAGCAATTTTACCTATAGCTCAATATAATGCAGTATGGAGAAATAATGCAAACAAATAGTTGCAGGGGATGTTGCCCTTTTTATTAAACCTTAATATTAATATATCACTACTGTGTGGTTAGTTATGTTCCTCCATAAAAGCAGCCAAAACAACCATTTTACTAATGCAAAAATTGATAAAGAAAATGAAAGGAAGAAATGATGGCAGAAAAAGAAAGAAGGAAGCAACCAAGAAAGAAGCCTCACAGTCACAAGTCATTCCCTGGGCACAAATGATCACATTTTTTTACTCTTCCACTTTCACCAAATGTAAATATACACCTTTTGGTTCTGTATTTTATTGTTAATATTTTAAATTCTGAAAATCTCAATACATGTTTTCTGTGTCACTGCCCAGGGCCACATGGTCATTTTATAGAAGGACCATTTATCACCCACATGAACCAAAGGGGAGAAAGGGGAATGGTTGATTTAAATACCCGAAGTCAGAATTTACTGTGGATTTAAAATCTCTGACTTAATGTTGCATTAACTACTGGTGGCTGCTTTACTGCCTTTAAAACATGCATATATAATTGGATACTGTAATACTTTGCGGGTAAAATAAATACTGACTCACACTAAAATAAATACTCTGCATGATGAAGTTCATATAGACATAAATTAATCATTTACCAGTTAACCAATATGCACAGGAAAGAAATAGATCACTTATTAAAGGTTGCCTCATCTATAAAATGGGAAAAATAAAATGCTGATATATTTTACTGTGCTGCTGTGAGGAAAAGTGTATAAAATTATTGCTAAGCAGTTTATAAGCCATAAAATGCAGTATGAACATTAAATTAATAATATTTGTACTAATTCAGATTCAACACCCTCTGCATTAAATATGTCTTTTTGCCTATTGAAGCATACAGAAAACCAAGCTGAGGCTTTTTATTTAATTTTTAATGGTGTCTTCAGAATTCTGCAAAGCATCACATTAGTTATTGGCTATGTTAAAAAACCTTTCCAGTGGCTCCCTCCCACCATTTCTAAGACAAAATTTTTGGCTATTCACATCCTCAACCTCATTGTTAAAGTCCTCTCCCAAAAGGCTTTATGTCTTTCATGTGCATAGATGTAGCAGTTACAAAGGGAACGTGGGTCTGAATTTTTTTTAAGCAGGTAGAAATTATTAACATGCTCTGGGCTTTGCTTTATTCTAAGTTATAGATTGAGATAAGGAAGTAATGTTAAACTGGGCAGGTATGTTGGGTCTCTGCATATTGTATCAAAACGATCTGCAGTGTAAGCCTTCTGTGCTGGGACAGCAGCATGGCCATGAATCAGCAAGGTCTCAAGGCCATGATGCTGCTCAAATGCTGTGGGCTCTAGAGATAAATCAAGCTTCTGTTTCTCAGCCCGAATGCAGAAATGTCATTCAAGGGCACAAGAGAGACCTAAGCAACATAGAACATAGTTCCTTCTTCTACTTCTGCTTTTTAATAGAGTCTTATTATTTAGAAGACCTACTTGTACAAAACCTGTAATCCACTCAGCACATTTTTAACACTATCAATGTCCCTTTGACTCTCAATGATAAAACACATCAGATGTTTCTCTACTCGCTTCCTTTTATAGAGGCCATTAACACAGAAACACCTCCTCTTCTTCTACTATGAAATGATAAATAGCTGGCTGGAGATGTTTGAAATATTGCCACATCGCCCCCTATGTATCATGCGTCACCAGCAATAATAAACAGTGATTAATCTTTGGTCATGCACTATGTTTATGGCTTTCTTGTCATCAGTAGGTAGGTATTTTCTTGAATCAGGTTTAACGCTCTAATGTTTATGCTAGGAACATGTGTGCTAGGAAAAATGTACCTAGGTTCAAGGGAAACTAATCCTCACATTTTCTTTCATTTAACTATTTATGGAGGTTGGTATTTCCATCTGTATCTCCCTCTTTTTGGCCCAGGACTCAACCAGGAGTGTTATGATCAGGAATCTAATTTATCCCAGTAAATTCACCATTTTGGTGATAACAGTGTCCTTGTCCAATAGGAAAAATAACAGAAAAAGGAATATGGTTAAAATGCAAACTCATTCCAGTTATTAAAGCTCACCAGTGGTCAAAAGAAAACACAGTGAAACTGTTCCCATTATTTCCTAAATCCAGCCAGGGCGGGTAGAGGGATCAAAGTTTTCCTCAAAGAACTATAATAAGGGCAGAGCACCAGAATATACAGCCAATAGAAGGCAAATTAAGGCTTTCAGGGAAAAGGAATGAGGTCAATAAGGGTGCAATTCTACTTTAATTCAATTTAACTAATATCTTTCAAGTGCCTGCTGGGTACGAGGCACTGGAATAGGTGTTTGGGATACACCAGTCAAAACCAACAAAAATCGCTACTTTCATGCAGATAATCTTCCAGGGGAGGGAGACAGACTATAAATATGAGTAAAGTATATAATTTATCAGAAGGTGGCAAATATTATGGAGAGAAAGAAATCAGGAAAGGGAACTAGGAAGTGTGGGAAGGGTTGGGATTTTCAGAAGGGTGGTCAGTGAAGGTCTTATAGAGAAGGTGACTTTTCTTTTTTTTTTTTTTTCTTTTTGAGACAGGGTCTTGCTCTGTGTCCTGAGCTAGAGTGTAGTGGGATGGTCATAGATCACTGCAACCTCAAACTCCTGGGCTCAAGTGATCCTCCTGCCTCAGACTCCTCAGTAGCTGAGACTAGAGGTATGCATCATCATGCCAGGCTAATTTTTGTATTTTTTGTAGAGATGAAATCTTGCTCTTGCTCAGGCCAGTCTCAAATTCCTGACCTCAATCGACCCTTCTGCCTTGGCTTCCCAAAGTGCTGGGATTACAGGCGTGAGCCACCACGCCTGAACAGAAGGTGACATTTGAACAAAGACCTAAAGGAAATGAGAAAGCAAGTCGTGTGGATTTGAGGGGGAAGAGTGTCTCAGAGAAAGGAAATAGCAAGTGCAAAGGTCCTGAGGCAGGAACATACCATGTTGTGCTGGCAGAATCCTAAGGAGGCCAGAGTGGCTGGAGTAGAGTAGAACGGGGAAGAGAGGAACCAGAAGGGAATGAGATCAGGGAAGTCATCATTGAGTGACTGCATGAAACAGGGAGTCACTGAAGGGTTTTGAGTCAAAAGGATTCAAAGGAGCAAAATGACCCAACTTATATTTTATTGCAAATAGACTGTAGGGGGCAAAGGTGAAAGCAAAGAGGTCAATTAACTTAATTAAAATATTTCAAATCTCCTCTTTGCATAGGTTGAATGAATATGAGCCAGATATTAATGATAGACAAGAGTTTAAAATTAAATGCAAACACACTGAAGTTATAACTACACAAAGCTAAAACTAGCTGGAAGAGAGAATTCAATTTAAAAAAATCAATTAATTTCCACAGCATCAAATGGTAAGCTAGAATATGTTTTTAACTGAAGTTATGAACATATGGTAAAAAAAAAAATAATCATTAAGGTTTAGGAACTTCAAGCATCTATTGCTAAGGAATATATTAAAAATTTCCCATCTTAACATTAGATTGTGGAATTAAGCAAGTGCCTATCATGATGTTGAGATGGATTTCTTAGGTACCCTTCAGCCCTTTGCTTCTTGGGAGGTGGAAGTTGGAGAAACGTGAACAGTTAAGAAGAAAGCATATTGCCAAGAAAATTGATGGGACCCATAGTTTGGATTAATTGTAAGTGTTTTTATTTTCAAACTTAAAACATATGAATGATGGGAACACACAAAAAGTTGGGTCTTCTCTAGGGAATAAAGAAAATAAAGACATCAATGAAAGGTAAATTTAGCCTTATATTCTACCTTCCTGGCAGTTGTAACGATTGGGCTATGAAACAAGAGCTCTTTCCCCCTATCTTTTGAACTCTTCAGGCTTCGAACAAATTAGGGCTGAAAAATTGTCAAAATTCACAGGGTGCCCATTCAGAGAGTCACTTCCCTCTCTGAAGTAGGTTACTACACTCACCTAGGGAAATTTACAATGAATTATAGTTAGGTAGCTAATTAAAAAGTGAATTATCGACTATATTAAAATACGCTAGAAAGATGTACATTCATTCATTCTTTCATTTTGGAAATCCACCTTTTCTTTAAAAAAATCCTCACTGGGAAATTTCATGTTTAATATGTAAGTCTTCTTTTTGCTTCTTAAATCAATTTTATAAAAGCAAGTCTAAGATTTTTGTTTATTGAGGCAATGGATGTAATTTGAGCTTTCTCTGTCAGTGAAAAGTACCTAACATCATAGTTTTTCTTCACAATGAGAACAGAAAGCCATGCTATCGATCCCAAGGCAATGCAAGGTCCCCAGAATTACATCTGAGTCAAAGAAATAATAATGATGAAAATAATAACTGCTACCATTTATTCCCTGCTAATATAGGCCAATGTTTTACATCTCATTTAATTCTCCCAAGCACCCGTTGAGGTAATTTTACGCCCATTAAACAGATGAGGGCACTGAGCTCAGACAAGTTAGGTAAATTATCAAAGGTCACACAGCTTGAAGGTTATAAAGCTGAAATGCAACCTCAGCTCTGTTTGATCTCAAAACTCTTGCGTTAAGCAAGATTTTTCCCTCCTTAAAATAGTTTAACATTAAGTCAGAACTATTTTGTTGCATTCAACTGGTCTTGAAATCGATAATATTCATGTACCATAGAACCAGTTAATCGAGAGCTTATATTAATCAGAAGACCATATTTCCTAGCCATATGCCCAAACATCAGTTTATTTTATAAAGGAAAGCATGATCATTAGGAGACCTCTGATGCATTATTAACAGCAGATGTTAAAAAGTAACAGTCACCTGGTACTGTAAGTTACTTTTTATAAGTTTTCCCCTGTTTTCATCTAATTTCTGAGAAGACACACATTAAATGATGGCCCATGAACTTTGGTACAATCCTATCCACGGGCCTGCTAGACTAGTCAGATATTAAGTGGGTCAGTCTACTCCTAAAGGCACCTATAAATTGGCCACTTCAGGTAGATGACTTGGCAGCCAGGCATGACTAACTGTGCTGGGTTGGGCTTCTTGAGTTACAGCACTTAATACTGATACTGTGTGGGTGATTTGGAGTTGCTTCTCAAATAAATAATGACAACAATAACAACATAACTATACTAATACTTTTTGGGGGGCTATTGTGTATCAGGCACTGTGCTCATTACATGTATTACTTCACTCTACTCCCGGGTTTCTCAACCTTGATACGATTGACCTTTTGGGCCACATGACTCTTGTTGTGGGGGGCTGTCCTGTGCATCTAAGGATGCTCACTTAGCAGCATCCCTGGCCGTTACTCACTAGATACCTGTAGCACACCCACCCCCTCCGATTGTGACAGCCAAAAACTGTCTCCAGTCATTACCAAATGTTTCCTGGTGGGCAAAATCACCCCCTGTAGAGAACCTCTGTTTTACTTCCTCAACAACTGGAGGAGGTTGGCATTATTAGACTAATCTTACTGATGAGGAAACTGTGGCTCTAAGAGGTTTAAGTAAAATGCCTAAGGTTCACAGATAGTAAGTTACAGAGCTGGAATGCATGTAGACTGCCTCACTCTTGAAGACCCACACTGCGGTTGAAATTCACATGTGAATTTTATCTGCCCTCTCTCCCCTTCCCTCTGTCTTCACTCTTACATCTCATCATGGGATTTAACAGTAGGAGGGAAAGGGGTGCACATGACATATTGCACAAAACTTTTATTGTACCATGGTCTTTTATTCGACTGATTAATTCCATTTTAATTGGAATTCTGGAAACTAATGAAAAAATATTACATGTGTTAGAGGGTCTATTCTCAGCGTTCTTGAATCTGTCTGATTTAATTCTAACCAATTAGCATCCTATTATGGAGGAATATTATGTTGAGAATCAATATTATGCTAAACACTAATATTTTATTCAGTATTAAAAATTTATACAAACGGTAATACAAGTGCTTTATCCCTACTTTCTCTAAATGAGAAGAAATGCTTCCTTAGGGCGATTCCAGTGAAGATGATATCTTCTTCGGAGACTATTGTTATTATGCTTTACACAGATCATTGCTTAAATGAATCAATAAGATTTAATTGAATGAGATTTGTTTATTTTATTATAAGATGTATGAGTTTTCAGGGTATCAAAAATTGTTTTTCTTTTTATACCTATAGTATAATCCCATTTTAAGATGATAACAAATGTACCTTATTGTTCAATACTACACTGTAAAAAGAACAAAGTAACTGTCATACTTATCCTGATTTTAGGATATAATTTCTTTTCTTTTTTTATTTTCTAACCACTAGACAATATAGGAGATATAATTTCTTTCTTTCTTTTTTTCTTTTTTCCATTTCTATACTTTGCCCTTTTTTGATTCAGATATAATCTTAGGTTGGAATCTGAAGTTAAACGTATCCGGATTGTGCATTTTATGTCTTACTTACAAAGAGAACTACACCTAAATATACTCTAATACCTAGATAAACGTGAACCTAGATAAACATTTGAAAACCACCTAAAGATAGTTTAGTTAGGCATGATTTCAAAACTGGATTTCAAATCTGCTTTCTAAATTGTGCCCCTATGTATATTTCCCAGTGCCTGGCCTTGCCAGCTCTTTGATTTTAGACCCCTGGGCCCACTGCAGGGGTCCCGTGGAGCTTCCTGGCCTCTCTCTCCTCCTGGCCTGTCCCTGTTCCTTCCACCTCCTAAGGTCAGTATCTTTTTCATGCTTCAAAGCTAGGCTAGCTCTGAAAGATTTCCATAGTTTGGATCTAATGAAGACATTTACAATTTGTATCACTTATGTACTTTAATTCCCAACTTCCATCGATCAAATATTTGAAAACTACCTGAAAACTGTAACTTTGAAAACATTCCTGACTTTGCGGATTATCATACTCTGTTCCTCTGTATTAGAATTAGAAA
Source organism: Eulemur rufifrons (assembly GCF_041146395.1). Taxonomy (NCBI): domain Eukaryota; kingdom Metazoa; phylum Chordata; class Mammalia; order Primates; family Lemuridae; genus Eulemur; species Eulemur rufifrons. The sequence continues at coordinate 29,327,958 of NC_091010.1, read as the reverse complement.
AGTTTTGCTCCATATTTTTACGCCATTTGGGTAGGCAAAGATCAATCAGTTAATGTGCATGAAGCTTAAAAAGGTTGCTTGTAATTCTAAAGGCATATTACAAGTTAAAAACTGACATGCAAAACCAAAGTAAAAAAGAAATCATCAAATAAATTAAGCTAACTGAAACGTTAGAGATTGGAAGTATGTTCAGCATAATAATCACCATGACAAATAGGAAAATTTAAACTAAAAATATAACATTTAATGGGTTGACTTTTCTGAAATATTGATAGGATTTCATTAATAAGTGTTTTATGCATATGGCTATTCTGAACGTTCCTTTAAAAATGAAAGACTAATGCCTTAATGAGAGGTATTATTATGTGAACATATTTGAATCTGGCTTATGAAAAATAGGACTTGAGAATTTGAAATGTGTGCATAAAATGCAAATAGATTTAATTAACTGAAAACCCATAAGACAGAACTTCTTCAAATAAGCAATTACTTTGGGGACTAATAGTGTAAATAGCATCCTGATTCATTAGCACAACTACCCATACGAGAGAAGGATCAGCAAATTTTATTCTTTAAGTTATTTATGCACACATGGTAATATCTCATTAATTTGAGGCTTCGATAAATTTAAAATCTTTTGATAATTTTGTTCATGAGCTGGGCTGACGTTTACCTTTGCTTTGCAAATACTTTATTTATAGGTAGATAATATATGGTGTTTTAAACATTTATTTTCAGTCTTATGTACACTTTTTAGACACAGAATAAATAATTTTCAAGGAACCTCAGGCACTTTACAAGCTCCTACATACATCCAATCTATATGCTAATAACAAAATGTTCATATGATTTATTATAACAGGTCTCCTTAAGGACTTCTACTCTGTAATGTTTTGAAGTTACTATATGTAGTTAAAGGTAATAAAAGCCACGTTTGTTTAAAAGTTATCTATAATTCAGCCTTCTCACAAATTCAGATATGCCCACCACCCTAATTCATTGGAATAAATGAAATTTTATAGTATTCGTAGCTATACACAGAAAGAGTTTTTCTTTTAAATATGCATTAGAACACAAAAACATATAAAGAAAAATAAAACACATTGAAGTCTGAAAATAATTAACAATGTTATGGATGGACAAAGGAGAGAGTAAACTGTCCACTTCAAATCATTTTAAGTCCTTTAGGCACAATACCCGGGGGAAAAAATTTAATAATGTGGCCCTTTCTTCAAAAGTTGATTTTGCTCACTTGGTTCTAATTATGTGCAGAGCGATAATAAGATTTTCCAATTAAAGACAGTCAGTGCCCAGGCCAAAATCAGTGGATGCTCCAAGCCAGGGCATGTGGGAAGAAGAAATACTACTACGCAGCAATCTGGCCATTTCTAAATCTTCCTTGCATGTGGCCATGACTTTTCAGAGCCCACATGTCAATTTTCTGCACAAAATGCTATTCACGAAAGAATTTTAAATGTGTATGAAATGGGTGGAAGAGTTATGTTATTTTAATGATCAAAATTCATATGTAGATCCAAATGACTCAAATTCTAAACTAGATAAAACATATTCAACTAGAATTTATAAAACCCACAACTGAACTAAATCATGGAATATTCCTATTTTTTTATGAAACATTCTGAAGACAAATCGGGACATTATTCGTAAGTCATGCCATCTTCACACAAGAAGCATTTCCATTTCTTTGTTAAATATTGTAAGAAAATTATAAAGAGAGGAAAGCCAATTCTGTTACCCAAATTAGTAGCTACTCACCATACGAAGGGGGAAAATAAGCTTCAATTCCATTTTCATGACTTAATCAAGAATGCCTGATGAAGAGCCCTCTTTCGTGTGCTGCTTGATTGTTACAAAACCTAGGAAGGGGATATAAGCACAGAACGGGTCATTATCAGGAAGAAAACTTCTCAAACAACATTGGTTTCTCAGGTCGGTGATTATTTCTCATCAGAATGAGAGCTATTCCAGCCAACCACAAGCCATTGACAAATCTCCCACTTTAACAAGGAAGGCTGAAATGAGCGCTGCCGCCGTTGGAGACAGAAGACCTGGGGTTGAATCTCACTAACAGGATTTGTCTGAGCGAACTTGAAATCCTTAACTTCACCAAGGCTCACTTTCCTCCTCTCTCAGTAATAATGCCAGCTATTCAAGGGCATTGTTTTGATGATCAAATGAAATGATGTGTGGAAAGATATTTAGTTAACAGTAAAAGTATTTATTTATTCCCTGACTCTTTAGCTTAAGGATTTGAGGTGGCTTCCAAAAAAATACTAATTAAATATAAATAAAAATAAGAAAATAGGGTTGAGAGTAAAAAAACGAGGAAATAAATATATATAAATATGTATTTTTATATATATGCACATATAAAACCTATATTGGTCAACACAGTTGAAGTGATTAAAGTTATACTTTGGATTTGAATTTTAATTTAGGTGAAAAACCCCCAAAATTTAGGAAAAAATACATTGTTTCCTCCAACAGAAACAAATATTTTACCCTCTTGATATAAAATTCATAAAGAAATTTTTCATGTAAAACCTACTCTAGGGACATTGAGATACAATGGACTATTTTGTGAGTAAGACTAACAACCTAGTATGAAAACTGAGGGGCAAAACAGTATTTTTACTTGGAGCTAGTAATTCTTTCTATGAAAACTGCATTATTCCTTGCTTGAATAAGTTGAAGACAAAGTTGAAGCTTGAATCAGGAAAATCCTAAATATAAACCCAATTAGTAAATGCTCCGGCTTTCCTCCCTTCCTGTGCCTCCCCGACACACGCACAGGAGCTTCTCCACCCAAGTCATCTTCTCCAGGCCAGTTGTTGCTCATCAGGGACAGGGGGCAGAGCTGCAAAGATGAGGTCCGTGGACCAGATGTGAAACCATCCTGACAGCTGCACAACCCTTTTCCTGGGGCCATTCCACGAGCAAAGGAAGAGAAAGGTAAAAGTTACAACCAAGTGATTTTATCACTGAAATAAATCTCAGCATGAGGCTTCTTTCTTGAAATCCACATCTTTTTCTTGGCTTCCATGAAACTTCTCTTCTCATCCCAGGAAGCTCCCCTGAAATTTCCACTTCTGGCTTCTCTTCTTCTGCCTTCCCTTCAATATGGGCCTTCCACAAGGTTCTCCACTTGGTAGCAATTTCATTCCCATCCACAGTTTAAATTATGTCCTTTTGGATGCTTTTCTGGAGTAGAGCCTCATCCCCATCCTCTCCCTTTACTTTTCTTTTCATACCTAAAATCAGTGGAATCATCATTCTCCCTGGCTCAATGCTTGGTGTCATCTTCATTCTCCCACTCCCCTCAACACAGGCAGCCAACCGATTACGGCCACTTTGCACACAAAAACCCCTATTTCCCATCTACATGTTCAAGGCCAGCCTCACCATTCAGAAACTCATCCACCACTCTCATTTAGGCAATGACTCCCATCTAATGTCCTCCTGCTTCTAATCTCCATAATTTCCCAGCTTTCCTGGTGATCTCAGTCTTTTTTCCTGAAACCCATCCTTCTGTCCTTGCTTGAAAACTTCTAACAGCTCTCCAACAGATCCTTACAGGATCAAGTTCAAAACTTTTCAGCAGAGCTTTCCAAGATCTTAAATCAATACATTTACCACTTTCTACACAACCTCTCCAGTCATACCAAACCATCTGCCCTGCCACCCCCCCGCAAAGTAGTTTCCTGCCTCCCTGGCCTTCGTTAGTAGCTTTCTGGTGTCTGAAATATTTATCTTTTAACGCCCAGTTTAAATACCACCTCCCCCAGGGATCTTCCTGAATCCTTGAGTAAGAATTCATTACACTTTACTCTACAAACCAAGGATCTTTAACTATGCCGTTACTATGAAAATCACATTTCTAGTACTCTGGCTTTATTGTGAAGAGCAATACATCCAACAGGACCCTTGCTTTCAGAACATTTATAATCTAGCTAGGGAATCCCTGTTTTTATTTACATTTCTAACTCCCATGGGACAATATTAAAAACTTAAGTACTATGGGTGTTGTATAAATAATAGGCGATAAGATGATTTTTAAAAGTCAAATAGCACCATGAAAGGCTCTGAACATTGGGCTAAAAACACCATTTTAGAAAATATTTTCTGAATAATAAGTGACAATATCACGATTGTCCAAATTTGGAAGACCAAAAAAAAAAAAAAATGAAAGGAGAGAGGTTGAGGAAAAAAAAAAGTACAGGTGGACATGTGATTTTTTGAACACAAATTTGTTTGACCATTTTATAAAAACCAAGTAAGTATTCTCATCTGAGGAAAAATGTTGCATTTGTTTTAATGAATCAGATAATAAAAAGCATTTGAGATTATCACAGGAATATATATGACATAAATTTATGTTATGATAGATTTTCTATGAAGGGTGGAAAATGCCTTCCTGGTGCCTATCCTAATGTCTGGTACATATACGATGGCTTAATATGTGCTGAAGGAATAAATGCTATCTCCACCACTTATCTCTCTCCAGCTGCTCCCCAATTTCTCACTTCCTCTTCATGGTTGAACTACTGCAGATAATCACCGATGCTTGTCTTTCTTCTCTTATCTCCCAATGGCAGCTCACACCACTTCAATGGGACCTCTGCTTTACCACCTCACCCACAGTGCTGAGATAGGTGACTTCCACCCTGCCTCTCCTCTGAGTGGGTTCAAACTTCTGTGTTGCAGCAGGAGCAAGGAGGGAAATTGAGGCTGCAGCTCACTGCACAGAAGTCACTGAACATGTGCTCTGCTGTGACATCTCAGGCTCTTTCCTCCACACAGCAATGCCAGCTGGTGGGACAGGCGAGCCAGCATTGCTTCGTCAACCTTTTGTTTTTTTACCCCGGGCCACAAGAGCACCATTGACTGGAGGAAGCAGCAGGGCTGTGCTCATAAAATTGGAACGGGGTTCCAATTTTCTCTCAAACTCAGACCCCCAACCTCAGACTGTTCTATGCTCAAAATCCACCCTAGTTGCACTCTCTTTCCCATGGTCACCAACATGTCACAATGACTTTCCTCTCTATCATGCCTGTGCCCCAAGTTTTTTCTTAAGATAGATAAAGAAATATGAACATGTAAAATATTCTCACACAGGCAGGACTACAGACAGAACCAGCTCCAGCTTTATTTCCCATACATATCACTTAGCAATTTCTCTTTATTTTAATTCAAAGCCACTTGTCTCCTGACAAGTGTTCTCCATCCTTGCTCAATAAAACGAACATTTCTCAGTCTTCTTCATTCAACTCAGCTGGGTGACCACACATACCTTCCTGAACCCCTGGTTCCTCTGCCCCCCATGTCTCAGAAATCTCTGGGTTTCACTAATCCTTCTTTCATCATCTGTGGGCTCATCCTTCACTACTGGGTCATTATGGGTTTGGTTTTCTCAAGACTTAGGTCCCTGTATTCTTTTCTCCTGCTTACTTCATAATCTTTCCCTAAACAATCATCTCCATCTGTGAAGACGAGTCACAAGTTTCTATCCCAACATCAGTCCTCTTTGACAAGCTCCACACCCATAATCCCATGTCCACTTGCTCTCTCCTGTGATGTCCCAAGACATCTCAAACTTGACATGTCCAACACTGAACATAGCATCCGTCTTCACAAACACGTCCCTCTTCCAGTGTTCCCTGACACCTACCAGTGGGCTCTGCAGAAATATTGCAGAAGATGGCCTGTCAGTTTTGCCTCCTATATATATCTCTTAAATCCCTTTACTTTTTTAGAAATCACTAACACCTCATCTTTTCTCCCCTCGGTGCAGTTACCACTATCACTTTGCTGAAATGTCCAACTGGTTGACATAACTTTTGCTCCACATTGCCCCAATTGTAGCCAGAAATATTTTTTCAAAATATAAAACTGATGTTGTAACTGACTACATCTCCCCAAAAAAACTCCACAAAAACAAAAATCCCCACCCTTCTCACTAGTCCTAGGAATAAAGGCATATTTTTTGAAATGGCTAAAAAGGCTTTCATGGTGATGGCCTCTGATTACATCTCCAGACTCAAGACATTCATCCTCTCTGTGCTCCAGCCACTACGGCCTTCCTGCAGTCTCTCACGTTGCCCATGCTCTCTCCTGCTAGAGGGCTCTCCCATGTATCCTGCCTTCTGTCTGTGGTCCTGGTCTAGTTGACACCTATGCATCATTTAGATCTCATTTTCTAGAACCTTGTCTTGTATATCTCTTGTGTAGCACTTAGAAGAGTTTCCATTTCATACTTATTTCCATCATTCTTTTACTGTCTGTCTTCCCCACTAGGCCACAGGCCAAATGCAGGCAGGGAATATCTGATGCACTTCATTGTATCCTAACAGTGTCTGACACACAGTAGGTCATCAACAAAGACAACTTCATTGAAAGTATGAGTGTTTGGGATGAGTATGAAAATAAACACAGATTTAAGTTCAGTGAGAAAAATGTACCCATAGCTTACAGTTTTAAAATCCTAAAGATAAGCACAGAGTTGGGATCAGTCACAAGAACACTGACTTCAGAAATTAAAGTAGGAGGGTTTCCTTTCTCATTCAGATTCAGTAGTGGGTGGATGGCAATGATAAACGATTTTTAAATGAAAAATTTCACCTGGGCAGAAGCCATTGGTTTTATCATATAAAAGATATGCTAAGATATGAAGGTAGTACTTTCCAACCCTATTCTCACCATTTTTGCCACTGTGTATATTGAGCAAAAGCCACTGAAAAGGGAGGAAGGGAGGCCTAGGACCAGAGGCATGCTGGGGAGGCAAAGGAGAGATGAGATTTCAAAAACGTTTAAGTCTCTGGATTATGGATATTTTTCTGGGTATACCTTTTTATATCCTAGCTTCTAAAATCCATGTCATCAAATGCAATATAATTGTCTCTGCTTCCATATGGGGACAGAATTCTAGCAACTGTATCAGGATCTCAATAAATAGGAAAAACTGAAATGTTGCATAAGTTGTTTTCCCTCAGTTACATTCTAAATACAGCCCCCCCCAGCCCCCCCAAATCATAAAACACAAATTTTGTAAATTAGAATAGTATCAGTTATGAAGGCACTTTTGCAATTATGAGTAAAAACATTCCACATTGAAATAAGAAATGCCATCTGATTTCGATTTAACACAAAGGAGAAGAAACACATTCCATTTAAGAATGACAAATAAAGCTGTCAATGTGATCCATTTATAGCCCCTCAGAGAATGCCACAAATCCACATAATGCTCTGGGAAGCTAGTTATTGTATTTGCTCTCTCAAAGAAAGAAGGCGTAGAAGTCCCGGATGGACTTCTATCCAAGGAAACCAAGGTTAGCTGGAATCACTTGCGTTAGTCACTGTCCTAGCATGCCCCTTTAAGGGGAGGATGACAGCTTCAGGCATTTTATTAAAGAGCGTGTAACAATGGAAAGGGTGGGCTCATGGAGAGGGGGTGAGGCAGAAATAGGGACTGTAAAGAAAGAAGCCCTGTTGTCTTCTTTGCCCCCTTCATCCCCTCCCCTACTGGTTTAATGAGGCGTCTTTCCAAAGGTCTACTGCTGACAAAAATTACGATAAGCCATAAAATCTTAATTATAAACACCCAAAGTGCTAGTCATTTTTGAGCATTTTTTTAATGGGTTATTTCAGGCTCAGATACAAGGGCACATGCCAAAAACAAAACACTGGAAATATCTCTTTATTCCTTATTGTTATACTCAAGCCTCCTTCTTTTAAGAAGCAGTTTTCTATTAAATATATATGCATATATTCATGTGTAAGTATATACAAAATATGACCCTCTGCAAGGCATAACTGATTTTTTTTTCTCCTTTGCATTGGCTGCTAGAAACTGAGAACAAAATTTGTTACTATCTTCTAGCAAGAGTGTTGAATTTCATGGCATAAATTCTGAGTATGAATCTCTCTCCTGGCCCTATCTTATGTTTTTAGCCTTATTTTTTTCCTTTGACTCATTTTTTCCTTACCTATTTGGAATATATTTTATATTGCTGTACAGTATATATTTTTATTAGCCTTTCTCTGTAAGCCTTAAATCCTTTCCAGGGTATAAATAAAATATATAACATTTATAAATAGTCATTTTTTTTCTTATGGAGCATTGCAAAATTTTCCAAAGGAAACATATAATTGATTACCATAAAAGTATTAACGTTAAGATACTAGCATTCATAATAATTATTTTTTTGTGATACTTAGCTCAATAGTCCAATTAGATTTTCTAAATATTTATACATACATTTTCAGAGCTGAGATTCTTAGCTTGAGATCCATGAACTCAAATTATATGCAAAAAATAGTGCATGTAAATTTTTATTAAGGAAGAGTTTCAAAATTTTAATTCTGAAAGATGAATGTAACCCAAAAGATTAAAAATTACTACTCTGCAGTAGAATAACTCTGAAAGGATAGATCTTGGTCTTTATTCATTCGATGAATTGACACAATATTTGTTGAATACCTCCTAAGTGCCAGACACTGTAGTAGATACCGGGAAAACAACAGTAAACAGGTAGGCTTGACCTCTGACCTTTGGGTGCTGCTAATCCAGTGGGGATGAAGGTAAATGATAAAAAATTATGAGAGAATCAGATGGTAATATACCATAATAAATAAAACAAAGGGATGCAATAGAAGGTGAGTGCGATTAGGTGGTTAGGGAAGACCTCTCTGAAGAGGTGACCTCTCAGCTGGGCCAAGCAAGATCTGAGGGAAGAACATTGCAGACAGAGAGAACAGCTAATGTAAAGACCCTAAGGGAGACACAGGCTTGTTAAAATCCACACCTCTTCTAAAAAATGTAATGGTAGATCTCCAAATTCACATTTTCAACACTTCAGTCTTGAAATATCTACGTGATCTTTCCTTTTTTTTCCTTTTCTTTTTTTTTAAAGTCAGATTTTCTAATGTGAGGGAAAGGTACGCTCAGGAAAAAAAATGCAATGCATTTTATGATATATTGAATTCATTCCATCTATTTTTGAGTCTACTATCTTTAACACACTGTGAGAGACACTCCCAAGGTGCTTAGTACAGACCAAATAAAAAATAACTGCCATCCATGTAACCATAATGTACCTTAAACCAGTTCCGTATTGTTCTGTATCATAGGTCTATGGGCCAAGTCAATTCTAGGGTCCACATGCTTTAATGCACAGTTTGAAACCCAAAGCTCTTTAGAAAGGCACCAATCACCTTGTTAAAGTTGAACTTGGATGAGTAGGAAAAAGGAACACATAATGAAAATTGGGACTAAAAATTCTTTGAAATAGGAACATGAAAACTCTGTAAACAGCTCTGGCTGCATAAATCAATAAATTAAGATGTGACTAAAGATCATAAATAGCTCCTGTATTATTAGATGATTTCCTGAATTAAATTCTGTACTAATATATTAAAGAAATAATATTCCAATAAGATGACTAAGACGCTGAGGTCACAGGATTCTATGTTGGGAAATTCTTACTTGCTGGGAAGTGCTTACTGTGTACCTGGCATCTCACTGAGGACTCTATGCACTGTACCTTTTGAGGTAGGGACCATTATTAGTTCTATTATACTAATAGGGAGACACTGAGGTTTAGAAAAGGACAGTGACTGGCCTGAGTCACAAAGCTAGAGGGAGGAGCCACCAGGGGTTGGAACCTAAGCAGTCTGACTCCAGAGCACCCAAGATACCATCTGCAGCCCTATCACCTACTCCAAGGAAGCCTAGCTGCTTTGTGAATTACCTCTGATACACTCATCACTCCATGCTGTTTTAAAAGGCTGTGGGAAACAACAATCATATGCTAATTAATTTAAATATTAGCCCCCCAAAAGATGGCAAATTTGCCATTACAAGTAATACTACAATTAAATAAAAAGTTGACTTGGCTTTGGATCAGAGGAAATTATTTGGATTAACCATAATATTCCCTCTTAGAAGAAATAATGAAGGATTGAATATACTTATTTTAAAATTCTCTTAAAAGTACAAACATTATTTTGCTCACTTGTTCCTGCCCTCATTGTTTTTGTTATTGAAATTTCAACTTGGAGAAGGTAGATTTTCAAGCTATATCCAAATCTAGAAACCAAACAATTTTCCTCTTTTTTTCACTTCCCCAAAATATTTCATGTAGGTTGCTGGGAGATTAATCCCCCTGGAATAATAATAGGGGCAGCAATAGCATATCATAATACTTAGGTGCCATTAATTGAATATTTATGCAGTATCACACACTGTGCAAAGCACTGTACAACTTCATTTTATCCTCACAACAATCCCATTAGTAGTTTCTATTATTATTCCTGATTCACAGCTCGGGAGGAGACAAAGACTCACAGAAGTTGCTGACCTGTCAATGGCCTCCCAGTCATAAATGGCAGACCTTGCACCAGGCCAAATGCCTCTGGGGCTTGGGCCCCCACAATTTCCCCATACTATTTCCCTTTGTTTGATCATGTTCTCTCCCCTAAGCTACACATCAGTCAGGCACTCTATTTCCCAACATGGGCAGTCTAAACCGTTTAGAATTTAAGGCTTTCCATCCAGACTTTTTTTTTAACCTGCCTTCAAGGCCTAAGGGTATGGGGAACCTGCCTCCTCTCAAAGCTTCAGATGTCACCCCACCCCCACACTCCAGCTAAATTCTACTGCTCTTAAAGGGCCACTTCAAATCCACTTTTTCAAGACATCTTGCAGACCTCTCTAGCCCAGAATAAGTAACTTGAAGATTCTGCCTCTGCTGTCTACCACTGCAGATGACCCTGGTGTCCCCAAGAGCTTCCTGGTGTCCCCAAGACAACCTGGAGCCGCAGCAATGGTATGAGAGTTCTGTTGGAATGTGCCACAGGACATTTTTCTCAGGAATATGTACAAAGCTTTTATTCCTTTCTTAAAGCTTAACAACCGCTCAGCATCCCCCAGTCCCAGAACCTAATGACATTAAATGCAAATGTTCTCTGAGCAGTATTGCCAGATTTAGCAAATAAAAATATTATATGGGACATACTTATACTAAAACATGACTTACTGTGTATCTGAAATTCAAATTTAACCAGGCATACTGCATTTGATCTGCACGCTTGTCCTGAATATTTCATGGATATTAACCTCATCTCTCAACTATACTGAATGTAAGCATCTGGGGGGGAAAGGGACTTTATTATTTCTTCACAGAACTTAATAGTTAACTCATTGCTAATTACTAATTTATTTTTGTGGTTCAACAGAAACATTTTGGAATACTCTTGATTTGTAGCCAATATCAAATCCAGTAGCTATATCATAATTATATATATATCATAATCATATATACATATATATATATATGTATGGCTTTTGCTACCAGGAAACAGATGCCCATTATACCTAGCAAACCAATTTTGATCATTTCTGCTATTTACCAGATTCAAACACATTGAACTCCTCCCCAAAATATCATTGTTTTTAAAAAAGTCTTCTCAGGAGGAATCCAGGAAAATTAAAAACACACAAAAATTATTACTGGACCTCAGAGTGAGGTCTTCAGACCATTTGATTGAAAAATCACTAAAGGTATTGTTAAAAATACAGTCGTCTGGCTGCAATCTCAGACCTATTAATTCAGAACTGTGCAGAAGGCCTCCAAGCAATCTGTGATTTTAAAAAGCCTTCCAGATGATTTTTATGCCCTCTAAAGTTTAAGAACTGCTTGTTTATGAGATGTAATACTATAGCAAGGATTGCTCTCTATGTTAGAGAAGGAAAGTTATCATTTTAGTCCTTAAAGATAAGCCACCAACATTTTGGAGTTCAAAATATCAATCATCTTTTAAATGTGTCTTGAATCTGTCACACTAATGTTAAATGCTCAGCACTGTAAATTTTCCATTTGGACCTTCCAAGCATTTAAAGAGAATTGGTAAACTAATGATAGGTATTAAAAGGCTGCTTGATGGATCATTAAAATAGTAAATGAGTCACTGGAAGTTTACAGAGGCCAGAAGAAATTTTAAAAATAGGCTATCCATAGTAGGATGTTTTAATGCTGCTTCCCAGGATTTGTCTGGGCAACGTAAGGCTCTAGGAATTTCTGAAAGAAAGCATCATTTTCCAAAGTTCCCTACCTGTGTTTATCAGGTGGACCTCAGGATTTTTGATCTCTTGGTGAAAAGAATGCCAGTTTGTAAGTCACGGTTTGTAAGTTCTACACTCTGGTTTCCTCATAAATAAAACAATTGCCAGATCCAAGTTACTATTATCATTCTGAGGTTCACTTTTCTCTGCTCTAAAATAGGGGGGCTGCAATATATGCAGTGTGTCCATTTGGTCTATGTGTCTGTTGTCTGTTACTATATTTGGACCTCCATTCATAATTTAGCCTCACTCTCTCTGAAACAGTGTAAGATCGATGATGCTTCATTGAGGTTATCCCCAGGAAGGGACACTACATTAGCAATTCACACATATCTTTTCAAAAATATTATTATTATTCATTCATTCAAATAAACTTATTGATCAGTAGCTACGTGCCATTTGTCACCATACTAGGCCCTGGGAATACAATAATGAAAAAGTCAGACAAAAAGGACTCTGGCCTCATTCAACCTACATTTTGATGGGGAAGAAGATAAAAATAATAACCATATATAAACCGAGATGAAAGTAAAATAACTTCAGTTTGTGATCAGGGCTGTGAAGGATCACTAAGGGCTGAGACAGAGAATAACAGAAGAGTGTCCAGGAAAAGCCTTTTGGAAGAAGTACAATTTACTTAGATCTGAAGGAAGAAAAAAAGATAAAGGCGGGGTGGGGGATATGTGGGCGGAGAAAGGGGCAGAAAGATCATATTCTGGAATCCCGTGGGAGAAGTTGCTTATGTGCTTGGCAACCAAAATCCTGGAACAGTTTCTTCTATCTCTGAGAGATAATTTAATCCGAAACTAGAGAAAGGAAACCAGAGGCCCAGAGGGTTTAAGGGACTTATCCAAGGTCAAACAGCCAGATAGTTAATGGGAGAACTCTTCCACGCTTCAGTCCACAATGTGAACTCTTCTTAGTCAGAGATTACAATGCAGCAGGAAGTGCCAGACTATCTTGGTTCAAATCCTGGCTCTTTCACTCTTAAACTGCTCCTCCTTGGGCATGAGAGCTTCTTTGAGCCTCAGTTTCCTCTTAAGTGAAATGCAGACAACATCTACTGCATAAAATTATTACAGGGATGTAATGAGATATTGTGCCTAATATGTCTTAGATGCTCGATAAATGCAAGCTCTTTTATTTTTCAGCTTGTGCCCTTTCACCCACAGCAACCTGTTGGAAAGTCCAAAGTAGGGCAGAGGTTAAGCTACTTGGCTAAAGGAGGAGTGGTGGTACAAGGAACGTTCTGGAATATTGGGCTGGAACCTATTTAGCAGCTATCCATCTGAGAGTGGAAGACATACAAAGAAAAGGCCACTGACGTGGGAAGGTGTCAAGGAAAAACATCTCCAACTTCACGGTTTTGATCACAGTTTAATCTGCTAGTGGTGAATCTAGAGTTGTCTTCAGAAAACAAAAAAAGATCACTCGTATCAGTATTTATACTTGAAATTAGCATATAAGAAACAGGTTTTACTCTAGGATACCAGTAAACAGAAGAATGACACACATTATTAAGAACATGCTAAGAGAAAAATGTTAACATGTCACTTGATCAACTGGGAACAAACTGATTATCTGCAGGATATTAAAATAACTAGTGTTAAGGATGCTTAGAAACCAAGTCCATGATATTGGAAGAATCAATAATTTATCTAAGTAACAAGGAAGATTTTTTTCATGATCTAAGGACAAAACCATAGATTGAACTTCAGCCTTAAAATACCAAGAGGCATATTTTGTGGATTAAAGAGGACAGCTATGAGGCTGTCCCACAAAATCTGCATGTCCTCCCTGTAGGCTTACCCAAAATGTTAGGGGAAGTTATTGTCCTGACACATATGAACCTGGGCTGAATATTTCTTAGTTTTAGAAGTTTACTTGGTCCCTTTTCCCCCAACCATAAGGTAAATGCCATTCCATATATAGCTTCTGGAAATGCTGCTTTCTTTATGATTCTCTACCGATGCTGCCTTATGGGAGAAATTTTGTTTGAAAGTTTCATAGGATGTGAATTGAACTCATTATTTTGCTCCAAACTCATTGTTTAATTGACAGGAAACATGAATCTAAATCATCTTGTATGCATGGCAGAAGCAGCTACATAAATTTAACAATCGGTGGATTATTACTATTTAGCATATTTATGGAATTTTAGATTCAGGAAGCATTTTACAAATCTTTTATTAGTTAATCCTTACACTTCCGAGTGAGTCTGACAGGTGGTAAACAATGCTTTGGGTTTTAAATTGACAATATGTGAAAACTTTAATGGGGTAAAAAAAAATCTCCAGCATTCCTCCTTGTTCCCAAATGTCCTAGGGCACATTTTTGATGCTTTTTTTCCTTCTCACCAGAGACCAAGGCTAGATGCCCAGGAAGCAGAGTTGCATACACCTGAAACACCATTAATAAAAAAGGAATAGTTCTGTTTCAGGTCAGGTGACCAACATCAGGGGAGACTTCACCAACAGCAAGATGCTGTGACAGAATTCTCTACACAGATCCCTCCCAGTAATACAGCACATAAAAAGGAACATAAAGAAGCAGTCAATTTTCCTAAAACTATACAGTAAACTTAGTTTTAAATTCTAACAATGTCACACCTGCTGCACTATTTGAACGACATCATCAGTTATCAATTCTCTTAAAATACATGCATATATATTAAAAAATAAAACTCAGTTCAAACTAAGAGAGTTTATATCTCCATTTTTTTTTTTTTGAAAATTCACACGTTTAAAAAATCAAGCTCCCTTGAATACCAATTCAAACTTTTTAGGAGTCCTCCAATCTTCCCCTCCTCCAGACACCACGAGGTGTTGGAGAGCAGGGCAAAGAAAGCTCCAATGAATATAAGTCTAATTCTTGACTCAAACCTTTTAACAGTCCAGGGCTTTCAGAAAGAACAAACCAAGAAAAATCAACCCCGCATCACCTGAGGGCCAGACAGGAGGAGCCGCAGATGCTGTGCCTACTTCCAGAAGACCCCAGTGTTGTCACGTCCAGCCCAGATTCTTATCTCTCCTGACTGACAGTGACTTTATCCCTCTAATCCCTCTGGCCACCCGCCTCCTCTGTGTGTGTGTGTGTGTGTGTGTGTGTGTGTGCAACCGTTTGCCAGGAGGATGCTGACAACATCCAAAGTATCCTGGAAGCAAACACCCTCTGGCGCCCGGTGCTTTGCCAGAGCAGCTGGGCAGCTGTCAGGAGGTCAGCATCAGGTAACCAGGTCATTCCCCCTCTTCCAGGGGTGCAAAGAGATGCTTCAAACCCTTGAGTCCCCCTGAGTCTGAGGGTTGAGACCGGCAGAGAGACCCCGTGACCCCGCCCACCGCGCCCCGCCCCCACCACGCCCGCGCTACCTTGGCTCGCCGCGGGCCCCGGGCGGCCGCTCTCCGTCCTGCGGGCGGCCGAGGCTGGCGCCGGGGCTTAGTAAAGCCGCGGGGACAGCAGCCGACACCGCCCCGCCGACCTCACCCTCTCCCATTCGGCCACCACCCCACACAGCTGTCCCCGCCTGCCACCTCGCTCCTGTCCTGGCCGCCGCCGCCGCCCTGAGAGGGCGGGGGCTGGGCTGCGGGTCCCTCCCAGTCCTCGAGGCCCGCGGGACAGTCATCCGGGAGGGGCCCCGGGCCGCCTACCCGCCCCCGGAGCGGTCAGCACCGAGCGCTGGCCCCTCTCCCGGCCCCGCAGGCGCCTGCGGCCCCGCCCTTCTCCGCCACCCACCTCTGGGACGCGCGGGGGCGCCAGGCGCGGGCAACGCCTTCTGCCAATGGAGGCCAAGTCTGAGGAAAGTTTCTGGCGGTGTCAAGGGTCAGCCTTGTCTGGTAGGGGCGTTCTGTAGCCCCGAGATGGAAACTCCAGCGAGTCCATCTGCGGGTTCTGCTGACATCACAACCCTCACATCGCTTGGTGTCGTCTCAAGTAGTTCACACACAGACTCCATCACTGCTGCAGCCTTCTGCACGTTCGCCCCTCAGAGCCCCAGGTTAGTGACACTTCAGCGACAGAGTTTGAGGAACTGAATTTTAAAATTAAACAATTAGTATTGCAAAGCTGCACATTTATATGTTAGCTCTGCACCAAGCTTTAAGTATGGTCCCCTCTGAGTACTCCAGGCCTTCCAGTGACCGAGAATATTTAGGCCGCGCGCTACGTGCACCTCCTCATCTCCAGAACGTTCGGTCTTTTTACTCTTATTTTTCATTTCTCCTGTGGTGTGAAGGCGGGGTGAAAAGAAGATGCAACAAGATCAATTTGAAGAGCTTTTAACGGCGGGCATAAAAGTTTATGGGAGAGGCAGTCTGCAATCATTGAAAATAAGATTAGAAATTTATCTGTAGACCTCACTTCAGTTTTACTGTTTCTGCTTGATCTTGAATAAGGAAGAGCTAGAGGTATCTATTATTATTTTTTTTTTAGCAGAAATAATACTTTTCTAAGAATCACTAAGTAGAGTAAATGTGTAATATAGTTATGATGTCAGATGGGGTAAACTCTATTGACATAAGAATGAAGTGAATTAAATGGGCTGACAGTGGGAGACCCAATTCTCTGACGTAATATAATTGGTTTTGTTTTAAGAGTTTAAATAATACAAGCTAGATAACATAGGATCTTTATAGTCCTAACTGCCATTTAATGAAATTATTTCATTTTCAATATCTCTATTTCCTTCAGCTATTTCTGTTTCTAATAAGATATAATTTCAAGATTGCTCAAAGCTTCGACATCCATTCTTTCTTTAAAGTATGTAATGGGTGCTCAGTAAGTGGCTGGCAATGAGCTTGGTGCAGTAGTATGAAGGTGAACCAGATAGACAAAGTCCTGCCTTCCAGGAGCTAATGTTCTGACAGGGGAGAGATACTTACTAAATAGACAAGTGCAAAGATAGCTAATTGTACCTATAAGAAGTTGTATGTGGTAGTACGGAGTGCTAGGAGAGCACCCCCTCCAAGTGGTTTGGCTTTTAGATTCCTTTTTTGGCTTGAACCCTACAATTATTTTAAGGCTGAAAATTTTTTTTGTCATCCTTTCATTCATATTCTACATCCAATCCATTAGGAAATCCTGATGGCTTTACCATCTTTAGAAGATATTCCAAATCCTACCTCCACCACTACCACTCTGTTCCAAATTAGCATTTTTCACTTGGATTTGTGAAAAAGCCTCCAAACATGTCTTCCTGCTCTCAGTCTTGCCTCTATGGTCTATTATCCATATAGCATTTAGGGTGACCCTTTGACATATATAATATAATATAGTTATATATATACATGTGTATGTGTGTGTGTATATATACACACATACATACTTATGTCAATCCTCTGCTTGCATGCAGAACCATCTAGTGGCTTCTCATTGCTCTCAGAGTATGAAACAACCTTGACCCTGGCCTCCAAGGCCTTGCCTACTTGCCACCTCACCTCTCTTACCTCCTTCTCTACCACTGTCCCCTTCCAAACCCTGTTACAGCCTCTCTGGCCTTTCTGCACCTCTTTCAACATCATTCTCCTGCCTCTTGGCCTTTGAGCCAGCACTCAGCAGCTTGCTCCTCAGTTACATCAGATATCTACTCCTGTGTTCTACATCAGAGAGGCAGCCCCTGACCACCCATTCTAAAATGACCCCTATCTCAACTGCCCTCACTCTATCTCCTTAATTTACTTTAATTTCCTTTTAATACACACATGCATGTGCATGCGTGCACATACACACACATATGCATTTATTGTCTGCTATTTTCCCTTTACAGTGAGAACAGCAACTTGGTTATAGTGCCAGGCACATAGAAGGCACTCAATAAATATTCGTTGAAAGAAAGTGTATAAATCATGCTAGAGACTGTATGTTTGTTTTCCCCCAAGATTCATATGTTGAAACCCTAACCCCCGAATGTGACTGTATTTGGAAATAATGCCTTTACAGAAGTAATGTCAATGAGTTTGCACGGGTAGGACTCTGACCCAATAATATTACTGTTCTTATAAGAAGAGACCCCAGAGAGCTTACTTGCTCTCTCCATATGCAATATACCGAGGAAAAGCCATGTGAGGTGAGCAGGTGGCCATCTGCAAGCCAGGAAGAGAGCCCTTACCAGGCAGCAGCTCAGCTGGCACCTTGATCTTAGACTTTCCAACCTCCATAACTGTGAGAAATACATTTCTGTTGTGTAAGCCACCCAGTCTATGATATTTTGTTATGTCAGCCGAAGCAGACTGAGACAAATGACAAAGAATACAGTGTAACAGAAACAAGGAGTTTAGATACAATCTACACTCACACAGTACCACTAATCATTTCAAGATGACTAATGCAATTGAATGATGTAATTGTGTGACCTTTAATCAATAAACAACCTTTGCAGCACCTCCCAGAATAATTAAGACTTAAAGAGTAATCTTATCTTAACCTGAGAAGAGAATAAGTATTCAGGATGAACAAATACCTTTTACAACTTTTTTGGTGGTGGTTTTTTTTTTTTTTTGAAGTCATGAATGGTTGAAGCTCAGAGGGGAAAGAATGATCCGGTCCCTAAATGCCCCTACCCCAAACGGTGCCCATGAAGGAAAAGGAATCTCTCTTTGATATTTGTTTATTTTAAAATTAATAAAGGGGGAGAAGAGACCTTATAGATTGTTTTATTTTTCTGCTCAGGGTCTTAGAAATTAATTCACCACTAAGCCTCTGCCAGCTACTGTTTTCCCAATTAGAAATTTAGCCCTCACAAAAAATATTATTTTGGTAAGATGGTTCTAATGAAAAAAATAGTCATAAAAATACCAGCAAGATATAGGCAGGCAGACTACTTTAAACTAGTTGCTGGGGATTATTGGTTACTATTTAGCAATAACATCTGATGATCTGGTAGAAAATTTTTAAGGAGAATGATGGACATCTAATTTCCTGAGGTACTTAAAATAGGACTAAATAAAAAAGTGAAGAGTGTATTGTAGAGATAATCTAGTTCCCAGATGGCCTTTCCATAGTTACAGCTTTTATTGTTCTCAAAGTGTGTGTGTTCTTTATTCTTTTATGAAAAAATAAAGATTTTCTTTTTCCCAGGGGCATGAAGTTACCCTGCAGTTTGGTTGTTAAAATACACTGAATATTTTTTCTTTGTTACTTCTAGGACATTCATATTTTTTCTGGAAGTCATCTTAGTTTCTTTATTTTCTCTCTACATTTGAATTTCTGGCTCTACACTCCAGATTTTAAGCTTTTTAGCTATATTTCTTATGATATTCCTGATAAGCTAGTTAATATGAGATTTTATGCCATAGATTAAAGAAAAAAATTGCTAAGATTTAGTTATAACTTGTATCTCTAACTTTGATACATTTTCCCCCTCTAACCTTGGAAGCTGCTATAGGGTGAGATATTTCTGAAAGGAATTTGGAAATTTATTTGTAGTTCCTACAAAGAACTTGTAAATTCTGTAACCAAATTCCCATGGATTGTGCAAAAGATTCATTTCATTTTCTTATTAGCGAAGTCTGAGTTTGAAAAATTTGTATTTTTATAGTACTATGCCTGCTGGATTTTATTACAAAAGAAAACATTGAATGGTAAAATGACATCTTCATAAAGTCTGTCCAGATGGATTTGGTACATGTGGGCACCATATTTTTCCCTTCCATAAAAGAAGATAAGTCTTTGATTATAAGGACTCTGTCTGTTTTGCTTTCTCAATATGCAGTGCCTAATAAATTATTTTATGATCGTAATGTATTCATTTTCCAGCTATCACATGCTTTGTGAGTAGAAACTCTAGACCTTGGAATTTATTTCAGGGGTTACCTAGAATTCTGAAACCACAGCGCTAGAGTGCCAATATGAGAGTGCGTATTTGACCTTGGGAAGATATCTAAGCCTGGAGAGATGACACCCACAAATATTATTAAATATTATTAAATTAAAACCTGATCCAGCATCTCCCACATACTCCATTATTTCCTGAGATAGAACTGGTTGCTGAGGGCGCAGAAAATCTGTTTCCTTTTAGCCTTCTTATGCTTCGGCCTTTTAACCTTATGTATGCATATCTTTCTAGTCCCACTCTCCATATTCATTATTAAATGATGCATTATCTGTGCTTTAAAAAGTTATGTTATAATCATGCCACCTCCCTCCTTAAAATGTGGCTCCCATTGCAACTAGAATTAAATTCTCTTAGCATAGGTGACAAGGACCTGTAGGACTGGCTCTGTCTACCTCTCTTATCTCTTCTGCAAATCTCCTTCCCCTGAGTCACTAAGCTTAGTAACACTAGACAGCTTTCTATTTCTTGAAGACAGCATGCTCATTCCTGACCCTGCACCTCTGAACTTGTATTTCCCTCGGTCTGGAATGTTCAGGGCCCAGATTTTCAAATGACTGACTCCTTTCCTCGTCATCTATTTAATTTTGCCATGCACTTCTCTAGTCCCTCCTCATCACTTTAACCTATTTTCTTTCCTTCACAGCACTTACACCACTTTTAAAAATGATATTTTGAAAAACAAATTCCAGAGAGTGGAGCAAGATGGCTGACTAGAAACAATGGTTGCCAGATCGTCTCAGCAAGAAGGAAAAGTTTTAGATGAAAAAAAAATAGCTCAGGTATAATTCTAAGGTAAAAGTGTCAGAACCTACTGGAGATTCCACAGGAAGAAATTGCAGAGCAGAACAAGAAGGAGCAAGATATCAGCTGAGATCAACCCCCAAAAAACCTGGAGTCCCATGGAAAGGGTTGGTGGGAGTTTTATTTCTCCTCCCCTCATACCTCTAGTAGTCTGTAGGCTCTTGAGCTGTTGGATAACTTTACCTTCATGAACCCAAAAACTGCTGCCACCAGTGAACTGGGAGCTTCTTGAAAAGCACCAGGGTGCCAGCCCCCTTGGGTCTCTCCCCGTCTCGACGGACCTGAGCCAAGGCAGCAGACGCCATACTGCCTCTCCACCCATTGTGTGCCTTTGTCCTCCCCAGGGAGCTTCAGCCCTTCAGTTTTTGTGTCACTGGTCCCCACACAAATAATTTCCAACTCTTTATATATGAAAAGATATCCTTATATATAAACAGAAAAAAAGATATTATTTATTTGTTTACATGTTTATGACATGATCTCTATTAGCATGCAATAGCATGAAATTAGGGACCCTGTTTATATTGTTCACATTTGTGTAATTATTATTTAGCACAGAGCTTAGAACAAAGTAGGTGCTTGGTAAATAAATATTTTAATGAAAGTATGGATGCAGTGATGATGGTATAAGTAGTAGTTAAAAATATTTAATTGAGATCTGTGATCAAATCCTGGTTCTCAAGTTCCTTGGTTGCTTCAATTACTATAAGGTGATAAAATTACTGATCAATCAGGCCTGTTGTGGATATTAGTTGAAGTGATGCATATTAAGTGCCTAGCACATGGCTAACATATAGCAAATGCTTACTAAATAGTAGCTATAATAGTTTTTTTCTCAAACAGGAAGGGAACAGGATGGTCTAGAGGCCATGTACACTCGGACTCTGGGGATATGCTAGGGGTCAAAAACCAGGAAACAAATTTTTTGATCAAGTTCAAAAGCACAAACATCCAAAGTTCAGAATTTGAGTAAAGCAAGTGAGAGCAAGAAGCAAGGAAGAAGCAAAGGGAGAAGGCTTAAGATAATTGCTCCCAGTGGGATTGAAGTGACCTGAGCTCATTTTTCTTGGCCGGGTTGCACATGCATAACCCTATTTGGCTTAAAACCTCAAAAGCAAGGCTAGAAACCAATTATAGCTAAAACTTACATTACTTTGTTGGTTAATTCTTGAAACTATTTTAGATATTATATATATCTTGTTCTAAATAATTTAGAAGAGCCTAGTTTGATTAATCTGTGATATAAACTATCCTCTTTTATATGTATTATCCTTCTTAATTTCATACTAGAACTTGAGGACTAGATAAACTTTATTTGATCACTTGATGGTAGTTGGTTCCAAGTTAATATAGGCAGAGTACTTAGGGCACTAGCAAATAATGGGCGAATAAAAGCCCTTTTGAAAACAGTTTAATCTTTGAGGGTTTAAAAATAGGAAAGAGAAACAAAGAACAAGTGTAATTATGGGGAAAAATAATCAACTTTATTAGAATTCCTTACAAATATTAATGACTTTGCTTTGCCATATTGAATTACATATGGTTAGAAGGGTCAGGATCAAAGAAAGCATTTCCAGGGCTTATTAGGTATAAAAATAACTATTAACAGAATAGTGACATTTCCCTTATTTTACCCATTTGTCTTGGTATAACCCTAATTTAGGTCTTCTAATGGTATCTTTGAGCTCATTTCATGTAAGAAATTTTGTACATAGAATTTTGTATTGTTAGAATCATTGTTTTACACAACCTCTTCAATTATGACCAAAGGGTTCACAATATGACCAATGGTTAATTTTAGTGAATTATTTAACAAGTTAATTATCCACAATTTCCTCAGAGCATGTGGTTCTTCTTTAGGTCAAGTATTCATTTCACATCTTTTAACTGCATAACTTATGGTAATGAAAGATACGTGAAGTTTATTTCCCCCCCCCAGCTTGATTGAGGCATAACTGACAAATAAAAATAGTATATATTTAATATATACAATGTGATTATTTGATAAATGCATACATTGTGAAATAATTACCACAATCAAGCTAATTAACACACACATCACCTCATATAGTGACCTCTTTTTTATTTTGGTGAGAATACTTAAGATTGACTCTCTTAGCAAATTTCAAGTATACAATACAGTACTGTTAATTATAGTCACCATGCTGTACATTAGACATTAGATCCCCCAAATTTATTCAACTTATAACTGAAAACATCTCTCCATTTCCTCCTCCCTGCATCCCCTGGAAACCACCATTCTACTCTCTGCTTCTGTGAGTTTGACTTTTTATTTACTTCACACATAAATGATTTTATAAATTATTTGTCTTTCAGTGTCTAGCTTATTTCACTTAGCATAATGTCCCTTGGTTCATCTATGTTGTTGCAAATGGCAGGATTTCCTTCTTTTTTATGGCTGAGTGATATTGCATTGTGTATGTATTTCACATTTTCTGTATCCATTCACCTGTCAGTGGACACTTAGATTGTTTCCATGTCTTGGTTATTGTCAATAATGAACATGGGAGTGTGGATATCTTGTTGAGATGCTGATTTTATTTCCTCTGGGTATATACCCGGAAGTGGGATTGCTGGATTGCATGGTAGTTCTATTATTAATTTTTTGAAGAAGCTTCATACTATTCTCCATAATGGCTGCATAAATTTACATTCTCACCAACAGTGTACAAGTCTCTTTCTTCACATCCTCACCAAGACTTGTTATCTCTTGTCTTTTTGATAATAGCCACCCTAACAGACATAGGGTGATACCTTATTGTCATTTTTGTTTGCATTTTCCAGCTCATTTTACAAGGCTAGCATTACCCTTATACCAAAACCAGATAAGGACACTGTAAGATAAAACTACAGGCCAATATTCCTGACAATTTGAGAATTCCTGAAAAAATTCTCACATAATACTAGCAAATTGAATTCAACAATACATTAGAAGAATCATCCACTATGATTAAGTAGAATTATTTATCCCTGTGCTGCAAGGATGGTTCAGCAAATGAAAATTAATAAATGTGAAATACTGTATTAACAAAATGAAGAATAAAAACCATATGATAATCATAGGTGATGCAGGTGATGCAGAAAAAGCATTTGACAAAATTCAACACCCTTTCATGACAAAAAATTTCAACAAATTAGGTATAGAAGGAAAGTATGTCAATATAATAAAGACCAGGTATATAGGCCCACAACTAACATCATACTCAACATCATACTTTTCAGTGCATTCTGAAAGCTTTTCCTCTAAGATCCAGAACAAGAGATTTTCCACTCTTGTCACTTCTATTCAACATAGTACTGGAAGTCCTGGCCAGAGCAATTAGACAAGAAAGAGAAATAGAAGGCACCCAAATTGGAAAAAAAGAAGTAAAATTGTCTCTGTTTGCAGATGACATAATCTTATATATAGAAAACCCTAAGGACTCTACAAAAAATTGTTAGAACAATAAACAAATTTATTAAAGTTGTGGGATATAAAATCAACATCAAAATCAGTCATTTACACTAACTGTCTGAAAAAGAAACTGAGAAAGCAATATCATTTACAGTAGCACAAAACAGAATGAAATACTTAGGAAGAAATTTAACCAAGGGAGAGAAAGGTCTGTATAAGGAAAGCTATGACATTGATGAAAGAAATTCAAGAAGGCACAAATAAATAGAAAAATATCTCATGTTCATGGATTGTAAGAATTAATATTGTTAAAATGTCCATACTACCCAAAACAATCTGTAGTTTCAATGCAATTTCTATCAAAAGTTCAATGATATTTTCCACAGAAATAGGAAAAACACAGTCCTAAAATTCATGTGGAAACACAAAAGACCCTGAATAGCCAAAGCAATTTTGAGAAAGAAGAACAAAGCTGGAGGCATCACACTACCTAATTTCTTTTTTCTTTTCTTTTCTTTTTTTTTTAAGTTTTGCCTTCTTTCTTTTTTCTTTTATTTTTATTTCAGAATATTACAACAGTATAAACGGTTTGATTACATAAATTGCTTTTGTATCATTTGAGTCAAAGTTATAAGTGTGCCCATCACCCAGATAGTGTACATTGTATCTGTTAGGTGTGAACTTACCCATCCCCTCTTCCCCCCTGCTTGATTTCCAATGAATGTTATTTCTGTATGTGCATATAAGTGTTGATTGATTAGTTCCAATTTAATGGTGAGTACATGCAGTGTTTGTGTTTCCATTCTTATGATACTTCACTTAGAAAAATGGTCTCCAGTTTCATCCAGGGTGATACAAGAGATATTAGTTTACTGCTTTTTTATGGCTGAGTAGTACTCCATGGTATACATACACCACATTTTATTAATCCACTCATGTACTGATAGGCACTTGGGTTGTCTCCACATCTTTGCAATTGTAAATTGTGCTCTTATAAGCATTCGAGTACAGGTGTCTTTTTTATAGAATGTCTTTTTTTGCTTTGGATAAATACCCAAAAATGGGATCACTGGATCAAATGGTAGTTCTACTTTTAGCTCTTTGAGGTATCTCTGTATTACTTTCCATAGAGGTTGTACTAGTTTGCAGTCCTACCAGCAGTGTATGAGTGTTTCTATCTCTCTGCATCCACACCCACCAACATTTGTTGTTTTTGGACTTTTTGATAAAAGCCATTCTCACTGGAGTTAAGTAATATCTCATTGTGGTTTTGATTTTCATTTCCCTGGTGATTAGAGATGTTGAGCATTTTTTCATGTGTTTGTTGGCCATTAGTCTTTCTTCTTTTGAAAAGTTTCGTTCATGTCTTTTGCCCACTTTTTAATGGAGTTGTTTGAATTTTTTCTTGCTGATTTGCTTGAATTCCTTATAGATTCTAGTTATCAGTCCTTTATAGGATATGTAGCATGCAAATATTTTCTCCCATTCTGTAGGTTGTCTATTTGCTCTAATGATTGTTTCCTTGGCTGTGCAGAAGCTTTTCAATTTGATCAAGTCCTATTCATTTATTTTTGTTGGTGCTGTGATCGCCTCAAACTATATTACAAAACTATGGTAATGAAAACATGTGGGCCAGGTATAAAAACAGACACACAGACCAATGGAACAGAATAAAGAGCCCAGAAATAAACTCAAGTGTATATAGTCAACTAATCTTTGATGAGGTAGTCAAGAATACACAATGGGGAAAGGATAGTTTCTTTAATAAATGGTGTTGGGAAAACTGAATGTCCACATTCAGAAGAATGAAATGGGACCTTTATGTTAAACCATACACAAAAATTAACTCAAAATGGATTAAAGACTTAAATATGAGACCAGAAAAAATAAAACTCCTAAAAAAATTAAGAAACAAGCTCTTTGACATTGCTCTTGGCAATGATTTTTTGGATATGACACCTAAAGCACAGGTAGCAAAAGCAAAAATAAACAAGTGGGAGTACAGCAAACTAAGGAGCTTCTGCACAGCAAAGGAAACAATCAACAGAAGGAAAGGGCAACCTACTAAGTAGGAGAAAATATTTGAAAATCATGTATCTGATAAGAGATTAATACTCAAAATATATAAGGAAGTCATACAACTCAATAGCTATGTGAATGAATGAATGAATACTCCCAATTTTAAAAATGGGAAATGGACCTGAATAAATATTTTTCCAAAGAAGACATACAAATGGCCAACAGGTACATAAAAAGGGGCTCAACATCCCTACTCATCAGGGAATTGCACTTCCTCTTCAGTCCAATACAAACTTAGTTGCTTTGCAGTAATACACCAAGGAAGCATAGACTGTGAAGTAAATTCTTGTTGTTATGTTTTTTCACTTGTTGCAACATCCCTGAAAAATGACATATTACCTCTTCCTCCCCAGTTTACCTCATTTCCAATAATTATGAAGATGACTACGGTTTATTGAACATGTGCTTTGGTTCTACACTGTGCTTAGTGCTTCACTTACATCATCTAACTCTCCCTAATAAAACTCTATTAGGGAAATAACACAATTATGTGTATGGATTGTGGATGACGAAAACTTACCTAAGTCCATGTATCCAGTAGGGGGATTGGAATCCAGCTCTGTCTTCTACAGACCCTTATTTAGTTTATGACTGTGACCACGTTTTTCTTGCTCTCCTTCATCTTCTGTTTCTTCTGAAAAGCAATGCAGCTCTTACAAAGGCACTCATATAAAATCACCCTTATACTTAAGTATCGTTTCTATTTCAATGGGAGGGAAATTTTAGTAGATAGTTTTGTAAACCTGAAATACAATAGTACCATATGTTTCAGAAGGTCTGGGTGTACAGAATTATAAGTGAAAAATTGAGTTGTACATATTGTCCATCTGGATTTTTATATAATAAAAATAGGGTAAGAAATATTTAACCTTTCTTAAATCTAGCTGTTGTGGAAACAAGGTGCCTGTTTTATTATTTTCATAGTTAAAAACAAAACAGTCCAAAAGATAAACTCATTGATGACATATTCCATAGAGTATGCCTCAAAGAGTCTTGAAAATGATAAACCCTCAGTAAGTTTTTGACATGTGACTAGAACAGTGGTTTTGAAGTAGACAACAACCAATACATTGTTTTGCTCTAAAGGCTATTTGGGTGAGATTCTCATGTTCTCAAGGTACTTAATTTGCTTTCCAGCAAACTTTTAAACTTTTAGATTTTCATAACAAATTTAAAAGCAAGGAACATTTTGGCTCTTAAGTTTCATATAGTTTCAGTTTCAGATAATAAAACCAGGAAATATTTTTGAACAGTAAGCTATCTTTATTAACATAATATTATATGTTAGGTATATTTTCTAAAAGGCTCATATATTCTTTAAATTTTCAGAGAGAATGTGGTTTCATACCTATTTTATGCACATAATCCTTATGAATAGGATATTAATTGGACTACAGCAAATGGAAAATAATAAAGGAAACAATGAATATCAGATTTTGTATATTTGCTTTTTTACAAAAATCAATTCATAAGTGGATGAAATGTAATGTGGTACTATCAAAACCTTTGTGGTTAAATTTACTTTTAATCATTTTTGCTTTATTATCTTTTGGCAGCTAGAAAATCTTTGATTCATCTTTGTGAAAAGAAATTAAACTTTAAACCTTACATACTAAAAAGAAAAAGCTGCTAAAGTACACAGTGAATAAGCCTATTAACTTTAAAATTAATCAGTCAACACTAGCAAATTCACAGTTAGAAAACTGTGCTGATAATTATATAATACTTATATTATGCTCCTATTTGATTTACTCTATTTGCTAATTCCTCTGTAATAATGATTCATTATATTTTTGATAGCCTGTAATTTCTACTGCAAATATTTCAATTTTCACTCTACATACTTTTGGTTTTATGACAGAATTTTAAAATGATATCCAAACTTGAGCTGGGAGAAACAATCACACAGATACAAAACAGTATGATAACTTCCAAAATGAGCAAATTGGTCCTCACCATCAAGCACAATAACCTGGAATGAAATTGTCTGGATTCCTTTCTAGCTTTATCACTTACTAGCTGTACACATTTGTGCAATTATTTAAACTGTTTAAGCCTCAGTTTTTTTGTCTGTAAAATGAGGATAATTAAAGCTTCTACTTCGTGGCATCCTTGTAATCCACCTTAAGGCATTTAGTGCTAGCACAGTGGCTGGCACATGGCAAGTGCTCAATACATCTTAGCTATTATTTTTATTAACATGTCAGTCATTTTTTAGAGGTAAAGGAGTATTTGGTTCTTTCAAAGTTTATATGGACATGTCTATGTGGATTATGAGAGACCCAATGAAACAAATAGTAAATACATAAAGGATGTTTTAATAATTATGGTTTATTGGTAACATTTATAATAGTATAAAATATTGCTTGCAATAATGAAGATCCCCATGTATAAATTATATCTGTAATAAGCATAATTACAATGGATTAATAGCATAACTAGAATTGTGATGACTATTTAAAAAGTGAGTTAGAAAATATTAACATTATGTATGTCTTAATATAGATTGTTTATGCCAGTAAGGAATTGTGAATGTGTAAAAGTTACAAGATAGCAATCAAGAAACTTACGTTACCTGTGAGAAGAACTGCATGTAGGGAAAACATCCCTCAACTAGAGAAATGGGCCCCGTCTGAGAACAAAATGCTATCTTCCTAAAGAAAATACCCTGGAATCACATGATAATAAGTCAAAAGAGGGCAGGACATTTCACTGGGAGTCAATATTGTGGTATTCTTCCATATCACGCAGAGTAGTGGACTATTAACATTTGACAAAGATTCTATTGAAGCAACACAGGTAATTTGCATGTGAGGCAGAGGGAATGCTTATGCCACACCACCATATTTTACATAAGCTGAAATCATGAAAATACAACGCTACTAGGACTGTTTTGGGGAATCACAACTGAAGTATCAAGGACCTTTCATGCTTCCTCTCTTCTGTGAGATCTTATTAGGTATATTAATTATGAACTGACCATATGTGAAGAAGAATAACTTTACCTGGAATGAATGATTTTTTTTTTAGGGATGAAATTTTGAGATTAATAAAGGGTAAAAGGGTAAAAAGTCAGAATTTTATCATCACAGATAACTTCTTCCAAATCTTTCTCCCTGAGAAAAAAATTTACTGTGTTACAAATACATCATTTATTTTATTTGGCCACTATTTTAAATTCATTTAATCAGTTAAAATTGATGGAAGACCTCGTAAGTGCTATGAATAGGTATGAAACGGAGAGATGAATCAAGCACACGGACCTTGCTCTCAAAAAGTTTATGGTCAAGACAGAAGGTTAAAAGCATAAAATTAGGCAGGAAGAGATCAGGCTATAAGAGATGTACTGTGAAGTCCATTATGCTGTAAACAGGCAAAATTACATATAAGTGCTAACTCTTCTGATAAGGTTCAGGATAATGATCTCTGGGCTATTTACAGAGATAATGTAAACTCATACACTTAAGCTCTTCTTACTATTATGTTGTAGGAATCATCCTTCCATCCATCCATATATCAAACATTTATAGAATGTCAGCTCTGTCAGGTACCTAAGCCTATAAAAATGAGTTAACCTTTCATGGAGTTCATAGTGTAGTAAGGGAGATATCACACTTTGTTGTAGTTTATTTACTTGTCTCAGTGCTAGGACTGAAATATGTACCAGGTGTTTAGGGGTAAATGAGATGGAAAGTGTAGGGTACAAACATAATAATTATTGCTAAGGTTGGCTTAAAAATTATTAATTTAAAATACAGAATTTTAAATCTTAGGGGTCATGAAATTGACCTCCTTCATTTTACACATGAAGAAATGTTCAGAGAACATAAATGATTTGCTCAAGGTCACACAGCTTATTATTGGCAATGGAACTAAGAGTTGGATCCACCCCTGGCTATTTAAGCTCCAGTCCGTTCCTCTTCTGATCAAGCCCACTGCTTTAGGATGGTTAATAGTTAATATAAATGTTTTATGTAGAGTCTGAACCAAAGAATTGCTATATAAAAGGGAAATAAATTAGTGATATGAGTGGCTTAATGGCAGGTACCAGACTAGAAATAGATTTACTCTGCAAAGACCAACAAAGGAATTAATGCAGCTTTATGAAGATATTGTCTTACAGATTAGGGAGTTGTCGATATTCCACATGACTCTGATGTGAATGAAAAGAGACATTTTGTAGAACATTAAAAAATGTAAAAGCTGGGTGCAGTTTCATAAATCCAATAAGAAAATATCCATACCTACTTAGAGGTGAATATAAATGAAATTTGGTTTTTTTTTTTTTTTGCAAACTGCAATTCTTTGTGATAAGGCTGAAGTAGGCTTTTAATAAATTAAAGCTCTTTGTACACAATTTTTTCTTTTTTTGCCATATAGGAATCTGTAGGCCTATGTTCAATAGCTACTACTGAAATAATGTTAGGACTCTAGGATGTCTACTGTAATAGAACAGCCTGGAAGCATGCCACTTACTCTGTCATTGACTAGCTATTGACTTAGGACAAGTTACTGACCTCACTGAGCCTCAGTTTCCTCATTTATAATGTGAAATATGTAATATGAAACTACTTAGGATTCATTCTAGCTTTAAAACTCTTATCTTTGCAATTGATAATACTTGCCTGTTCAAAAAGTACCACCACAAATGGTTAGCTGAATTTTGTGTTCTACTTAATACCCACTGGTAAATAAAGTTGCTGATAACTAGGAATAGAAAGAAAAATGATAGCTCACTCATTTTAATGAGAATGCTGCAAGCATTTACAGTGGTTTATTATTAAACTATTCCACTAGTGGAGAAATTGGAAATATCACAATAAAAATTTTCAATTTTCCATTTCAGTAACTTTATTGAATTGCCAAGGCATATAACAACAGCCAAAGTTGATACATTAAATGTGGATGTTTAAGAACAAAGTTAATATGTGATATTATTGTTTCTCATTTATGTCCCTTTCTGCCAATCCCCTCCAAACTTAAATAAATCATCTTCCTTACTTGTTGCCAAAAAATGTCTTACTATTTCTGATAGTTTGAATATTTTTTCAGTTAATTCTTTATTCTTATGTAAAGGTAGTAAATCACTATGGATTTCTATTTCTTCACTGCCAAGTATAATACAATGTCAATATTCTCTTCTTTTCTAGAGACTGTCTTCTGGTTTCTATTTTCAGTTTATGATCCTTGTGTCTATATTTGGTAAAAGTCTGCTTATGTTTTTCAAATCTGATGTAAGGCAATCTTTTAACAAACTGTTTCTGAGTGGAACCTAAAGCAATCTGAATTATTACAATTTTAGATATATGCTTCCCAAGAAAGCAATGTAATGCTTTTTTCAAGGAGAGAGTTGCTATTTGGTTTCAAGTATTGTTAAATTTTATGTATTTACACTGTATTTAATAACATTCTCATCCTTTTCCTTGATGCTAATGTTACAATGAAGAGCTGCCTGCCCCCTAACCCAGAGTCCCTCTTCCTGTTTCTATGCCAGGACAGATGAAATTTCTTCTGGGCTCCAGGCTGGGGTTGCTGCATCAGCTGTGGACCTTTATCCTGGCCACTAGGGGTCTTTGGCTTTGATCATATTCCAAAGATCTAGCAGTTAATTAGTAAGAGCAATTTTGTTAAGAAGTTACACAAAGAGCTCATAGCTGGTCCTGTTATTACCTATGTTTCTTTGCCTTAAAACAATTCTGAGTAAATGAGTGTGATCCACAAGGGCACATGATCAATAAACTCTAAGCATGATCACTGATAGGGCATTGTCTAGCTTCTGCTGCTGAGATTTCCCAAATCTCAGTCCCGTCCTTGTCCTTTCTGAAGTTTGGTTGGTCATTGTCTTTAATTCTATTAATATAAGAAACTCTTGTATTCTTGTATTTTTTCCTTTAACTTATCTTTTTTTTTTTTTTTTTGTGCTTGTAGTCCAAGAATGCTCACTATCTTTGTCACCTTGGGCTGCTATTAATATAACAAATTGCCATAGATTTGTTGGCTTAGGCAACAGATACTTATTTTTCACAGTTCAGGAGGCTGGAAGTCTGAGATCAGGGTGGCTGGGTTCTTGTGGAGACCCTCTTTCTGGCTTGTAGAGAGCTCTTCTTGTCCCTCTTTATAAGGGACTAATCCAAACATGAGGACTCCATCTTCCAAAGGCCCTACCTCCAAACACCGTCTCGTTGGGAATTAGGTATTCAACATATGAATTTTGGGGGGACACGAACATGCAATCCATAACAAATGACTATGATAAATTTGTGTGTTATTTTGCTCTATTTGTATAATCTAGAATAACACAGTACCTGTGCTCAGATAATACATCAATTCTGTTGTTAAACTGCAAATGCTAAGAGGAATGTGTTTGACTTCTTCCAACTCTATCTCTTCAGGCATGACAGTAGAATTGCTATTCCCCTGGTTTCTAGGTCCAGAGGTCATCTGAAGAAAAAAATGGTATCAAGGCATCTCTTGGTGTCCTCTGCTTAACTGTCTGTGTAGAGGGTGCCTACTCAATTCAAGGGTAAAGTGTTTTTGGGAGACGAGGACACGATGCCCATATTTAGCCATTCTGGTATGTTTTAGCAAGCTCGGACTCCCTCTTTGTTTCTGAAACTGATCTAGCTATGATGTTTGCCTTAGCTAAGCCGGGAGCTGTACTCACACAGACTCTTCATGCGGACAGTTAAGTCTCTGCCCATTTACTAGGAAACTTCTTGTTCTCCCGTGAGTTTTCTGATATCTGACTTGTACATAGATTCTCCTGATGAAATGATGCCTGTATGGCTTTTGATTTGGCTTTTCTCCAAAATGATGCCTCTTACATTACCCTTCTCACTTTCTTGGGCAAGTGGCACTGTCCCCTTACCCTAATCTGAACTACAGGATACCACACCCTGGCCACACTCCAGCACCTGGTAAGGCCCCTTGTTGAGGCATGGTAGTGTTTTTATATAAACCATTCATACGGAAACTTTCTAACTATACAAATCCTTTATATCTGCTGAGTCTTCAGTACTCCTTCAATAAGAAACCTCATACCCCAACAGGTCATAGGGAATACACTATGTGATTTTGAAATGTATAACATTTAAAAATGTATCAGTGGCTTACAATATAAATTCAAGGCCCTTTCTTGATATGAAATTATATGCAAAGATCCACTATAGAAAGTAAAAACAAAAAACAGAGAAACAAAAAAACCTGAGTTACTGTGGTGAAGGTAGAAAGCAGGATGTGGGGCCGGGCTTAGGCCCCACCTATTTCATATTTTCCTTATTTTCTGCTGCAGCTCTGAGAGCTATCCTATGCCCACCTCCAACACTTGGGGCTGCCTGGAGCACAGTTTGCAAACCACTGATCTCAATATTGTTCAATCAGTGACTATCCTTTGGTATTTCTTGTATTAATGTTTCAGCCAGATTATTAAATTTTGCATCGTTATTTAATTTTCTGAGTATATGTTTTGATTTCCCCACTAGATTGTAATCTTCTTGAGAGTAGGAAGAGTACCTTGTATCTCAGAGAGGAGCCAGATCAAAATGCACATACAGAAAAGCCATTACTCAGCTTGTGAATGTGGTGTTCTGTCAAGAATTATTAACTGATTGTTGGTTCCATCTGGTCCTTAGCACTCAGGAGAGAAAACCATTCAGGAACCTGGACATGAATAAGTAGTAAGTCTAAGTGGCACAATCAGGTGGTAAGTTGTGCTCTTGCTCTGTAGGGTCAAGATATTGATCCCATGCCACTGACATTCTTCCAGAAGAATGTTATCAGGCACAGTGATTCAGAAAACTGTGTGTACTTTTTACTGATGGCAATATTTACTTGATATAACTAAACTGATAGGCTTATAAAAGACTCAGGATACGTTTCCACCTATTCCAGGTGTGACTTTCATGTGAACAAGTTTTAAATCACAAGTGGAATTGAGATCAGATGCTGTTCTTATCCTTCATAGAGCACTGTTCAGTACTGAAGAAATCAGAAAAGATATAGGAAACCAAGCTCTCTTATCGAATCTAGCAACGTGACTAATTATGTGAAGAATGAATGGGCAACACTTCAATAGTCAGCTTGGGATAAAATTTTTCATTCTGTTCATTGGCGTTACCACTGATTAATAGCCAGCATGACTTAAAAAATATATTTGTATCCACAGTAGTTGGCTGACTTACATGATTGAGTGTTATTTATCCAACGTACACTATCTGATGATGGTTGTATTTTTCAATACACTTTATAATCAGAAACCACTTGTTTCTCTCAATGTGAACTAAATGTTTTATAAGGGAAGAATAAACTTACATACAACAGAAAGGAATTTCTTTAATTAATAGCTATTATAAAGCTCTAACTTGTTATTTTTTTAAAAAATTAAAACTGGCTTGAACAAGGCTGTTAAAAATATTTAGTAGAGAGTGATTATAGAGTGACCTCCTGTTGCTTAAGAAAGTACCTTCACATTTCCAAAGCCCAGGTAGTACAAAGGACTGGTATAATTACAGAGGAATTGTATACTCCTGGCCTTTTGACAAAAGTGTCTAGGCAGAATTTTTGAATTTGATTTTTATCAATAATATAAGGTATGCATACATTCTCATCTTCTGAAGAGTGCCTCTATGCATGTGATCTTATTTCCTTTTACAAGGAGCCTGTGCAGGAGAAATGAACAGAAATGGCTGTGATCCTTTTACAGGTGGGGCAGCTGAAGAACAAAGAAGTGGGTGATTTGCCACAGTCACAAAGGGAGGGGGCTGAAATGAAGATTTCTGGTCTCCTAGCCCAGTGCTCCTTTCACAGCCACGGAGTCTCAGTCTTGCTTTCCTACCACATCACTCCTGATGGAAGACAGACACTCCTGTGGATAATCACAGATCATGATCCTAGTGATTTTCCTGGGACATGCGTATGTGTATTGCAGGGGATGATATTTCAAAGAGAGTGTCTCAGAGTTTTTACGGGGTTACTGAGTATAGTTTTAAAATGTTCCAAGAAGTCCTCTACTCTTTAAAATCATAGTACTATTATGTATTTTCTGTACTTTTTTCTTTTTTCAAATTTTTTCATCCATACCTCCTAAGTCTTTCCCTGGGAGTCCAGAAATCTTTATATTTTAGAAGCTAAAATGCTTCCTCATTAGACTTAGTTTTTATATAGCGCGTGTTGGCTGCTTCATTTATATAGTGAGCCCTATGCCATATTGGTAATTTTTGGTTTGGTTCAAAGCCAGCCTGCTGCCCAATGAAACCCAACCTCTCTCTTCTGACAGATTGTGTGACCCAGCTCCTGGCTGTACATCTCCCTACACCAGGGGTGGGAAACCTGTGGCCTGAAGGGACATGTGGCCTTGTAGGTCCTTAAGTAGAGCCTTTTGACTAAATCCAAATTTTACAGAACAAATCCTTTTATTTTTATTAATACATTTTTGTCTTTTACATTTTTATTTTTAAAATGAACACATTTAAAATACCAAAGAATAAAATAAGTTTCATTGAAATAATCCTCCCAGATTGACCAGCACAATCAGAACATTAGTAAGCCACAGGGCTAGAGTGACGACTGCTATGCTTATGATTTAGTTCTAACTTCCCCCACCTGACTGGCGCCACTACCGCACAAGGCTGGTTGGTGAGAGTTTATGGGAGTCAAGTACGCCAGTCTGTTAACAGCTTTTGGCAACGGTGCACTGTGTTTCTGTTTGAAGTGGAATTTGTGAATAGTTGCACAGATCAACAGTATTTTTTAATTCTGTCTGCTTAACAGCCTTTCATGTCAAAGAAGACCAAGAGAATGTTGAAGGAAGAAAACATATTTTTTCATGAGAATTGAGAATTGCAGTATTATCTTGTTTCTGCTAAAGATAAGTTGGTTTTCTTGCTTTGTGATACTGCAATATCAACATTAAAGAAATTCAGTGCTCATGAGCATTATAACACTTATAAGGGCCGCAAATATTTTAAATTCGAGGGAGAGGTGCAAAAGGTTGGATTGTGGAAATTAAAAGATGAAAAACAAAAGCAAAGATAGTTCTTTCAAGCAGTAATAAAACCTGGAAATAACACTACTGAAACAACTTATAAAGTAGTTTACATACTTGGGGGAAAAAAGGGAAGCCATTCAGTGATGTAGAAATTGTGAAAGAATGCATTGTCAAAGTTGTAGGATGTTTACACCCTGATAACGTTTAAAGTACAAACAAATGCCTCTTTCAAGGAGAAACATAACTGATCGGCAACATGAATTAGCCTTCAGCTTAACAGAACAACTTCATGCAGTACTTCAAAAGGAAAATATATATTTTATTCAATCACTTCGAATGAATCAACTGATACTACTGACTCAGTGCAGGTTTTATACTTCATTCAGGTCGTAACAGAATATTTTCTTTGCTACAAAGAGTTACTCACTTTGGGCACTCTTACGAACAGAACACTGTCCAACAACTTTCAAGATATAGTCAGCAACTTTCAAGATAAATGTTGTGAAGTGGGACTGAATTTGGTAAATTTAGTGAATGTATTTACAAATGGTGCACCTTCCATGAAAGGAAAACATGAAGGATTTATTGCACAGATAATGTGCCTCATCTCATCATCTGTAAAGTGGCAGTAATTACAATACCTACCTCGCAGACTTGAGGGGAGTGTTAATGAATAAATACACACACACACACAAAAAAGAAAAGTATTAACAGATCCAGATGCTCTCATTTCTTTTCATTGTATCTTGCATCAGCAAAACCTCTGTGCTAAAGCTACTATTTTAAGTGACACTTGGCAACAAGTTATAACTATTGCTAACTATATTTGTGCAAATGCAACGTAACATCTTCAGTTTCATAATACACTAAAGTTGAAGGACGAGGAGAATTGGCTATCCCAGGGACATGTGTTGGCCAAAATTTTATCTCCGTGAGAACAGATAGTTTAATTTTATAAAGAACAGAATGAGCAATGTGAATTATTGAAAGAAAATTTCTATCGAAATGCAGCATTTCTGTGTGATATTACATAAAATCAAAATGACTTGAATATTTCTTTGAAAGGTAAAACTAAGTCTCTATACGATATGTAACAAAAAAATCCAAGCATTTTGACAAAAGCTATCTTTTTTCAAAATACTTCTTCAAAATGAAATTTTGGATGAACATTTTCCCCAGTTAGCAAAGGTCATTAATGAACAGGATGATATTAATGTATGTGAGTCATTTGAAGAATCTGCTGCTGTCATATACCTATTAATTGAAGAATACAATGAAAGGTTCAATGACTTTGAGAATCATGACATCACACTCAAATTAGCATTTCAGCCTCACCGAGTTGATATCATCAAGGTGCCTAAAGAACTACAAATAGAATTGATTGAGTTCTCAGTAGATGGTATTTTAAAGTCATTGTTTGATGCTAAGAAAGACCCAATTGAAATATGTAAAAATGCAGTAGAATACCCACGCTTTTGGCAACATGCCCAAAAAATGCTTTCTTGATTTTCACTACTTATTGCCATGAATCTACATTCTCCTAATTAACCCAAATCAAGATTCCCTAAGGTCACAAATGACTGATACCCACCTAGAGGATCAACTGAAACTGTGGACCTCCGTGCTGCAACCAAATATTCAAATGCTTTCCAACAAAAAGCAGACACAACAAAGTCATTAAAAGGTTAGCTATCTTTAAAATTAACAAATAGGTTTCATTTGTTGAAATTATTAAGTACATGGTATTTAGATTTTTACAAAATACTGTACATTTTTAAGTATATCTAATTGAAGTTATTTGAATGCAGCCTTATTTGATTACAGCTACATTAATGTGGCCTTCCAAAATGAAAAGTTTCCCCACTCTTGAAAGAGGACAGTGTGCTCTTCCCCTTTCTGTTTACTCTTTGAATCCTGGCCGAATCAGCTAAATATTTCCCATGGTAACAGTAGTAATGATTATGAAGTAGCCCAGTCTTCCTGAGGAGGTAGGCCAAGGGTGAGGGAAGGATGTAGAGAATGTGACACTGTCTATCATGGGGACAATGAAGTGTCCTTCTGCTCAAGACACTCCTTGGTGGTATATGGAGACGCCAAAGGAATATGACTGGATTCCATAAGAATGTAGGAGGGTGTGAGTGTAGGATGAGGATAGTGGATGTCTTAGTCCTTTTGGGTTGCTGTAACAAAATACCATAGGCTTGGTGGCTTATAAACAACAAATTTATTTCTCACAATTCTGGAGGATGGAAGTCCAAGATCAAGGTGTTGGCAGTCTAGTGAGGGAACATCCCCTGGTTCATAGATGGCTGTCTTCTCACTGAGTCATTACATGGCAGAAGAGGTGAGGGAGCTCTCTGGGGTCTCTTTTATAATGGCACTAATCCCATTCATGAAGCTTCCACCAACAACTTAATCACCCACCAATGCCTTCACCTCCTAATATCATCACAATTGGGGGTTAG
Organism: Eulemur rufifrons; assembly: GCF_041146395.1. Lineage (NCBI taxonomy): Eukaryota > Metazoa > Chordata > Mammalia > Primates > Lemuridae > Eulemur > Eulemur rufifrons. The sequence goes on along the minus strand of NC_091010.1, from coordinate 29,289,246 downwards.
CATTTTAACATAAATTTTGGGGGGTCACAAACATTCAGTTTATAGTCGGGGGGGTAACAAGATTGTCATTTTCATTACTCCCTAATACCTGACTTCCAGAGAAAAATACCACTAGTAACTGTCAGAAACTGATAGAATTGTCAAAACTACATGAAATTATTTGTTAATTCAACAAATATTTGTTGAGGGCCTACTAAAGTAGTAAAATTAATGGTTAACACATAAAATGTGCTGACAGTGTGTCTGGTGGTGTATGGAAAGCCTTGCATCCATTATTTTATTTAATCCTTGCAACAACCTATGAAATATATCATCATTTTGCAGGTGGGGAAATTGAGACTCAGAGAGGAAGAGTAAATTGCCTAAGGTTACACAGCTTGTAAGCAGAATGCGGATTTGAATATACATCGTCTGAACCCCAACCCCTCCCATATTTAACCAACACACTCCATTACTCAGGGACCCACAATGGAAGTGCTCCAGAGTGTAAACAGATAAGGTATCTGCCTTGTGAGACTTCTCTGCTATTAGGGTGGCCAACTTTCCTGGTTAGCTTGGGACCATCCTAGTTTTAGCATTGAAAGTCTCACATCCTGGGAAACCCCTTAGTGCAAGGAAAACTGAAACAATTGGCCACCACTACTGCTAGTGCAAATCTGTATCTCCTTTGGGCATGGACAGGCCCGTCACTACTATGTCCAGTGGATCAGATGCCTCCGCTGTCATGCTAGTTCTGTGACGCCCAACTGAAGGGGGTCAGTGGTATGAAAGCACCCAAGACTCTTTGGAGTGCACTTTTTAGACCTCTTAGGTGCCCATGAGGACGTTAACATAGCACAGAAATGTGGCTTCAGGGCAGGGAGGACTGGACGTGGAGCATAGTCAGAGGGATTATTCTCTAGCCTCTCCTCATTTTCCCCTCTCCCTCTTTCATAGTACATATTATCCACTTCTTTCTCCATTTGTGTTTTTCTTTTAAGGAAAGACTTCACTGTTTAATAGTTAACTCTCTTTGGTGATATGGGTAAATCCTCCTATAACAATCTCAGCACGTACAGATACAAGTGTATTAAAAGAGACTAACTCTGGACATGATTAATTTTCTAGTAGGATATTCTTTGGTGAAGAGAAGAATAAAATACCTGTGTTCTTGCCAGCAGCAATTCTGGTTGCCACCGGTCACAAGCAAGGTTTAAACTGATGGCAACTTTGAATTTTACATCTGTTTTACATCTGTTCTTTTCCTTCATCTCATTCATCACATGCATTCTAATCACGCTTTATTTATAGCTTGAGATCCTCCCTACAAGACTGTAAACTCCTTGAGGGTAGAGACCATGACTTTTATTTTCCACTATTCTTCATTATGCATTTGACACAAAGCACAGCATATGGTATGCCTTCAAAAATATCTCTTGAATGAATAAATAAATCCTATATCAGAAAAATAATAACATTTAATTTAAATTCAACTTTTTAGGCTTGCCTTGTGCAAAGCAATAAGAGAAGAACTTACAAAGTAAAGTGGGACCCTAAGCTGTGATTTAGAGACTTTTCCAGTGAGAACAAAGCAACATTTATTCAGTGTATATTATGTGTCACACACATAAGCACATAATTTGTCTACACACATATATGTGTAAACTCATTCAAATAATTCTTATCTTGTTTCATGAATGAAAAAAAAACAAGGCAGAGAGAGATGAGATAACTTGCCAAATAATTACATAATAAGTGATCTGAACTTATTACTGACCAGAACTCAACCCTGAGAAACTGAACTCCAGTTTTCTAACCACTATGCAGAGCACATACTTTGTGGCTGACTTTGTGAGTGCCACCCAGCAATCTGACAAGGGGCCATGTGCCAGCTTCTTCATGAGGTCATATATGGGTCAGGAGGTGCCCTCTTCCATCCCTGAAGAGCTCTGCAAATATGCTTATATAATCCAATTTGTTATTTTCTCATTAACAAGAAGTATATTTTTGGCTCAAACAAAATTGATCATGGCATTCGTTTACTCCATATCAGTCTTTCAGGAAATGAATGTTTATGCTATGATATAAAGTATCCAAAAGCACAGACTTGTTGACAGTTGTAGAAGGAGGAAAGGTTGGAGCCATTTAAAGAAGGGAAAAGGCTGCTTAGGTGGAATTATTAGAAAGAACCATGTGATTAGTATTTCAAATTTAAACTACATTAAACCTAAATCCAAAATTATGATGGAGACATCAAATAATATCTTAGTTAAAAGTGTTCCCAGATGTCACTCCAGCTCAGGTCTTTTCTGGGCTTTAGTGATCTAGTGTCCCGATGTTTTTTGGAGCTGATTACATATCTTGGCTTTAGAATTGCAGGTCCCCCTGTGACCATGTGGCTGATGCTGCCAGGTATACTCTTGTAGCAAATTTCATACTTGCCTCTTTCTTTAAAAATTTTTTTTTTATTTCAGCATATTACAGGGGTACATATGTTTAGGTTACATATATTGCCTTTACCCCACCCCAGTCAGAGTTTCAAGCATGTCTATCCCCCATACGGTGCACACTGCACCAATTAGGTATGTATGTACCCATTCCCTCCTCCCCCTCCTATCTGCCCAGCACCCAATGAATGTTATTACTATATGTGCACTTAAGTGTTGATTAGTTAATACCAATTTGATGGGGAGTACATGTGGTGCTTATTTTTCCATTCTTGTGATACTTCACTTTGTAGAATGGGTTCCCGCTCTATCCAGGATAATACAAGAGGTGCTATATCACATTGTTTTTTGTGGCTGAATAGAACTCCATGGTATACATATACCACATTTTATTAATCCAGTCATGTATTGATGGACACTTGGGTTGTTTCCACATCTTTGCAATTGTGAATTGTGCTGCTATAAACATTCTAGTGAAGATGTCTTTTTTATAGAATGTTTTTTGTTGTTTTGGGTAGATGCCCAGTAATGGGATTGCTGGATCAAATGGTAGTTCTACTTTTAGCTCTTTGAGGTATCTCCATATTACCTTACACAGAGGTTGTACTAGTTTGCAGTCCCACCAGCAGTGTAGGAATGTTCCTATCTCTCTGCATCCACACCAACATTTATTGTTTTGGGACTTTTTGATAAAAGCCATTCTCACTGGAGATAAGTGATATCTCATTGTGGTTTTGATTTGCAATTTCCCTGCTGATTAGAGATGTTAAGCATTTTTTCATATGTTTGTTGGCCATTAGTCTATATTCTTTTGAAAAGTTTCTGTTCATGTCCTTTGTCCACTTTTTGATAGGGTTGCTTGATTTTTTTCTTGCTGATTTTCCTGAGTTCTATATAGATTCTAGTTATGAGCCCTTTATCGGATGTGTAACATGTGAATATTTTCTCCCATTCTGTAGGTTTTCTGTTTGCTTTTGTAATAGTTTCCTTGGCTGTGCAGAAGGTTTTAATTTGATTGGGTCCCATTTATTTATTTTAGTTTTTGTTGTGATTGCCTTTGAAGCATTCAACAAAATTCAACACCCTTTTTTGATAAGAATGAGTAACAAAATAGGCATAGATGGGACTTACTAAAAATTATAAAAGCCATGTATGACAAACCTACAGCCAACATCATATTGAATGGGGAAAAATTGAAAGCATTCCCACTTAGAACTGGAACCAGACAAGGTTGCCCTCTACCACCACTTCTATTCAACATAGTTCTGCAAGTGCTAGACAGAGCAATCAGACAAGAGAAGGAAATCAAGGGCAACCAAACGGAGGCAAAAGAGGTCAAACTATAGCTCTTTGCTGATGATATGATCTTATATCTAGAAAACCCCAAAGATTCTGCCACGAGACTACTGGAATTGATAAACAAATTCAGCAAAGTCTCAGGTTACAAAATCAATGTACAGAAATCAGTGGCATTCCTATATGCCAACAACAGTCAAACTGAAAACCAAATCAAAGACTCAGTACCCTTCACAATAGCTACAAAGAAAATAAGATATCTAAGAATATATTTAACTAACGAGGTAAAAGACCTCTACAGGGAGAACTATGAAACACTGAGGAAGGAAATATCAGAGGATGTAAACAGGTGGAAAACCATATCATGTTCCTGGTTTGGCAGAATCAACATTGTTAAAATGTCTATACTACCCAAAGTGATCTACAGATTCAATGCAATCCCCATTAAAATACCAACATCATTTTTCACAGATCTAGAAAAAATAATTCTACTCTTCGTATGGAACCAGAGAAGATCCTGTATAGGAAAAGCAATCTTAAGCAAAAAGAACAAATTGGGAGGCATCAATTTATCAGACTTCAATCTATACTACCAGGCTATAATAACTAAAACAGAATGTTACTGGCACAAGAACAGAGACATAGACCAACGGAACAGAACTGAGAACCCAGATATAAAAGCATCCTCACATAACCATCTAATGTTTGACAAAGCAGACAAAAACATACACTGGGGAAAAGAATCCTTATTCAATAAGTGGTGCTGGGAATATTGGATAGCCACATGTAGAAGACTAAAACAGGATCTGCACCTTTCACCTCTCACATAAATCAACTCACAGTGGATAACAGACTTAAACCTAAAGCATGAAACTATAAGAATTCAAACTTGCCTCTTTCATAAAGAGCCCAGGTGACTAGCTATGAGCTAAGGAATGTACATATACATTAAAAAATTCCACATCAGGCCGGGCACGGTGGCTCACGCCTGTAATTCTAGCACTCTGGGAGGCCGAGGTGGGCGGATCGTTTGAGCTCAGGAGTTCGAGACCAGCCTGAGCAAGAGCGAGACCCCACCTCTACTAAAAATAGAAAGAAATTATATGGACAGCTAAAAATATATATAGAAAAAATTAGCCGGGCATGGTGGCGCATGCCTGTAGTCCCAGCTACTCGGGAGGCTGAGACAGGAGGATCGCTTGAGCTCAGGAGCTTGAGGTTGCTGTGAGCTAGGCTGACGCCACGGCACTCACTCTAGCCTGGGCAACAGAGTGAGACTCTGTCTCAAAAAAAAAAAAAAAAAAAAAAAAAATTCCACATCTAAATTTTGGCTATTAATTGCTATAACAGTGGGTTATTCCACTTGATGTATTGGCAAAAGGGTCTTAAATATAGTAACGGTGGGAAAGACAAAAAAATGAGTGAAATATATATGAATCAGTATAATCTGAAACTCCATAGGAGGCACTGAAATTTTGATTGCTGGTATTTAAGTATATTTTTATATATGTTCATAATTAGATTAAAATGCCACATGACACTTAGCCTAAATAGTCCTTAAAATGGTAATATGAAGAACAGAATAAAAATCAGTCAACCAAAACTTTGCCCAAATCTTCAATTGATCAATTGATGTAAACTTGCAAATAGTTAAAAGAAAAAAAATTTAAATAAATTGATAAATTTGATGAGTTGACTTTTTGCTTAATTGATTTCTCAGCAAAATGATTTTTTGAAGACTAGATCAGTTCCCAAAAGGCCTCCTTTTCCTAGCTGCCATCTGAAACATGTCATGTATCATCTCAAATGGGCATTGAAAGGGAACTGCTAAAATGGTCTGGTATTACCAACCCCAGGAGAGACTTAGATGTCTTTCCTTTTAGCCATGCTGACAATAGTTTTTCCCCTGATAAGCCCTATTAAGGAAGGGTGTGGGCTTTCTTGTCCATCAAGTCTTCCATGCAACATTCCAGAATTTCCTTATCTGTGCTTTATCCCTTAGATGCCCTTTCTTCTCCCCAAAGCTTGCTTCTTTTACATTTTTATCTAATTCTCAATAAATTTCTTTACATTTCTTTCCCTTCCTAGGCCTATAATCTCATTCAGTTTTCACCCATCCTTATAAACTAATTTCTTCTCACTCCACGCTCCATTGGACACTCCTGAAGCTATTTACTGTTTCTCTCTGTATCTTCCTGTGTCTTGAGAATATTGTCCACTACTCACTATTCTGATTAACTACTTTTTATTAAATTCTTAACCAACTATATTTGGCTTCCAAAATTCCACTCCACTCCACTGAAACTGTTCTTAAGATTATCAATGTCTTCTTAATTTCCAAACTCTGTGACCTTTCATGGGTTTGCATTCCTAAAGGTGTCTGTGTAGCATTTGAACCTCCTTTTTCTTTTTTCTCTTGACATCATTCTTAGTCTTCTTGCCTTCTGCCTGGCTGTTCCTTTTCAGTATCTTTGGTTGGACATTCTCCCACAGTTCTCCTCTTTAAAGAGCTGTAGGGCTCTACGCCAATGTAAGTGAAATTATTGTCATTGATTTATTGATGCTTAAATTCAAACAAGGGAATTCGAGGTTTGTTTTTCTTAACAAGAAGCATACACACACAAACATGCACAGAGAGATGTAGAGCAAGCAAGTCACTCAGAATCCTGTATTGAATATCCTTCCTTGGCCCCTTGTTCCTTTGGCAGCAGTAGAAAAAGAAGCAGAAGTAGCTACATGACAGCACCAGAGATACCATGGCCGTGGGATCAGAGAGGCCACAGAACAGGCATGGGATTCTAAGCCTGACCCTAGAACAGGTTTAGCCAGAGGTGGTCAGTGATGACAGGGATTTGAGACAGTAAACGGTAAAATTCCTGGATTTCTAAGTGTTATGGGATGAATTGTGTACCCCCTGCCCCTTCCCCAATTCACATGTTGAAGTTCCAATCCCCAGTTTCTCAGAATGTAACTGTATTTTAGAGATAAGGTCTTTAAAGAGGTGATTGAGTTAAAGTGAGACTAATGCAATCTGACTGGTGGCCTTTTAAGAAAAGGAGATGAGAACACACAGAGAGACACGGGGGATGTGCGTGCACAAAAGCACGACCAAGTGAAGAGGCAGTAAGAGGACAGCCGTCCACAGCCAAGGAGAGAGGCCTCAGGAGAAACCAAACCTGCTGACATCTCCATCTTGGACATCCAGCTTCCAGAACTGTGAGGGAACAAATTTATGTTGTTTAAGCCACCCAGTCTGAGGTATCCTGCCATGGCAGTTCCAACAAACTCAGTTACTGGATAATCAGTTTGGTACTTCAAAGCCAAGAGGTTTATTAGTAAGGGGATGTGCCCTAATAAGGTGTCCCTGCTTGGAGTAAGTCAAGTCCTTTCTCATGAATATTTCCCTCTAATCAGGAGGTTGGAATTTTCTACTATTTCCAGAAGCGTGAAGTAACCCCTCTCAATATGCTATTCGCCTCTTCTGCTGGAACGGCTACTAGCAATGTATGACCTTCACATAAAGAGAATTGTTTGTGACAGTGATCTAGCAAACATTAAAATTTGTCTCAGCAAAGAGCTAAAAAGCAAAAAAAAAAAAAACAAAAATCCTTGATGTTTGAGGAGCTTGTGTCCCTTACTAGAGAAAAAAATTTCTGCAACTCAAACAAGTTTTCTGCATTGGGTTTTGTGCTAGCTTCAACAGAAGATATACTAAATTGGAATAGGCCTTTAAATTGGTTTCATGACAAAGGCTATAAATTATACTAGGTGACTCAAATTATTCATGAGAGAGAGGAGATCTTGATTTATGCTCTAGTTTTGTGTAAATTTCATTTTTGTAAAGTAAATCACTTTTCCCATTGACTCACATTACAATTTGAGATACTCTTTATCCTCTTTTCTGAGTAATCTTCTATTGACAGAGGCTTTTTGCACTTCTGTGTAAGCATTTAATAAATGTAAACCCTTAAATGAAGCGTAGCTATTCACAGAAACTACAAGAGAAACACATATTCATCCAACAAACATAACAAACACTGATTGCCAACTATGTAGATTCAGAGGCACAGACCCCTTGTCTTCAAGATGCTTATTGTCTTTGGTATGTGGAAAAATCCTTTTGAGAAGCAAACAATCAGCTCCCACATATATTGGATGTTCTTAAAAATTGAATTGTATAACCACCAAAGATAAACAAGCCAGACACTATTTCAAGTGGTAAGTACAGATTTTTATCAGCAATAACTATTATAATAGGGAAAAATGTTCAGCCTGAACTGAACTCAATTTCAATTTGTACAGAGATGATGGGGCATTTTAAAGGGAGTAGGGGACAGTGAGCAGGGACTCAGGAGAGTCAGGGACATGAAAAATTACAAAAAGCAGAAAGTAGGGATGTTGGTCCACATGCATCCCGTCTGGGTTTGCTAAATGTAGCTTATCCAAGTTAGATTTTCCCCCCACCCTCCCCACCCCAGAGACTGAGACAGGGCATTGAGTGGAAAAAACAGTAAATTCTTCTGGCAGCCTTGAATTTTCTCAGGCAGGCATTTTAAGAAGGGCTGGGGTCATCCTAGGGATGTGGCCTTGAGCTGTTAAGAACTATGTTAGTGCTTGTTCGAGTCTTTCTTGGCCAAGGTTGAGGCCTAGTCCAGAAGAGGGCTCAGAGGATCCTGCCTAGATTTTGGTCAAGGAGAGAATCTTTGTCAAGCACTATAAAGAATTTTGTCATTGTTTGCTCAGATCTGGTCTAGTATATATCACTAACATTCATGTCATGTGTATCACTAGCATTTCCATGATCATTTCGTTGCTTTGGAAGAGCAGGATTGTTAACCTGGAATCAAGTGCTTTAAAAGATTCACCACCCAGAATTGATGTAATATCAAATGTGTGTGTACATGTGAATTTTTCTGGGAAGAGAGTTCAATACTTTCATCCATTTTACAAAAGGATCTGTGACACTAAAAATGATTTTTTAAAATATTTATATATTGTCATTTTCCATAGATAGTATTTCTGTGAATCAAGCTTTACTACAAATGATTTTGAGAAAATGAGCGACAGTTGTTGGAGAGAATTCATTTCTATACAAGAAGCATTTGCAGAGCACATAGCATGTGCATTGCATAGTACTAGGCCTTTTAGGGTCGATAAGCAATGCTAACAGAGCTGAAGAAGGCATAGCTTTGTGGTGTGGGATGGATAAGGCTAGCGGAGTATGGGATCAGGGTGGACAGTTGCCACGAACAGCTAATAGCTCCATTAGGGAGTAAGTAGGAAATATCTGTGCAGAGAATCTCATTAAACATCCATGGCCGGTTATTTAAGGGAATTTTTACAATATTGCACCAGCCTATAAGTAGTAAGCAAGTTATTGACTTGAAATGCTTTATTGCATGGAAAGCATTACTCACATAGAGTGAGTATTTTCCATTTTCTATTCATGTTTTTCCTCATTATTTCTCTTGGGCTAATACTGTTTGGACACAATGAACACGTTAATAGTACCCACCCTTGAATGCTCTTTAGAAAAACACAAGTATTTATTGATTCTTTATGGGTTTTTATACCTAATTAAAGCTGGTTAGAATCAACAACTTTAACAACAATGTGTGTATTCTCCCTGCTGCTAAAAAACAGCAGGAAAACATTTTTTAAGCAACAGAGTCATGCTGCAAGTTAGAAGTAAATGAGCACTTTCCAACAATAAGATCTGCAAAATTACTGCATTTATATCCTTTCCTTAATCCCTATTATGAAGATCACACAATAAAGAATATCTCTGTATAATAAAGACTGTTGCTAACTCAAATGCAATAGCACAAAGCAGGATGCCATCTGTTAGAATAATGTTGGAACCTCTAATTTTACAATTGTTGGGAGCCCATCATTACTTTTCTATTTATTTAAAATATATATTCAAAAACTTAATGTTTCAAGCTTCATAATAAGGCTTTGGTGATATGTTCTATAAAAACATGTCACTATACTTTTCTTTGTGCTTGTCAGGCAATGTCTTTTATAACGGAACAAAGGAAACCTGTAATATTGAATCCAAGACATGCAGAACTCAAAGAACACAGATTGACAAAAATAGTCTATCAGTGTTATTTATTGTGAGTTCTGGTACATGGAATGGATGTTTGGACTCTGTTATAGGCATGTGGATTTGGATTTTAGAGAACTCTTCCATGTTGTAGCATCTTGGTCTTGAGTTTTCAAGCCTTGTGAGCACTTTCACCTTAGACTGTTCTCAGGCAACTCGTGGCCCCAAAGACATGGTCAGACAGATGGGAGCTCAGTTAGCTCAGAGAACTTGAAAAAAATGAAAAATACCGGTTGAGCTCTAGGGGACTTATTATGCTGCTGATATAGCTGCTGGCTAACAGAAACCACAGGAAGTTGATCTGTCAGCTGTCAGAAGGGAGACTTCCTAAAAGCTCAATTCTGCTGGGCCGTTTCGTTAAAACATCTTTCAGCTATGGACAGAGGTTGAGGTCAGAGTCAGAGGGGGAAGGGACATCCATTCCTTGGCAAACAACTTCCGAGGCAGAAGAAGGCACTTCAGCAACTTGCTCATGGTCAGATAGCGTTGGGATTAGAATCCAGGCCCGCTGGGCTTTCGGTCCAATATTTTTGCCCCTTTGTGTTACGGTGCCCAATTTCAGATGTCATTCTATTCCTTCACTTCTGAGTTCTTGGCTTTTCCCAAAGAGCTCTAACCTCAAGGTTTTACACAGCACAGATTTGTAGTTCCATAACCACAAGTTTGACCTTCTGGTTTTTATGCCAATCTTCTCTCTCCCTTCTCCTCCAAATTTATCTTACAACACCTCCTCCACTTTTCTTTTCTCATATTTCCTTCCCAGGATATTCTGTAGAAATGGGTAAAGTAAGATGGAAGAAGAGCTTAAAGTACCATTTTAAATTACCTTGTTCTCTTTCTCAAATTCTAGGGATCAAGATTTCAGAGGAAGTAATGCAAACGTACAGGTCCTCTCCCTTTTGGCTACAAGGGTGACTCCCCACAGCTCAGCTGGCTGGTCCTCATGCTTTATCTCTGTTTTAATTTCTTCATTGTTGAGGTGGAAATAATACTGTACTTCTTGGTAGAGGGGCAGAGAATTTTAGTGATGGTGACCAACAATCTTCTTTTCTTAGCTGTCATCATCATTCCTCTGTATTTCAGGGGTGAGTTACAATTTAAAGAAAATAATGACATCATCTGACAAAACCGAAAAGAAATATATTCTGTACACAATGCATTTCCTTACACACAGAGGCATTCTCCTCTCAAAGGCTGTTTATCTTTCACAGCCCAGAGGGTTGTGCAGTTGAATTTCCTCATGTGACAACTGAGTGTTCCAATATACAGATGTCCTGGGAGCCAGGACGGTGGCAGAATGAGGTGAGCTGGGTTCTAGGGACAGGAGGGAGCAACAGTAAATATCCTTCCCAGGTGCTGGGGTGGCTTGGATGTTGCATAGTCTGTCACCTTCCCAGGCAGAGCTGCCTCCAACTCGGGAATATCATAAACATTTCTGAACTGCGCATTTTGAGGTGGTGAAATATTACAGTAAACATGTGATTTTTATTTTTCTAATATTCCTTGTCTCCCTGCTGCCGTCTATGTCTTCCCTTCCACACTCAGCCACATTGGTTCCTGTTGCTCATTTGGCATTGCTGGCTTCATAAATATAAATTTTATGGTTTACTTCCTTGACTCTATCTTAAATGCTTCCCACTCTGTCAGTTTCCCATGCATTTTTGAGCTACAGCCAGTTTTCTTTAACAAGCTGTAAGTTCCTTCACAGTCTGTTAAAAACTGCTATTTCTTTATTGCTGTCCTATAGACTCTTATCAATATTTCAAATCTCGTGATCACCAAGTTGCCCAAGAATAGCATCTGCAGTTAAATTAACAGGGATAAAATTACAAGATCTATCAATCTTTATGCTTCAGGATGTAAGGAGGTCATTAACTGAGGTCAGGAGAAACTTTTCCCTGACAGCCAGCTCCTTCAGAATTAGTGCATTATGGGAGCATTTACAAATTAGCCTCATTATATTTAGGAGCATCTGGTATGAACCCCTTGTCACAATCATGATTCTGGGAAGGCAATTAATAGGTTCTTGTGAATTCTCAGTAACCTCCAGCCTCATTTGAAAAAGAAATTTTGGATGAATTTCAGCTATTTTATCCAAAAAGACTTTTTTTTCCCCCGCTCTCTCCACGGTTGTTAATCCAGTGGCCAAGAATTCCATCATGAATCGTGGGGCTTGCTGTAATTGCATAAAAGTAACGTCAGTTAACACAAGATGACAATGCCATTACTTGACTTGTAGTTGCATATATCCTGTGCTTTCCTACTCATGACTGGTCACAGAGTCACAAAACGCTAGAGCTAGAAGAGACAACGGAGGTCACCTTGGCTACAGTGGCATTTTCCAAAGCCCCTTCTGTGGAACACAACTTCTCTGTAATGCTATAAGGTGTGACTGAGGGGGAGGGGGCAAGGATTTGTGATCACGTCATTGGGTTAAGCTAATTCAAACCACATGACTTTTCTTCACCACATGACTTTTCAGAAACTGTAGGGTATCAACATGCTCTGAGAGTGTCCCAGAGAGGGGCACAGTGTGCAGACTTTTTCATGTGTATTTAAACGTGAAATACTTTTTTCATTTTATGTGTTTTGTAACAGGTACTTAAGTAAATGCTGATCCAGTTGCACCTCCTCATTTTGCAGATGAAGATTCTTAGAACTAGAGGAACTGAGGCTCAAGGTAACACAACAATACATGGGAAAGGGAGCCCCAGAAGTCCTGCCCCCTGACTCCTGGCCCAGGGTTCTGTCTGTTACTCTGTGCATGCAGAGTAGGTTCTACCAGAGCCCTCTCAAACAGTGAGGTGTCTCAGGTCACACACTCATTTTTATGCATGCTCCCACCCCCACAGCATGGTTTCTTCCAGGTACAGTGGGGGGGACCACTGGCCTGCCACTAGCACCCACAGTCCATTTTAGAGGAATGAACTGAGCTGCACTTAGGGTGACCAATCACCTCATTTTGCCCATACCAGAGGGGGTGGTTCCTGGTATGCAGGACTTTAAATGCTAAACTAGTAAAGTCTGCAGCAAGCCAGGACTAGTTGGTCACCCTAGTTATGTTTCCCTCTTAGTTACTTGAGGGGTCCCTAGGTTGGATAACTTCCTTTTGCTCCTCAAAGCCCCAGATCCTCTCGACACCTTTCTCTACCCTACTCTGTATCCCCAAAAGTAATTCCTTACCCTTTGGCTTCCAGATGCATGGGATCAATGGGTGGTCTTATTGGGAAGAGGTTGGGGTATTTATTCTTCTGCTTCCTCCTTGCCATGGCTGTCACAGGCTGTCTGCATCCCTCATCTGAAGGCCACAGCTCCTTGTCAGATGGCCATCTCCCTGCAGCTACTCCCCCTGCACCCCCTCCCCCTGCATTGCTCTGGAATCTGGTTTGGTGACCACTAGCTCCTCTTGCCCTTTTATGTCTGGGTGGTAACAGATCCCCACTATTACTAACTCTGCGCTATTCCTGTTTTTGTTTCCTAGGCTCTCCGTAATTTTATAAACAATCCCTTTATTTAATTTTCTTCAATTAACCCAGTTTGGTGTCCCATCTGTTTCCTGCCTGGACCCTGACTGATAACAGTCACTGGTTAATCAGTGTTGCTTTGGGTTAAACTGGCTTTGCCCAAGCAAAGTGATGGCGTGGCTTTGGGAGATGCTGTGAGAGCCAAAAGATCCCATACTTAGGGAAACTTTACCTCTCTAGCGTGCTGGACTAAAAACCAGGTAAAGGAACCTCTGATCTTAGGCAAGGCCTACTGTGCCAGTAATTAGAAATAGGAAAATCTGCCCAACATAACTTTTTAAATTAGTGGTTTTTCAATTTGGAAGCCTAGAAAAGATAATTGTGTGATAATCTTTTGAAACATAAAAATTTTTAGTTTTATCATCATTCCAAGGTTGACAGAAATAGTTGGGGACCTATTTGCCTGTGCGGTACCAAACTTTTAGGTAGACTTTATTATAGAAGTTAAAATCTGAAGCCAAAACATATCCCTGTAGGCAGCACGAGGGGATAGGGGCTGCAAGATGAGATCCACTCCAGCCCAGACTTCTTACTTCTAGATTTGTATAATATTTACCACTTGCTTAGTATGTGTGTCCAGGCAGCATTTGGCAGTTCATGCTGAGTGCTGTAATGGGACTATTGCCATTTGCAGGAAAACAGATGTCTAAAAGGTCTTGAGATTGGACCTAGATTCATGGAATATGCTAGAGGCATGTTTTGTAAATACCCCTAATCCAGAATCTCGTTTCTTGAATCTAGACCTAGAAGTAGCTTTAGTTTAACCTGAAAGTTATCTCAAGGAGGTGATTTGTCCAGACCATGTAGAGAGTTCTTCAGTGTTCATTCTTTAATTCATTCAACATATTAATAATTGACTCCCATCATGAGTCAGGTATCATGCTTAGTGCTGGGGCTACTGCATTGAGCAAGGCAAGCGATGCTCTCCTGGAAAGAATGTTCTAGTGCTAGAATCTGAGAGAAACAAGCTGACTAATGAATAAAATAGTTACAAATTTTGATGCATTTTACACAAAAGATACAAACAGGGAACACACAGAGAGAATGATAGGAAAGGCCTCCTAAGGAGGTGGCATTTAGGCTTAGAGGGCAAAGATGAGAAGGTGTCAGCAGGGGAGGATTCTGCAGGCAAAGAGGACGTGAACGAAGTCAGCAGGCTGGCAAGGGCCTTTGAGGGACTGGAAAACAATGTCTGGAGTATCAGCAGCAAATGGCTTGAGGTGGAGAGGTCATACAGACCACAGCTGAGCTGTCTAGGTTTGAATCATGGTTCTGGCACGTACCAACTTTGTGTTCTTGGGCAAGTCCCTTAACCCCTCGTACTCAGTTTCCTTATCTGTGTAATACTATCTACCATTCTTAATATTAACTAACTTTGTTAAGTTAATATTTGTAAAGTCCTTAGGACTTTGTCCACAGTATAAGTAGTCTTACTATGTAGCCAGTGCTGTTAATATGAAGTTGCATAGAGAGAGGCAGAGAAATACCTGAGTCCAGACCATGTACAGGACTTCATACAGAGAAATAAGTCACAGCTAAGACATTAAAAAAATAAAACATACTAGAATATCTTTTTTTTTTTTTCAATTTAATTTTACAGAATCAAAGAGTCTAACAGTATATCTTGTTAGATACAGTATGTCCTCATAATGTATACATTATTTCTTGTACAATGATATGAAATAATATGGGAAGTATTCATGATAAATTATTAAGTGAACAGTGCAAGTTAAAAACAATAGTTTCATATTTTTTTCCCCACCCCGCCTTTCCCGAGTCAGCACCTTCAAGTGTTACCCCTCCCCAAACGGTGCGCAATGCACTCATTGTGTAGGCATACTCCCATCCCCTCCCCCACCCCCCACCTCAGTCTGATGTCCAATTGGTGTCGTTTCCAGATTTGTATTTAGGTGATGATCAGGGAAATCAATTTTCTGGTGAGTACATGTGATGCTTGTTTTTCCATTCTTGGGATACTTCACTTAATATAATGGGTTCCAACTCTCTCCAGGAGAACCATAGAGATGTCGTATCTTCATCATTCCTTATAGCTGAGTAATATCCCATGGTATACATATACCACAGTTTACTAATCCAATCATGTATTGATGGGCATTTGGGTTGTTTCCACATCTTTGCTATTGTGAATTGTGCTGCTATAAACATTTGGGTACACATGCCTTTGTTACAGAATGACCTTTTTTCCTTTGGGTATATGCCCAGTAATGGGATTGCTGGGTCAAATGGCAGGTCTACTTGAATCTGTTTAAGATACCTCCATAATGCTTTCCACAGGGGTTGCACTAGTTTGCAGTCCCACCAGCTTTCACCTCTCACAAAAATCAAATCACGGTGGATAACAGACTTAAACCTTAGGCGTGATACAATCAGAATTCTAGAAGAAAATGTAGGAAAGACTCTTACAGACATTGGCCTAGGCAAAGAATTTATGAAGAAGACCCCCAAGGCAATCACAGCAGCAACAAAAATAAATGAATGGGACATGATTAAATTAAAAAGCTTCTGCACAGCCAAAGAAACAGTCCAGAGAATAAACAGACCACCTACAGAATGGGAAAAAATTTTTGCATACTACACATCAGATAAAGGACTGATAACTAGAATATCTTTTTTAAGGCACATCATAAATTTTGCCCGATGATGAAATGTGTAGTGCCTAAGTTATAGGATTTATTTTTAAAGGCAAATGGTCTTCTGAATTCATCAGATGTTTACATAGGCAAATAGGGCTTTCTTTGACTCCCTGTCTAACCCCATCCCATCCAATAATCCACTACGATATGTGTGTGTGTGTGTGTGTGTGTGTGTGTACACCATCATTTTTTTCTCAAGGACATTTGAAAGTACAGAAGTATGGAGTACTATTGATTATTTTAGCAAGTGTATCATGCCTGTCATTTTATCCTGCTTTTATACCTCATCAGAATTTAAAACTATTTTTAGTTCCATGTGGGCATAATTGTACATGATCTAAAAGGATGGTGGAAAGAATAGGGTTGGGAAAAATCTCAGATGCTCCTTACAGCTTTTTTGCCAATAGAGTTCATTGCAAGCTTTTCTTATAAGTTCTTTAGGGGTGCCACTTGTTAGTATATTTTATTTTCTAATTTTCCCACATTTTGAAGGAAAAAAAAACACACACACATTATTTTCATATATGTCTCTACTTATAAAACTGGAATACAAGATGGTGAGGGAGACAGAAAGATAGAGAAAATGTCCTCAAGCCATATGTTCAAAAATCTGCTCTATAGAGATGAGGAACCAGAATAAATATTTTGGTGAAAATTAGAAATGTGGTTGCACACCAGAAGTTTTCCAAAGCCCTTCATTTTTCTTGGTAGGCTTTCTGCACACAGCCCTAAAAAAGTTATTCTTCCCACTGCAAAATTACTTCTTTGGAATAGATTTTAGAATTGGTGTATATTCAGGCAGACTGCCTGTTCCTAATTCAGAACTTGGGATGAATAGTTTAGAATATTGAATATGACACTCCTTCCAGTGTTGGCCAAGAGAACTCATACTCTAAGGGCCTTGACCAGAAAAGCCAATTGGAACAGAGTTGAAACAATGCCTTTTACTATCTCACATTTTGAAAGTGCACATTTAATAATAGATGTTAGAGATACGTTGTCAGGAATGAGTGACAGCATTTCTCAGCAGTTTTTAGAAGAATGGAGGGAAAATGTAAGATTAAATAACATGTTGGATACTGAGCTTTGACAAGCGTCTTAACCTTTGTGCACAGATTGCCATGAGGCAAGGCACTAGTTGGCCGGGCAGAACAGAATGACCATAAATAGTATTCTTGGATGTTTTCTAATCTTCTTACCCTGCCTCTTCACTCGCCGGTTCTACCTTGCTGTTGTTTTTCTGCTGTTTACAGTGTTCTGTGAGGTGAGAAAGAAACCAGTGGCCATCAGGGGCAGAAAAATGTATTCTAAAGCCTTGACCTAGATTTACCTCACATTCTTGAACTCAGAAAAGAAGAGTAATGTAAAGTTCACAGGTGGCTATTGAATAATTCTTCACTTAAACATTTTTCATTTCTTGTAAGTGAACATTATGTCCAAGTGAGTCAAACTGCAGGTTTTTGAAAAAGTATATCTTAGGGTGACCAACCATGCTGGTTTGTTTGGGACTGAGGCATTTCTCAGAACATGGGATTTTCAGTGCTAAAAGCAGAATAACCGGGACAGTTGGTCACCCTAGTAGCACCATGGTATCATAGGACATTTTTCTCTTCCTTTCCCACCCTGATCTTTCTTCCTCCCCAAAACTGCTATTTGCCTTTGTACCGTATCTGTTAGGATGGAGGAATTCTTGGCAGATGCTGTCTCTCTTCCCCTCGGGCGTTCAGAATTCTCTGGCTTTTAGGTCAGTGGAATTTGAGAATCAGTATCCTTAACACTTCTCACAGCAATTTCACATTCCTCATAGCCTTTGATTTTCACAACAATTCAGAGAGGCAGCAAGGGCAAGTAGAAGCCCCACCTGACCAATGGCAAAAAGAAGCTCAAAGGAGTTGCTGGTCACTTCCTAGGTTGACACAGCTAGACCAGACGCCGGATCTACTCACACAAAGGGCAGTGGTCCTTTCAGTTCACAGTACTGAGTCATCCAAGTTTTTGTGACATGGACAGCTGTGAAGAGTCTTAAGATAAGACTCTGAGCTATTCTTGGGGTTGGTAAATTGGATAGTGGAAAAGAACATTAGCCTGGAAATCATAAGATTTAGGGTATGGTCCTAAGCTCTGGCCTTAGAAGTTCTGTGTCACTGGACAAGTCGCCATCTCTCTGGGCCTCATTTCCTTCATTGAAAAGTGATAAAGTTGGACTAGATGAACTCTAAGATTCTTTCTAGTTCTAAATTATACCCTATACCCTCTTCACTGCCCTCTGCTCCCTTTTGGATCCCCTTGAAAATCATTTTAAAGTATTTTATGTGGATATAAAGATAGGGGATGATGGGAAGCCCATAGCTGACTGGCAGCCAGACTGGCAGGGTTAACGGTCTAATCCAGGTCTATTGGGCACATCCCAAATATCCCAGAACTCCACCTTTCAGGAAATAACTCTGATAGGAGGTTTTAGCTAAGTGATCTCTCAATGACACCACTCAGCTGGGGGCCAACTGTGTTGAAGTATTAGAAGGAAAGACAAACAAAAAAAGGTGAACACAAAAACCAGAAGAGCAACTGCCTTCAAAAGAAATGAAAGGTCCATATTCTTTGGTATCAAAAGTTGCACACTGTAAATTCAGGTTAGGTATTCTACCTAGAATATAAGATCTAAAGTCTAAGCAAACTGATGTTTGTATATGTTCCTTAGAGCTAAACAGATCTCTACTGAGGAGAAAATGGGTCTTCAAACACACTACCTGAAATAGCTGTCACTCCATGAAAAAAGGTTACAAGGACATATTTTTCCATAACAAGACACTGTATGAGATCTTTGATGAACTTTGTAAGTATGGGGTTTTAGATCTGTGCACCAGAGTTAAGATCATGGTTAAGGGCTTTCCAAAGGACAGTTTGCAGTTTCTCTAAAAAGGGAAATTTGGACAATTGCCTGCCCTCTCACCTCCATCTTGAGGTGTCAGTAAAAGAAAGCAAGGAAGTATAATAACTCAGGAAAGGAGATACTAAGGCTCCCTTGAAGCTTACATATGGTCTACCTATTTCAAATAGCAGTAGCTTCAGCCTTTGGCATGTGCTCATACCTAGAATTGCATAGCATTCATTGAAGGGTTACTATGTACTTCTGGGCTAGGTACTTTCCTCAGATCCTTTAATTTAACCCTCACAACACTAAGGGCAGGTGCTTTCATGCCCTTTGTACACAGGAAGAAATTAAGACTTAGAAAAATGTCGAGGTTATATAGTTTGAGCTCATATGGCCTGTAAGTGGTGGAGCTGAGATGATTAAAATCCAAGTCTCTTTGCTTCCCAGATCAGCACTGTTCAGCTGTCTCACTAAGGTCATATTGAACCACAAAGAAAAAGCTTGCTTAAGGTATCTAACAAATGTAGTGAATGAGATTAATGTTTAATAACTAAGAGGAAGAGAGCAAGGGGAAAGGGGATTCACAATTTCTTCCTTCCTTTCTAAAATTGAGCAATGTCCTAGTAACTTGTGCTGCCTGAGGGCAAATGTGTTTCCCCAATTCTTGATCAAAAATATTTGATGGTGGTGATTGCATTTTTTCAAACTCATTCCTCTTTCTGTGAGCCACTGAGCAATCAAGAACAGCCTGGGAGAAGAGTCATAAAGACATTGCCCATTTGTGGGGAAGTCTTTTTCACCTACCTTGTGTACTTTGGGTGAGGATAAGAGAGAACAGACATGAAAAGAGCCCTGGCTCTGAGACGCAGAGATGGGAGCTTCAATCCCCACTGTCTCTCCCATGTTGGACAGCCTTGGGCAGGTCCCTCAAGTGGTCTGAGCTTTAGTTTCTTCATCTGTATAACGGTCACCCTGCCACGATTTAGGTATAGAAAGTGTCATTGTGAAGATTAAATCAGGTAATATATAGGACAGTTCCTGAAACAATGCTTAGTACCCCATAAATACATTATGGGGTCTAAATAATACTTCTGGTAAACTTGTGTTATAAATATAAGAATTTCAACATCCAGTAAAAACAAATGTTCCACGTCTACATCCACCTCAGAGGATTTGGACCTGCTCTTCCCTGCTCCTGGGCCATCCTTCTCCCAGATCTCTGGATAGCTGCCATGACTCATAATTCAGGTCTCAGCTTAAGTGTCACCTTGGTTAAAGATCTTTCCTGACTTTCCTATCTCAAGAAAAATATTCAGGCACAATTTCCCATTTTGTTATCTTTATAGCACTGCTATCTGGAATTAATTATTTACTTGCTTGTTTATTCTTTCCAGTCTCCATTGGGAGACGTGTCTATTTCTCTTGCTGCTAAGCAACAAGTGCCTAGATCTGGGCTGTCCAATAGCGGTCGAATGTAAGCCACATATGTAACCTGGACTTTTCTGTTAGCCACATTAAAAACAGTAAAAATAACGAGGACAATTAATTTTGATAATACATTTTATTTAATCTCATATATTCCGAATAGTATCATATCCACATCAATATGAAATTGAGATATTTTGTATTTTTTTCTTACTAAACCTTTGCAATCTGATGTGTATTTGACACAGCACATCTCAAGTGTTCAATAGTCATACATGCCTCATATCTACAGTATTGGGCGGTGCAGGCCTAGAAAACTAGCACGTCCAGGTATTCAATATTTGCTGAATAAATATGTGTGGAAAGGATTTGGTTGGGATCCAGGGTTTTCTATCTTTGTGTCAATTGCTCCAAACCCTTTGTTTTCAAATCAAGGAACTTTAGAATTAGAACTTTAAAGATTATTCCCTCCCTCCCTCACAATAGAGATGAGAAAACTTTGATCCAGAAAGGGACAATGTTGGTTTCTACATTGTCTTGTTCAAGGTTACACCAGGCCTGGAACCCACGTTCTCCTATTCTAAAATGAATACTGTTTTCAAATACTCATGCTGATCTGGAGATTAAAAAAACCATCTTCTTTGATATATACTGCATCATTTTGTTTCTGAATACACCAAATGATTGTG
Organism: Eulemur rufifrons; assembly: GCF_041146395.1. Lineage (NCBI taxonomy): Eukaryota > Metazoa > Chordata > Mammalia > Primates > Lemuridae > Eulemur > Eulemur rufifrons. Next base: position 29,268,251 of record NC_091010.1, on the reverse strand, counting down.
TGCAATACTTCTTGAAATAATTGGGCATAATATTCAGAGTTTGGCATCAAACAAGTGATCAAATTTTAGTTGCCATTGTTATGAGATGTCTTCATTTGTACCTTGTTTAATTAAATCATTTAACCTGGATCACTCTGAAAACTTCTTAAGAACTTTAGCTAAAAGCTTTAAAAACAAAACTATTCATTTTCTTTCTAGGATTTTATATTTCAAGATGTTAAAAATTCAAATGTCACCCACACACTGGCAGACCACGTGGCCACCTTATTCACATTGCTTCCTCTCTTGAATCACTGGGAAGAAAGCGAGCAGCTGCTTGTGAGGTGGTGTAATATTGATTAACGGTGTCTACAGGAAATCAGCTCAAGACAATTAATTTTTACAGTACCAGCCCCGTACTTTCAAGCATTCTATTAAAATTATGCATTGTTAATTGATACTGCTGGGAATTAGGAGCAAAGACCAGTTTGCCAAAAGAAAAAAGAGGACGCAACTCTATTGCATATTCATATTGACTTTCTACTTAATAATCCAGTGGGGAGGGGAAATCAGAGCTGTGATCTATCCAACACTGTTATAGATGAAAAATTATTGCCCCTTTTCTTTGCTTTTTAAGTCATGAACATTAGGGATTGTGTTAGAAGATAATGAGTTGTCACTTCTGCCAACTGAAACATGGAGCATACTTTGTCAGTCTCCCATTTTTGAACCTCTAGGGGCAAACAACACGGTCCCTGGATGGCAGTGTGTGTTTGCTGATTTAATTTGGGTATCTATTTGCATCTCCAGAGCGTGGGATTACTGCCATCTTCCCTGTGTAGTGTCTGGAGAATGAGACTAAAGAGAGATTTCCACAGTCGCTACCCACATCTCCAAGGCACTAACCAAAATGTATTACAGAAAGGATCAAGTTGAATGTGGATCCTGAGAATGAGAATTTTCTTAGCTTAGAGAAAAATCATTCTTCTTTGTTTTTCCTTTTGTGTTTAAGTAGTTATGTTTTCCAATATTATTCATAGGCTTATTGCTCCATCCTTTTGCAAGAAAGATTGTCACCCTCATATAAACCTGTTCATGGATCTTGATAATAATGTGGCTGAGAGAACGAAGAAAGGTGAGGCTTTCTAGAAATTTGTTGTATAAAGCAACAACAACAACAAAAAACAACTTTAGGCATTAAAGAATTAACTTTAATAGCTCCATTAAACAAGGAAAAAATATATCTCTTAAAGATGGAGGAAGTGGATTAAAAACCGAAATGTTATTGTTGAACCAAAATGCCTTTATTTTGAATTGGGAATTTCAGCTTAGCTGTTTTAAATTTCAAGCTTTGCTTTTACATTTTAAATTCATTAATTGATCATAATTCAAGGCCATGGAGTCTAGTGGACTCCCACCCCTTGCTAGCTGTGTGATCTTGGACAGGAGACTTACTGTCTTCGAACTCAGCTTCTTCGTTTGTAAAATATGAAAGAGTTACAGGGAGGTTAAATGAGAAAATACATGTAAAATTTCTGGCATGTTCTAAATGTCCAGCAAACATTAATGACCATCATTATTATTGCAATTTTCATCGAGTAAATATGTCTTCCACAGTAAAGCAACTGATGTCTGTGTACTGAAATAACTGTATATTTTTGAGATATTACTATGCAATGTAGGCCTTTTGACATTTTTTAATTTTCTTAATTGAATTTATTTTTAGTATTCAGTGTGCACAATATTTGAAAATAATAAAGCCATCTTTTAAAATAATTTAAAATATGGCTTTCCACTGACTCCTTGACTTTTTTCTCCCAAATTTCTGAGATTTATATGAGACTGTAGTGATTCCACGTCATCTCAGAATGACAGCCTGAATATAATTGCAACATACGGGTCAAGGCAGAATGTCACAAATTTGTTGTCTTCTGTAGGCTCAGTCTAAAATTCTATGTGCACAGTACCATGACAACCAGTTTGAACGAAAAAAATTTAGTTAATCAGGCAGTTGTTTTAGCTACATGAAACCAAACAACTGGTTTCAATCTTATTTCCTTCTGCTTCATTGCGTTGATGAGATTCAACCCATACTTCTGACATCATGTGTGTGACCTAAATCACATTCTTTTACATTCTGGAAATGGCTTTAATTGAGTATTTAATGAAGTATTTGCTCCATTTGAAAGACCTTCCTTTGCATGTGTGTGTGAGGAGAATTGTAATCCAGTGATTATGTGCTCTAGAGAGGCTCTGCCTTAAGGCAGTGTTGGTGCTTTAAAACATTTTTCCTGTGGTTGGATGGGGGGTGGGTCGGTGGTGATTTTAAGTCAAGTTCACCTGTTTTGGTGAAGCCTGTTTACACATATTTATTTTCTTGTTTCAAGTGCTACCCAGATCTACCCATGACTAGTTGTTATGTATTGTGTTAGAGTGGAATGAATGCTCTGAAGTTAAGTAGACTCCGCTGAGTCTGAGTCTAGGAGGAAAGACTCTTAGATAGTGGCTTCATGTTTTTAAACTTCTGCTTTCTTGTCAGTAGAGTGTTTTGTTGTTGTTGTTAAACGGGAACAAAGCAGTGCTGCATGTGAAAGCCCTTAGCACAGTGGCTGGCACATTATGAATATGCAATAAGCAGTACCTATTTTTATTTTTTCTGTGCTTATACCTATGACCTCAGCGTGCAGACTACACACATCAATCTTATTTTCCTATTCATATGTTCTATTAATTAAAACTTTAAAAACTCTTCTGTTCAAAGGGAAATGGAAGCTGCTAAACAGTGTCAATTTTCAATTAAAAAATGCTCAGCTGCCCTTCCTGTGCTAGAGATTTTGGTTCCAAGAAGAATTCCATGTGGATCTTCTGATCGTGTGTGGCAGAACAAATATGGAAAGCTCCTGGAGCTGGGCTGAGGAATGACACTGCAGTTTTTGCTCCCCACTTCTCCAGGATTTGGTGGCAATGACAAATGGCAACTCAGAGCAGTTTTCCAAAGGCTTCTTTAAAACAAGCCAAACAGTTCTTGTTTGATTTGGCTGTTTACTGTCATTCTTACATGAAAAGAAAGACATGTTTGGCAAGAGCAGACTTCAGCATGCTGCCAAAAGGGAGCTTCCAAGAGTCAGTGTGTCACTGGGCATTCATTCAATCCACCAGGGGAACATCATTTAGACTCAGCTTGACTAGTCCTATTTCTCTGCAAACTGCATCCCTGATAACAGCTATTAAGATTCACACATGGATTTCAGATGCATTCACACCTTTATAATTGTTTCAACTTTTTATTTTGAAATAATATCAGACTTAGAGAAAAGTGGCAAAAAATAGCATAGAGTTCCCATTACCCTTTTCCCACCGAAACATTGTGTCTAACCAAGGAAAATTTCATTCTCATTAATTCCATACCTGTTATAAAACTTGCAGTATTATTGGTAATGCTATTCTTCCCCCTTTTCAGAATCTTACAAGTGGGTAGAATGACCATTTTCTTCACATTTACACAGGTCATAAAGCCAGTTGGGGCTCAGTCACAACTGAACTTGGTGCACTAGATTCCCATCACTGAGGTCCTTTAATCAACACTCATTATTTTTTATTAAGAGGTAAAAATAAATAAGTGTTCAGAGTGGAAGAAGTCATTGTGTGTGTGTGTGTGTGTGTGTGTGTGTGTGTATGCTATGTAAGTTATCATTTTGATTGTTGTTTGGCTGATAAAATAGCTCCCCCCTCCTCTGTATTTTTGTCTACTCCTTTTCTCCCAAATATCTCCAGAACCGGCCGGGCGCGGTAGCTCACGCCTGTAATCCTAGCACTCTGGGAGGCCGAGGTGGGTGGATCGCTCGAGGTCAGGAGTTCAAGACCAGCCTGAGCAAGAGTGAGACCCCGTCTCTACTAAAAATAGAAAGAAATTATATGAACAACTAAAATATATATATACAAAAAATTAGCCGGGCATGGTGGCGCATGCCTGTAGTCCCAGCTACTCAGGAGGCTGAGGCAGTAGGATCGCTTAAGCCCAGGAGTTTGAGGTTGCTGTGAGCTAGGCTGACGCCACGGCACTCACTCTAGCCCGGGCAACAGAGTGAGACTCTGTCTCAAAAAAAAAAAAAAAAAAAAACAAATATCTCCAGAACCTATTGCCTGCTTAAAATACTACTACTGCTACCTGGACTTCAGATGTTTCCCATCTTTTACCTATATTTTTGCAAAAATAAATTCCCTGCTTATCTTTCTGACTCCACACTATCGCCAGAGTATTTTGCTAAACTACTAATTACATCAATCTATTGTGTAAGCTCCTTCATTGAGCTCCTGTGTGAGGTCCACTCATTTCCAAGTACCATACAGGGCATTTAGCACCCATCGTGTCCTTTAATTCACAAGATGACTGTGTGGAGTAGGCATTATGTCATTACCTTGGTTTGACAGGTTCGGGGTAAGAGCACACAACAGCTAAATGGCAGAGCCAACATTTGAACTTAGGACCCTAGAGACAATCACACCCTCAGCCTTCCTGTTGCCTATAGGCTAAAGTCCAGATTCCTGAGCCAGTCAGCTAAGATTCAGGATTGACTTTAGGTCACCTTACAGTAACTTGGTTTCTTGTATCCTGTGCTTAGCTACATCAAATTTCTTGCCCTACCTGGTTTTCTTCATACTACCACAACTGTTCAAATATAAGACTTTTCTCTCTGCCTGAAATGACTGTCCCTGTTTTCCCTATTTGGCAAAATCTAGTTCAAATTCACTGTGGCATGCTAGGGTGGGGAGGGTGGTGGTGGTGGAAACGGTTCACCTGGGTGCAGGGAGTAGTGAGTGAATGCATGCTGTAGAGAGCTAATATCAAAATTGACTAAAAGTCATGTGCTTTTTATTAGCACCATATAAGAGCAATTGTAAATAATGTTAATGACAAAAGATTCTTCTCTGTGGGGGGTTATAGCTACCCCTCCCCATGTGAAGCTCCTGCAGATTCATTATTTCCTTGTTTCTACAGTATTTAGTGTGGATCTCTATTAGAACTGCTGTCAAATCAGGTTACAACTACTTAATGGTCTCTTCCTCATTCAGACCATGTGTTCCATGAAACCATGACAACGTCTTAAGACACCTTTGTATTTTCAGTGCTGAGCACAAGGCCCAGAGTAGGTGTTTGTATAAATGAGTTTAAACAGATCCCAGAATTATTATATTTATAGCCTTTCTTGGAAGTACTTTCTTATTAATAATGAATATGTATACCTTTTCATTCTGAAGAAATTTTGTGAAGGAGCATCCAGTATTTTAAAACCATATAATTGCACATTACAACCAATGATTTAAAAATTGTATGGAGCAATTTTTAAAATTAAAATCTGGATACTCTAAAGAACCTAGTCTAAAGCTCTAGTTCAGTAGCATCAGAATGACATATTCTATGAGACTCCTGATGGCATCATTATGATGAAAACTGGCTTTGGAGCTCTGAAGACTGGAGGCCAGCCCTGGCTCTGCCCTACTTCACAGACAGGGACCATGGACAACTTACTTGTCATTCCTGGAACTTAATTGTCTCATGTAAAATGAGTGCTGTGAAAAATGTATAAAAAACATAGATGGTGTTTAACAGAGTGTCTGGCACATAAAATTACTAATGATTATCAATTCTTGAAATTTTGCCCAATTATGACTATTTCAGAGATTCATTATAACATAGTTCATTTTAGATAATATAAAGTAATTAATATTTTTATCTTAATTATAAAGCAAACATAAGAGTTTTTATGAGATCAATGAGAAAAAAGCAACTTCACAGTGGAGAATTTTGCATAGGCCTTACCCTGATTTTAGTCCATTAAACTGTAAACTTTGCAATAGACTGTCATGTTAGCATATTAAGGCTGAGGAGATAAACTCTATGTTGACAAAGATTTAAAACCCAAAGCCTACAAACATCAAAGATTTTGGTAGAAATGTTACTTTGTTCATATTGAACATAAGGTTTACTTGAAATGACCATAGTAGAAGTTCTGCTACCTAATGTGCTTGGCCAATAAATTTGTCAGTAAATTGAAAAGAGATTCATGAAAATAATATATACATATTTTAAATATTTCTGTTATTTGCTAGTCTTTTGATCAGAAGTCAGTGCATTTCCTTTGAGTTAGGTACATTGATTGGAATGCTCAGTCATCTTTCTTGTATAAACTGCACCCACAGTGCATTGTCTAATATTTCTACTAGTTTCAGGTTATTACAAGGAGAGCTAGAAGTTAAAGACAACTGTGAAGCTGTCTGAGAGCATAAGCTGTCTAGATTTTTACAAATATTTCCCACTTTTTCATGGATATCTCACCCACATCTAATTGATTGATTTTGTTTCAGACTTGCTTTTATCAGCTCTTTCTGAAGTATTCCACTAGGTTCGAATAGAAACAGAAAATTATCTTTTCACATTCCTATTTCATCAGTCTGTGTAGCTTTAGTTGTGTAATTCTAATAGCAAGTACACTGGCATAAATTGACTTTAGAAAAACCTAGGCGACTCATAGCAATTTATGTGTAGGCATTCTACAAAGTAATCTACTAACTGTAATTGTCCACTGTAATGTCAGTCAAATATCTTAAGGAGAAAATGGAGACCATAGCTCAGTCAGGCGGACTAGTTAGGTGCAAATGGCTGGGAGCATCAGCTGGATTTAATCTTGAGAGCTTAGCTCCCTTCTATGAATTGAATTTTACTAATTAGAAATGCTGTGGGATTTGGAGCTTTTGACCCTAAAATGTTTTAAACTTTTACAACCTTGTTGTTAGGTTATTTCAAAGCAATTCAATTTAAGATGTTGCTTGGTGTTTGAATTTTATCTTTTGCCAACCAATTTCTCTTTTCATGATCTCTTCTAATCCATGTGCCCCAATAAAAATACTAGTTTAATTTTAAAATTTGAGATAAATGAAGGTACTGAACAATCATATCCTGTGGAAACAGTGTGTGCCAAACACTTGCTGAGGAAAAACACCACTAATGTCCTAATGCTCAGCGCCACACTCATATCCCTAAATCCTCCTTGAGCAGTCAAGCTTTAAGAATACTTCCTGACACTTTTACCAAATTCGATGTCAAAAGTTTTACTGCAAGTCACAGAGAAATGATCTTTTGTCAACTCACATAATTCTCTTTTGGCCTCCTGTAAGTACAAATATTTTCTTAAATAGAAAAATTCAGTATTCTTTATTTAGGCTAGAATCCCATATTTCAAGGGATTATGAAATAAATGTGTTTGATATATGGGAGATAAGATCCGACATTTGAAAATATTGATATAATTGATCTGATAAATTCCTAACTCCTGCTGACGTTGATGAGAGTGAAGTGCATGTGTAAACAGCCAGAGGTCACGTTTGAAGTATTTGAAATTTGGAAATGTCTCCAAGAGGGTTATCCAAACCTTACTGATGTTAATACCATACTCACTTCTTGAAGAGCCATTTGGCTGGGAAAGATAATGACTCTCTGTAATGTGCATATATTAGATTGGTTTATGTTTACAGATTTTTTTTTCCCCTCTAGTATTTTAAAAGGTGGGAAATTTTGCTGTTAAAGAGTGAAACAGAGGTTGACACTGGGCTTATATTGTTGCGTGACAGCAAATGGCTGAAGCTAAGCTGCAGCTGCCCCTTGGGCAGGGCTTTCCTTCTCTAATTCTCTATGCTTTTCCTCACCCCCACCCTTACACATGGCCAGTCATTTTTGTTACCTCCTGACAAATTTCCTGTAGGCAGTGAATTTGCAGTCCCTCCCATGGATTTTAACTACTTCATAATGGAAGCTTTGTGTACAAAGATATGTTTACTTAGAAGGGTTAGGTTTTTCCAGCGTAATGAATTGTTTCCTCTGCTATCTGCAAGAACATTTTCAGGCTATTGGGCTGTACCATAATCTACTGCAAGCACTCAAAGCAGAGGGTGCCTTCCCAAGACATTAAGAATCCCAGTTTAGCCAGATTTAAAAATTTACAGCTTTAGTGTGGATGCAACTTCTTGCAAATACATCTTTAAACGAATATCTCCTTAAACTCGAGGCTTATGTGGTCATTTTGCTGTTCTATATACTCCTGGGTTTCTTAATTCTTCAGGTGGCATGTAATTTGGACTGTACTTTCCTAGAGACGGTACTGAAGTATGAGGGGAAGCCCAGGATTGACTCTCGCTTTTTGTCCTGATTTCCTGAAACATCTGAGCAGGTTGCCCTTGGCTAATGTCCTTGTCCCTAAGACTTGTTGATGGTGCGTCCCCAGTGGCTTGGAACAGTAGGATTGGATATCATCCCGGAAGGAGAGGGTATCTGAGGACAAAGACAGACCAAGGATGGTGGGGACGCCGGAGAAAGTGTGGTGAGTAGGAAAGGGTTGCAGGAAAGGTACAGCTGAGGACAACAACTAGAAGTGCAGCTAGAAACTAGAGGGAAAAGAAAAGAGGAAGAAGAGTTTCTTGGTCACCTGTTTTATAATCACAGTTTATAGTTTGGGAATTCACTTCTACTAGATGTGAAATGTGTCACCAGCCTTGATCCTTGGGATTATTTGGAGGCTAGAGAGAAAAAAAATGATTTCTCAGGATATACACTTGTACTCCCCGTTACTTCACACATGTGTAAGCTTTTATTTTTGGTCATTAGCAAATACTTACATGGCTTCTTACTCCTTAAATTCTCTTAGTCTGCAGACCAATGTGTCCCCCTACGGGAGATGCCAATATTAGCAAAGGCATTTTCTTATTCCCTGTTTACAACCTCCTTTCTGGGCCCCTGATTAGTGCATGTGATAAAACTGTCTAAAAAGACATCTGTGCATGAAAGAAGGTGGGGGGGTGGGTTTTGGTTTGACTGAAGGAAGCACAGCTTATTTGACTAAGTAGCCAATTTTAAAATACTGACATTTATAAAATGTTTTTCTAAATATTATTGTTTGGCTCTTTTTACAGGTAAGTACATAATAAACCGTACATCTTTGACTGTGGTTTCGAAATATGGATTTTCATCTAGCAAGAATTTAGGGTCATAGGTCATAGATCCTAGGTTGTTTGAGCTGAAAAAAGATGTAGTGATCTGCTAGTCCATTCCTTTATTCTTTGGATGAAAAAATTTATTCCAGACTCTGTCATATTTAAATAACTGTTAATAAATTAGAACATATGAGGTTATATATGTATATATATGTTTTAATGTATTTTTTTTTGAAGAGGGAACTTCTGGGGAGGCCTCTTTGCTCCTGTTCCAGTTTGATTAGTGATTTCTGGGCCTGAACACAGGTGGGGCTTCTCTTCACTAGCATCCTAGGACTTGCCTTGCCCCCCTCTTGAGTGGGGTCTTGAGTTCCTTTGTTTCTATTTCTTTCTCTTTTTTGGTTTATACTTTCATTTTGGTTCGTTCATTATCCTATATCTTTTGGCGTCAGGGGGCACTATAGGTAAATTTTTTGAGATATTGCATGCTTAAAAAGTCTTTATCCTCACACTTATTGATAACTTGTGTAAGCATAGAATTTTGGAGATCATCTGCTCCCTGAATTTTAAGACATTGTTTCTTTTGGTTTTAGCTTCTAGTGTTGACATTAGGATATTTGATGCCAACCCAAGTTGTGATTCCTTCTCTATAACACTTTTTTCATTCCAAGAGTTTTTATTGCCTGTGTACCGATCATGGATCTTCAATTGGTCTTTTGCATTATATAGGGTACTAAGTTAGTCCCTTAAATCTGCCAACTTTTGTCTTTCAGTTTTATCAATTTGGTATAAATCACTAATTTGATGATTTCCTCACTTCCATTTTTTTTTTTTCTTTTCTGTGCTCTTTCTGGAGTTTCCAAACTGATCCTCTAATTTTCTGATCCTTTCACATTTATTTCTATATTCTTGTTGTTTTGTTTATTTTCTCAGAAATTTACTCAACTTTATTTGCCAGCCCTTCAGTTGAATTTTTTATTTCTGCTATCATAGTTTTAAATTCCAATAATTCTTTTATTTCTCTAAATAGTCTTCCTTTTCATGGCAGCCTGTTCTTTGACAGTTGCAATGTTGACTCGTATCTCTGATGCTATAATGTAACTTTCTAAGTTTTCTTCTGATAATATTTCTATAAGTTTTCATCCTTCATTATCATTTTTAATACATTTTTTCACCCTCTTTCTTGCATGTTAGAAGATTTCCTTATGTTTCTGGTAACCTGGATTTTTCTCTTCCCAGTAAGAAATGAATTAAAAAAGATTCTAAAGTTTGTGACCATAGGTGAAACTTGTGAACTGCTGGGCTCATGTGTTTATAATTCTTTATTATATTAGTAGGCTTGGGGAGAGAATGGAAATAAATGCTTGTGTTTAATCCACAATGTTTAGCTGGATGTTCTGGTTGCTATACTCTTAAACTAGGTGCGACATTACTAGAGCCTAATAAATCTTTGGTGCTTCTCTCAACGTTCCTCCCTTTACCAACTGCTCATCTCTCTCTTCTTCCTTATGTATCCATGTACATCCCTTCTACCATATTCATGTCATGTTCCAGGGACATTTGTTCAATAGATCTCGTTTTCTTTAGCATCTTGAGCAATTTGGAAAAAGGCAGTATGGAACACAATAAAAAAATAGTTGCATAGCTGTCAATCTTTATCTAAGGCCAGAGCTTTTACTTAGGATGATATCACCAAATATCAGGACTTTTACTTAATTTCAAAACTATGTATTGAGCACCAATTCTGTGCCTTGCATGTAATTGTCACTGAAAGAAAGTAAACACAAAAAATAAAATAGTACACTCTATCTCACAAGGCCTATGTGCTAATACAGTCATGCATCACTTAATGATGGGGATACCTTCTAAAAAATGCATCCTTAGGCGATTTCCTCATTGTGTGAACATCATAGAGTGTACTTACACAAATTCAGATAGTATAACTTACTACACACCTAGGCTATATTGTATAGCTTATTGCTTCTAGACTACAAACCTGTACAGCATGTTACTGTGCTGAATACTGTAGGCAATTGTAATGCAATGGTAAATATTTGTGTGTCTAAACATCGAAAAGGTGTGGTAGAAATATGATATAAAAGATAAAAAATGGTAGACCTGTCTAGGGCACTTATGAATGGCGCTTGCAGAACTGTTGCTCTGGGTGAGTCAGTGAGTGAGTGGTGAGTGAATGTGAAGTCCTAGGACATTACTGTACACTATTGTGGACTTTATAAACACTGTACGTACACTTAGGCTACATTAAATTTATATTGTTTTTCCTTTTCTTTAATTATAAATTAACCTTAGCTTACTTTTAGTAAATTTTTTACTTCACAATATTTTTAATATTTTTAACTTTTTAACTCTTTTGTTATAACATCTGGCTTAAAATACAAACACATTGTATAGCTGCATAAAAATATTTTCTTTCTTTATATCCTCATTCTATAAGATTTTTCTATTTTAAATTTTTTAATATTTTTTACTTTTTAAAGTTTTTTGTTAAAAACTAAGACACAAACACACACAGTAGCCTAGGAATACACAGGGTCAGGATCACTGATATCATGGTCTTCCCCCTCAACATCTTGTCCCACTGGAAGGTCTTCAGGGGCAATAACACATGGAGCTGTCATCTCCTTTGGTAACACCGCCTTCTTCTGGAATACCTCCCGAAGGATCTGCCCAAAGTTGCTTTACAGCTAATTAAAAAAAATTAATTAATTATTCTTCATACTTAAATTAATTTTATTATTATATTTTTATATTCAACAAATATTTATTGAATACCAATCATGTGTTATGTGCACTTCTAGGATCTTAGAATGTATCATCAGCAAATAAAACAAAGACCTGTGCTCTTCCAGCTTTCTTTTTTTCTTATTTAAAAAAATTTAGGGTATACAAGTGTTTCTCCTTATGTGGGTAAATTGTATCATGCTGAAGTCAAGGCTTTCGGTGCACCTGTCACCGGAATATTGTACGTTGTACTCAGTGGTATATTTTTACCCCTCACCTCCTCCCACTCTCCCGCTTAGTTTCCAATGTTCATTACTGCTCTTTATGACCACATATATACTTCATTTAGTTCCCATTTAGAAGTGAGAACATGTGGTATGTCTGTCCATTCCTCAGATAGTTAACTTAGGATAACGTCTTCCAGTTCCATGCAAGTTGCTGCAAAAGACATTATTTCATTCCTTTTTATGGCTGAGTAGTACTCCATGGTATATATTTGTACACACCACATTTTCTTTATCCACTCATGAATTGATGGGCACTTAGGTTGCTTCCATATATTTGCAATTGTGAATTGTGCTGTGATAAACGTTTGGGTATATGCAGGTGTCTTTTTGGTAAAATGGCTTCTTTTCCTTTGGGCAGTAGTACCTAGGAGTGGGATTGCCGGATCAAATGGTAGGTCTACTTTTAGTTCTTTGAGGAATCTCCATACTACTTTCCATAACAGTTGTACCAGTTTACACTCCCACCAACAGTGTGTAAGCGTTCATTTTTCACTGCAAACACCAACATCTATAGTATTTTGACTCTTTTTTATTTAGTAAGTAGGAGTATATTCTAAAATAATAATGAAAATACATAATAGTAAATACATAAACCAGTAACAATCATTTACTATCATTAAGTATTATGTAATGTACGTAATTGTATGTGCTAGACTTTTATGTGGCTAGTATCACAGTAGGTTTGTTTACAACTGTATCATAAACACGTGAGTAATGTGTTGCTGTGACATTATCATGGCTACAACGTCACTCGGGGGTAAGAATTTTTCAACTCCATTATAATCTTATGTGACCACCATCATATATTTCAGTTGTTGACTGAAACATTGTTATGCAGGGCATAACTGTACTTTCTGCCCACAGCTCTATTTCTGGAACTTCATTCTGAATACAGTAAGGATAACGTAGCTTTTCCTCTAAAAATGGCTATTTGAACAAAGGTCTTTCTGTATATAATGCCAATTAAAAATATATGTGCATATGGTCACTATAGTTAGTTAATAACAATTTATTGTATTCTTGAAAATTGCTAAGAAAGTAGATTTTAAGTGTTCTCAACATAAAAAAATGATAAATAGGTGAAGTAATATATATAATTAGCTCAATTTAGCCATTTCACAATGTACACGTATTTCAAAACAACGTGGTACAGGATAAATGTATACAGTTTTATTTGTCAATTAAAATAAATTAATAAGAAAACAAGAAAAAGTGTATCTACAATTCACGTATACATATTACATATGTTTATACTGTCAAGTCTCATTATTCAAATTAGTTATGTTCTATATAGTCACTGCAAACACTGATTATCAAATCCTGAACCATTACTTCTAGGAAAAGTACATGATTAGACTCCTGTGGGCTCACGACATTCTCATCAACTGATCAATGCATAACCTTGTCCTCTGTGGCAATTTATTTAATACATATTGTGATTCATTAATACTGAACTCTCAGCCAACAGCACCATAACTCGTGCCTAAATGAAGCTCATCTGGCACGTGTATTTTGTTTGTAAGGCACATCATAAGACTTCCTGCACTCAGCAACACTGGAGAGCGCTTCAGCACTATGCTTGGGGAAAATTTTAAAGAGCAAAATCACCACCAAAAATCACAAAAATGAGAAAAATATGACACTAAATAGACTGTGAAAAGAACACTTGTTTATAGTGTGAGAGATGAAATGAGAAGGCAGAGTGTTGTGGCCTTATTCCCCTCAGCTGAGAATGTGTGGGACCATGAAAATTTTTGGTCACTCTGAGTGTGTTTACGAAAGCACCGTAGGTATTGATTTTGGAGTAAAAAATAAATTTTAGTAAGTATGCAAATTTTCAAATACAGAATCCGTAAATCCACAGATAATTAGGATTTCCTGTGTGTGTACATGCATGATGTATTACAGGCAAATGATATTTGTTTGTCATTAATTTTGTTTTGTTACAAAATTTAATCCCCAAAGCTTGGTGACCTCTTTAACTTCAAATCTGCATGAAGACTGACAAGCCTGACCTTGACCTTCTTCTACCCAACACAAGGACAGATCCTATTCCTATCAGCTATGGCAGCCAACACTTTACATGAGTTCTCCAGGTTTGGTTTCCTTTCTTCCTGTTTCGTGAGTTTCTGTTTTGTGAAAGAAGCCAGGTGAGTACACAGCAACCAATATTTGGGCTGATAGTGGGTCAGCACTGTTAAAACAGCTGAAGCGAGCCTCCTCTGCCTGGGGCAAGGGTTTTAAACTCTAACTACTGAGAGCTGCCTGAATTGCCAGAACCATCTGCTGTTGAATTATTTAGTCATGCCACATAGGCAGGTTTTGATCAGTTTCATTCTTTTGTCCCAGTTCATGACATTAAAAAAATCTATTCTGCTTGAATAACTTCTATTCTTGTCACATGGCACAATGATCACCTAGATCTGGAAGAAAATACCAAATCATGTGTTAACTTGAGGGGGAAAAAACTATAGAGAGGAACATGGGTGATTGTATTCACCCATACTATGGATAAGTAAAATTATGAAAGCTATCAATATTTGATAGACTTATTTGAACTATATAAAATGAATGTGTGGCAACAGTGTACTTTTTAAAAAATCATTTTTAATTGACATGTAATAATTGTACATATTTATGGGGTACGATGTGATGTTTTAATGTATGTATACCATATGTAATGATCAGAGAAGAGTAATTAGCATATCCATCACCTCAAACAGTTATCATTTCTTTTTATTGGAAACATTCAAAATCCTCTCTTTTAGCTATTTGAAAATATGCAATAAATTATTAACTATAGTCACCCTCCAGTGCTATAGAACACTAGAACTTATTTCTCCTATGTAGCTGTAATTATGTATCTATTAATCAACATCTCCCTATCTTCTCTCCCCCCTTCACTTCCCAGCTCTGGTAACCACTATTCTACTCTCTACTTATATCATATCAACATTTGTTGCTTTCACATATGGGAACATGCGTTATTTATCTTCCTGGCTTATTTCACTTAACATAATGTCCCCCAAGCTCACATGTTGCTGTGAATGACAGGATTTCATTATTTTTTATGGCTGAATAGTATTCCATTGCATATATGCCACATTTCCTTTATCCATTCATCCGTTGATGGACACTTAGGCTGATTCCATATCTTGGCTACTGTGAATAGTGCTGCAATAAACCTAGAGGTGCAGATAAAGAAGTACTATCTAATTCAGCAATCCCAGTACTGGGTATCTATCTAAAGAAATGGAATTTTTAAGGCCCCACTGACTAATTTATTTTGAAAGTTGTTTTCTGACTTTCCTTGAGTGTTGCCAAGAGATGTTGATATTTTATTATGCTGTGTTGAAGAGAAATAATAGTATGCAGTGGATGGGAGGAGAGAAAAAAACATAATAGCATAGTCCTTAAAACATTTTGCAATTTAACTTCCATGAATGAGAGAAAGGTGTTGGAAAAAGCACTGGTTGAGAACTGATCCTGGTTCTGGGAGGACTAATTACATGATCTTAGATGGATCATGGGACCATGTTAATGCTCAGGGATATTAGTCTTTGGATTAGTCAAGACTCTTTTGCAAATAGAGAAAACCCATTGAAATGGCTCCATGGTGAAAGGAAATGTATTGGTTTGCTTAACAAAAAATGTTCTACACAGGCTTTAGGTATGGCTGGATCAGGGGCTCAGCTGATATCATCAAGAGTCAATTTTATCTTCTCCTTCTTTAGTTCTGCTGTCCTCCCTGTTGGTTCTCTCCTTGTAGTGTCATGTTGGTTTACATTCTAATAATCACAGAAACTCCATCAGAAATGAGTTATTTTGTTTTCCCAACAATTACACAAAAGTTCCAGAATTCAGTCCCTTTGTTTCTTTCTTGAACCAGAAGATCATCCTTGGATGGGCCGGACATCCATCAATTGACAACTTCTGGAGTTAGAGCTAGAGTTAGTGCCACCCATATTGCTTAGAATATATGTAGGGTAGGGATCTTTAGAGAAAATCAAAGAATTGGTATCAGAAGAAAAGTTAATGAATGGTGTGCAGGCAAAATAATAAATGCCCATTTTGGTTCCATTGAAACCACTGGCTTGCTGTATATTTAAATTAGGATCATGGATATTGAAGTGCTTTGGAAACAACACACAAACATAGTGTATTAATATAATTATTACTATGTATAATTAACATCAATCTAATTAAATATACACATTTATAATTGTATGTATATAGACCTAATGACTACTGTTTATGGGAGATATCAAGTTGAATAAGAAATACTACTTGTTCTCAAGGAACTTAGCTCTAGCAGGGACATTGGCAGGTAAAAAAAATTCATTATACAGTGAGGTAGGAAGAAATAATCTGTAAAGGGCAACATATGTGGGGAAGGCAACAAATGTTGGGATCTATTAATTTTGAGCAAAGAAAGTTTGGCACATACATCAGTGCCTTAGTAAACCGGAAGATCTCACAGTTCTTGAAGACAGCAGTGGAACCTCTGCTAGCTGTGAGGGGCAGGAGGAAAGAGAAACAGAAAGAGGATGAAATGGACAAGAGAGTTGGAGATGAAGAAGAGGGAAAGGAGAGGAATAGTAATATAAATAGAGGAAAGGAGTACCTGGCGGTGAGAATGTGGAGGGATTATTTCTTGTGTTTTTCAACCCTTGGCCAGAATTAGCTGTGAAAATTTAAAAGCATAGGGAGGCACTGCTCCTCCTCTACCTTCAGAAATAGAATCTCCAGCTGGGGCCCCCAGATACGTGTGAACAAGCCAGCAAGTTCCACATGGGACTTCAAAGCACGTGGCTGGTATAATTCTTGGGCAATTCATGAGAAGAGTGTTTGTTACTATGCTGCCTTTTATTTCTCTCCAAACATTTGCGATCTTAAATTAATACTTTGCTCTTTATGTGTTAAATGGTGCTTTATGCTCAATGATATTTTATTCACATTGCACATCCAGGTTACACAATTTGGGGATGGAAATAAGTTGGTCTTGAAACTTGAATGGTTTCCTTAAGCCTTCAGTTGAAAAGAACTTATATAGTATCATGGCCCATTGATACCTCATTTATCAGGACCTCACTTAATCAGACACATCAGCTATTGAGAGCTTAGCTAAGAGCCAGGGAAAGAAAGGGAATTCTCAGCAAAGTGGCTGAATGCCAGTCACTAAAACTCCCGCACTTTACTCTTGAAAGAGGCCGTAATCAAGAGTGGTCACATTCAATACTTCCTGTTTTAAATGGCAAATAGTGAGTTATATACTTATTTATATATATAATTTTATGATTTATATGTTATAATGTAAAATTATAATTTATATATATTTATATTACATACAATTTACAATTTACGTCTCTATCTGATATGTTTTTAAGAAGTTGATGCTTAATGGGGTAAATTTCACTTATTTGGAAAATTCATTCACCTGTAACTTACTCTGCTCTGTTATAAAATGACACATTAAGGCACTTTATGTTTTAATCTCCCTCTGATATCTGATGTTACATGTATGAAGGAGTGTGCCTGGGGAAGAAACAGTGGTACATATATTTTTGAAAAATATATGTTAATTTTGTCAGTTTAAATTGTTTTCTAGCAAACCAGAAAATAAGAAACTGACTTAATCACATTTTCATCACCAGGGTATGTTACCACTAACAAAACATGCTTGACATTTCATCATAACCATTTCTTCTCGAAGACATAAACTTCTTTATTCATGGGTTGAAATTGGGGTTTTGGGGTTTGGACCTCTCTGGAGACCTGAACTGAGGTTTCTTGGCTTTCATCAGTCATTACTTGGCAGAGACCACAGGGCCATACCCTAGGGAGCTCCTGACTACTTCTTTCTTATCTGATGCTGCCCCTAATTTCTTATAGGTTGCTAAAAAAGTAAACAAATACCTAGCAACAAGCCTGTGATTACTCAAATGGGTTATAATTTAAAGCTCTTTGGAAATCCCGATAGTGATGCATACAAGCAGATATTCTGTATTCAGTGTATAATGTTAAGGCAGCTGAAGACTGTCAGTACAACAGGTTGAAAAGGTCCAATTCCCTCCAGATTCTTGTGCAGTGGCTTTCAGCTGTATGTTTAATTAGAGTTTCAAGTCAGGTATGTTAACATCTAATATTCTTGTTGGAGAGTGACTGTACTTCTCTGGATCAGCTCACCAATCTTTCCTTGTGTCCACTTAAGACCCCCAAAATGATGAATTGGATAAACGTATAAAATTCATTTTATTATTGTTACTATAATTGTTACTGTTAGCAAAAAATTAAAATAACCCAGTTAAAGGATGAGTAATATTGACCACAGTTAAACCTTGGTTGAACGTTTAATTTGACATTGTGTTTAAAATTCACATCTATGAATATTTCTGCAGGGAAATATGTTATCTTGACTAATGGAAGGCAGTGGCATAGTGGAGGCCTTTTCCTCCTACCTCATCCAGGCCTGGTCTTATAGAGAGAAGGTGGGACATTCGTCACTAGCTTGAAATTAGTTCAATTCCAGGTTTGATCTCCTGCCCTCAAGTGGTAAACTGGAAAAGTTCACTCAGGTCTCAAGAGCAAAGACTTGATCCTCCCAAATGCACTAGTTTGCCAGGGATTGAGCTTCTTTTGAAAGCTATAAATGGATCAGGTCAAAAGCTTTAAAAAAATTAAGATTAGCTAGGTGTGGTGGCTCATGCTTGTAATCCCAGCTACTTGGGAAGCTGAGGCAGGAGAATTGCTTAGGGCCAGGAGTTCAAAACCAGCCTGGAAAACATAGTAAGAATTCCTACCCAACTCCCAGCTCCAATCTTTAAAAAAATGGAAAAAAAAATATATTTGCCAAGTGTGGTAGTGTGTGCCTGTAGTCCTAGCTATTCAGGAGTTTGGAGTGGGGCAGGTGGATTGCTTGAGCCCAGGAGTTTGAGGCTGCAGTGAGCTAAGATCTAGCCACTGCATCCAGTCTGGATGAGAGAGCAAGATCCTGTCTCTTAAAAAAAACAAGAGTAAAAGAAAATGCTTCTTTACAAATAGTCTTCAAAAAGCATCCACTCTTAAAAAATTTTTCTCTGTGGTTTAGCAGATGCCAAGACTTCAGATTTTTAAGATTTTGGAGATTAAGATCTTCTTTGCGTTCTACCCATAAATCCATATTGCCCTTGGTGTAGTCCAAGGACATGAAAGAGTGAAGAAGTCTTCAGAGCTAGCAGGAGCTCAAAGCCAGCATGCATTGCTCCCATCTGAAGCAAAAAATGTCATGACAATTGTTTGCTTCTTCAGAAAAGGTTTTCGGGGCCAAAAAATAAACATCTTACTAGTTTTGTAAACCAGGCAATTTCCTAATTGAAGCTTAATAATTTTAATATCCAGATCAGATCCTTCATCAGAACCTCCAACTTTGTGGCTTGTTTTTGGGATTTGGGATAATGATGTGGTGACAAAGATTCACACTGCAGAAAACATAAAAAAGATTTTCCAAAGGGGTGTTTCTAATTTAGTAAAAGAAAGGATTTCTGGAGAAACGAGGAAGTGTTTGATTTTTCTAGCTTTTATCCTTTGCCACAGATGTGCTGCTGAGGCAGATGAAATGCCTTGTTCCTCAGGCACACCAACGTCACCCTTTAATGACAAGCCATTAACTTCAGTTAAAAAGTGCTGCTCTGGTGAGAATGCAAGAGATGGAGCGAGCATTGCCTGTAATCTCTTATGAAGAACCCAGGAGTCAGAACTTCAGAAGCATGCAAAGGAGAGGGAAAAAATTCAGAGTTGATTTTTTGGAATAAGGGGTCAAGAACTTAACTCCTGTAGGGGCTTAAACAGTAAACGAAAGGAAGGTAGGTGGGCAGTGAAGGTGCCTGAGCAGGTACCTCCTGAGGGGTGCAAGATGTGAACCGCAGGTGACACATTGTATTCAAAAGGGCCAATAGTTGCTCAACAAGAGCCAATTTAGATCTCGCAGAAATGTAGGCTCGATGATGCTCCATCTATGAAATATTTTCAAAGAAGTGAAGGATTCGGATTTTATGTAAAACCTCCTCATGTGAAAACATTTGTCCAGAGTCATAAAAAACATTATACAGCCAAGCAAAAAATGATTAAGGTTGGAATGAGGCCATGGACCACCCTTTTGCTTCAGATTTAGAATGTCAATGTTCTCACACCAAATTTTTTATGAAGGCAGTTGTCACATGTTGTTTAAATGAACAATCTATGGTCCCAAAGAACACAAAAACTTATGCACATATATATTTTTTTGTTTTCTTTCTTTTTTTTTTTTTTTTTTTTGCTTTTTTTCTCCTTTTGGTGAGGATATAACTGATCATCTCATAAATATCATGTTGGCTAGAAAGAAATTGCCCCAGCACTTATGGGAATAAGTCTGAGAACCAGAAATCAGGAATTGTGGTATCTCTCTGAGTCTTTCTGAGGTCACATGGCCTTGTGTTTCTGCCTTTCTAGGCACACCCCTTCAGTCTCCCTGCAGACTGGCTTTCTCTGTTTCCAGGTACTGCTGCCCCACATACATGACTTTTTAGCTCAAGAATCTACCAACTATGGATGACAGTCCTATATCTTAGCCTAGAGAATCTGATTGGCTGAGCCAAGGCCATGAATTGGTCCCCTTTGGGCAAAGTGCCTTCTGCTGGTCCAATTAGCAATGGCTGGACAGAGGTTGGGGTAGGCTGAGGCAGAAGTTAAGAGAATCCTCTCAAAGATCCATGGGCAGTTTAGATTAAGACAAATTGGAAAGTTAGATGTGGAAGCAGATTGACTGACATCACGTAGACTACACACACTATGCTGACATTTTAGATTTTAAATGTTGACAAATTTGAATTAAGAAGTAATATGTAATTACTGAAGAAAGTTTGGGAGATTCTGCAAAGGATAAACGTAACAAAATCACCCATAATCTCATTATTCAAAGTCCAATACATGACACCATAATGCCAATAGGGTTAAAAGAAAGTTCAATACAAACATTTTGGTATATTTACTTCCAGTCCTTTTTCCTATGGATCTTAAAATGCTGTATTTAATAAGGGAAAATCTTGAAAGGAGAATGAGCAGGTTCATTTCTCTATTATTTGTGGATGAAAAGAAATTTTGATGGATTATAAAAATTTTAACTAATACATTTTAAGAAAGACTTAAAAATATGCTTGGTTTTTGATCCAGCAATTCCTCATTTAAGGATTTATCCAAAAGAAATTCTCGGAGATGTGTACAATGATCTATGTGGGAAGATATTCACCCCTGCATTATTGATCATAGGCAGAAAGTAGAAAAAACTGAAACATCCAACAATGAAGGATCGGTTAAGAAAAGTGTGAAACAGACACCAGATGGAATATTTTGTGACCAATAAAAAATTTTTGGAGAAATATATTTACAATGGTCACAATAAATTGCTAAGCAGGCTACCAAATTACACGTGTAGTATATGAATATTTTTATATAAAATTATATACCTATTAAAAGAACTTGGAAGACATTCACCAAAATGTTAAGAATGGTTGTCCGCAGGTAGTGGGATAATGAATCCCTTTCACTTTTTGCTTTTTGATATTTTCCAATATTTCTGTATTGAGAATGTATTATTAGTACTTTTATAAAATGTAAACAAACTGACCCAATCAATACGCACACAATAAACTGTGTGAAACTGAAGAGTAAAATTATGGTGAGAGAATGTTCCAGTTTCCAAACTCAGTAAAGAGTAAGGTGGATATAGGGCTCCTTGACCAGAAAGAATTTCTTTTAGGAAGCTGTCCAACCATGTGAGTAAAATTCAAGATAAATGTATCTCCTTCCTTGCCTTGTAAATACATCATATATAATTGAAATGCATCCTTGTTTGATAATTGAGATCTTTCAAGTTTTCATCCTTGGCTTTTTCCCCTCTGAGAGCTTTTATTTTCTTTTCACATGCTGAAAGTAATATGTCTACATTATGCAAAATCAGAAAAATATTAAAAGATATGAAGAAGAAGAAAAAAAAATGCCTCATCGTTCTGCAGGGTAACTTTCTGAACCTCAGTGAGTCAAGGGAGATTGAGATGAATCTATCCTGGACATGCTTAGGAACTTAATCTTTCCACTAGATTGGAAATGGAGTGAGATGTATACATGTGGGGTTCCTTTCTTTTTAAGGGTAATATGCAACAAAATAGCAACAATAACAGCAGCAGGAGCAGCAGCTATTCTGGTTAGTTTTTGAGGGTTGTGCAACACTGGATTCTAAATAACCAAGGCTTTGCTTTATTTGTAATAAGCTCAGCATATTTTCAAAGGCTAAGCGCTAAAATACTTCCTAAGCATATCTGATTCTGCAGGTAAAATGAGATTATTTCCTCTCATTTCTCTCTACCACTTTGTCTTTAATTTGAATATAGATTACTCTATCAAATAGGTAGAGGATGGCCTCTAAGGAGATTTGGAATGGCTGAAAAATGACCTCTGTGATGCCGAAAGGCTGAGGATATTGGACAGCCACCAAAGAAATACAAAAGGGCACAGGCAGCCTCTCAAATGGCTTGAGATTGAGGCGTATGGAAGCTATTTTGTTTCTTAACATTTGCATTAAAATTAGCGCGTACATTTTATTTAATGCTCATGGTTTAAAAAGTCAAATAGTATAGAAACACTCAGAAGGCAAAGCAATAATTCTTGGCCTCTGGTAATTTCCTTATTCCAGTTTCACTTCTCAGAGATAACTACTTATCATTGTCTCTGCTTTGATTTTTTTCACGTGTTTTTCTCCATTTTTTTCCATATAAAATGTCCATATTGCTGCTTTTAAATTTATCTTTCTCAATTTATCAGTATTCTATTACAGTAGACAAGGATTTAGCTTAAAAATACTGACTTCTATATCCCATCCTCAACTTTGTCTTCAAAATCACTCTTAATTCCTCCGCAGGTCATTTTTGCAATTCCCAAAAATATTAAGCCACCATTTCTTGTTGCATCATCATTAATAATATCTATCGATTTCTTACTATGAGAATAAAAGCATCAGTGTTCCCACAGTTTCTTCCACCGTGACACTCCCTTCATCCAACTCTGTCCTTGGTCAGCTACAACATTTCTTTTAAAAATTTGAGAATATGTACATTCTGTCCACTAATTATAATAAAGCATTCCATACTTTGTCTACAGGTTAATTCTAAAAATTGAAAATGAGGATAATTTTTATTATTTAGACAAGATGTAATAGTATTTTCTATCTTAATGTCTTTGTTCTACTCTTGGGAGATTTGCTTGATTTACTATTATAATATCTCTATTGATTTGTTAAAATTCAACAATTTTTGGATTTCTACAAGCCGTTTTTTTGTCTTTGGACTTTTCTTTTTCATAGCACCCTCTCTTTGGTTTATGATTACAATATCAACCCTCTCTTTGAAGATCAAGTAGAAGCACTTTTGTTCTCATTCTCTCTCTCCCTCCTTCCCTTTACCTCTGTTTCATCTTCAATTATTTTTGTCTATTGTCTCTATTGTTCATGCTTCTATCTTTTTCTCAAATGCCATCATCGGTGGCATTAAAAAACTGACTGTGAGCCCTGTGTATGTGAATATGACTTGTTGAAGGGGAAGGAATCAATGTGGGAGAGAGGATAGGAAACCAGGTTATGCACTGGGACTCCTGAATGCCAGTGCGATGAGGGATTTGCTCAGGGATGCTAATTCCTATACTGACCACTTACTTCTTCCCTGCTGCTTTTTTTTTTTTTTTTAATAGATAATCTATTCAGCCTATCCAGAGGACACTCACCTCCCCAGGGAGGGGATCAATGTCTCACTTTATAGTGTTCTGTGTGGGGATAGATGAGAGGAAGAATGTTGACTGTTCCATATACAGGCTTTCAATTATTCCTCCTCTTTCCAAGCCTATGCTTTGTATCTGTCCTCCGTCATATCTTGCGTTCCTAAGTCCTCTGGAGCAAATCTGTTCTTACTGTTTGCAATCCACTTTGTTTGTATTCTTGGTTGTGGCTTTTCCCATCTTTTGCCAACAGTCTTCAGACTCATCTACCTGTTTTTTGACCTGTAGAAATTTTATGAAATCTCTTGCTTACAGATGATTCCACTCTTACTCTCTTTGTTGCTGTGAGTGTATATTTATTTGTTCCTTTAGTATCAGTATAATGATGTCCCAAACAGAGAGGGGAGAAACACAGATGCCATATTGAGATATAGGCCACTGGTACACTTGTAACTAAGAAATTTTCTGGGCTCTAAGTTCAGAAGGGTTAGAGGCTATCAATATCCGAGCAAGATAAATATAATAAAAGAGTTAATAGTAACATGTTTCGTATAGCATCAACCTTCCAAGTATTACCCTAGAAGAAGGAGGATATAATTTTTTATTGAGAGAAACAGATTTGTTGAATGTGAAAAGTAGAGGATTGTGATTTAGAAATTTGCAGTCATGCATTCTATTCAATTGATGCATTCAGAAAAGCAACAGCTGACAATTGTGATGTATGTTGCATAGCAAAAATAGACAGTCAGAGATGGAGTGATGTGTTTAATAACAGAATAACAGATTCAGGTATTTTTAATAAGTGGAGAGAAGGAAAATGCACTAGTATATACTGACGAGACTCTGAAATGCTAAGAAACATCAAATTTGCCTAAAAAGAGAATTAGGGACTAAAAAATGTGCACAATTAATATAGTGGATCTTCTAATAGCCCCTTTCAAAGCTAAATACCCTCATATTAAAATAAGATGTTTTCTTTCAGGATGTAGGACACTTCTGTTTACAAGAGGCAAGGCATGTTTCAAATGAGCAGACTAGCACTTTGTTTTAATTATACTCTTATTTTCTAAAGGACATTCACTGATGCCAGTTATAGTTTTCCCTGTATCCACTTTATACCAGCACTGAAAGAAGCAAGATGCTTTACATATATTACTAAGTATCTAGTATAACATATGCCTTCCCAATATATCTTAATAATTTTTAATTATGTATTAATGCTATATATTGTTTATTAACAGAATTCATTGTACATCCAATTAAAAATCTTATTCTTTCAGATCCATCACTTAATAAATCCAGTGATCAAAATTGAGAGAGAGCTATACCTAGCTGACTACACAAAGTGAAGGTTTATAAGGTACAAGCTGATTTTGTGAAGCATCTGTTCCTATGAGGCCTCAGATATGCTAGAATTTTTACACAGATTTTATGCACTATTATCATTTTCAAAACAGAGGAGACTAGCATTGCAAGTTGTAGGAATTATAAGATTGAATTTTAAAAATTAAGTAAATAATGCTTAGAAAAACAAATTATTCTTAAAGCAAGGTCTTCTTTCATATTTCAGTGTTGACACCGGAATTGATAGGCACAGTGCTGTATGTTCAGTGGCAGGCATGGTCATGTGATCCCCAGCCAAACCTTCTGGAAATAGTGATAGCCATATTCAGATATGTTTAGATTTAAAATCTGCACAAAACTCTGCAAAATAGGTATAACTTTACTTGTTTTACAGAGAGGAAAACAGAAGCCCAGAGAAGTCAGACACTTTGCCAAGGACATCAATTCTAGTTCCACAATGGAGTCAGGGTTCAAATCAAGACTTAGGACTCTAGCATTCTTTCTAACTTGCCTGGATTTTCTAGGTGGCAGAAAGTCTGAAACCAATGGTCTCCTTGAGAGGCACCTCACTTTATTTAAGAAAAGAAAGGTAAGGAAAAAAATATTATTTTTATGATTGACCTTCCAAAGGTACTTTTTATATGCCTAGCTGGAAAGTCAAATAACTCATGTCCGCATTAGCTTCCTTTCACTTAGCTTCCATGCCACACAAGAAAGACAGGCCAGTGAAGTACTTATGATGTTCAGAAGAAATTTTTTATCAAAATATTGAATTATGATTGCCATGAAACCTTCCTGTCAGCATAATATTTTAAAAACCATCTAATTTGAGCAGAAGCGTAGACAGGATGTAATTATTCTCCATCAGCTCAGCTAAAAGAGTGGCCATTTCCTTTTAAAAGTTGAGTCTGAAAGCCCCAAAGTTTGAGCTGTCAGAGCACATCATTGCCCTGCTGCAGAGATGTTCTTCCATTTCTATGTCTTTAAGTATCACTCTATTTCTCTGATCTTTGGTTTTCTTTCTTCCTGAACATTCTTGACAATGTGAAGTTCTGTCCATGCCAATCTAGGCAGAATACTCCAGTTCTGTCTCAGCAATGCTCAGGTCTCCTGTTGACACTATTAAGGTTCTTATGATCTATCACCATTATGCCATGTGGTCCTGAGTCTCTTTAGGCAAAGTATAACTTTGCAGCCTGTTCCTTGTGTTAAGATGCCTGAAATCATCTCCCCATTAAGGCATATCATCCTCCACTGTTTTTCAGCTACATCCTGACATAGAATTATTTTTTCTTAAAATACTTTATTTCAGTAGTGTTCCTTTTGTCATTCAATTTTGGCCCCTGGAAAGCCAGCTCCTGGTCTTAAAAAATTTCTTAAATTTAATAGATATGCTTTGTGTAACTAACAATTTGAGTCAGTTAAAATGAAGTGCCTAAAGTTGTTTTTGACACAGAATTAAGCCCTCAACAATTGTTTATTTGCTTATCTCCTACCAGGTTCAGATACTGTGCTAGGTATTTGTATGTGTGTATGTATGTGTGCAGATTGCTGTTGCTTTTGTTTTATAACTGTGCTCAGAATTTAGATTGAGTTCTATGTGCTGCTTACCTGGAAATCTATCTAGATCCAGGTTTTTGGTATATATCTATATCTATGTCTATATCTATATCCATATCTATCTATATATACCTATAGATCTCTCCATCTATCTACAGATAGATATAGATAATATAGCTACATATTTGTATGTATATATTATATATGTCAAGTGAATTTATCTTATATATAATGGACTACTTAATGCTCTTTGGTGGGGCTGATTTGAATCTCAGATTCCTCTTCATAAAGGAGTTGGTGATAATCCTTAAAAATCATAATTAAGTTGAGAGCTGCTGTGCTGATCTGGTCTACATCCTCCTTAGAAGATAGACTGACCTGGGATTTTTGCTTCATGCTTCAGGGCTCTTAAAACTAATTTCTGAATGTTACTAGACTTTCCTACATATATGACCGAAGTATAATCTTTGCATGTATATTTTTCCATGAAAATCTATAGCTTTATAGTTGATTTATAATAACACCTATGTGATAGGGTGCCTAAGGGTATCAAGTGAGTTACCATATGTAAAATACCTCAAGGAATGCTGGGCATATAAGAACCTTATGAACATTTGGACTATGAAGTCAGACCTCTTACATTCCAGTTCCAGCTCTGCCAGTTCTTAGCTGTGCCATCTATAACAATTGAACTACCTTGTAGGATATTGTGAGATTAAATGTATTAAAGCATTAAAATGCTTCAATTGTCACCCAGCACATAAAAACCCAGTATGTTAGCTATATTTTATCTGTAGTTTTTGAATCACTGTTCTTAATGAAAGCTTTGCATTTATCTATGGAGTCTGAGTAGGAGTCTCCTACTTGCTTTTCCACTCCACCCTTACCTTTGGGCACTCCTATTAAAGCCACTCTTACTTTACTCAGGTTAGTTCAGTAAATATTTCCTAGCTGCCCATTCATGGCTTTGCCTGGCCATGCATGTTTCATGTTATAGACGATCTCTTTGCTTTCAATTCTTCTCTGCCAATTTCAAGAACTTCACTTGTTGAACTTTTCCTTGCTTCCCAGACCTGCATTTACACAGAAAAATTTACTTTTGCCTCAAGTATCCCAACATCAGCTCAGCTCATAGACTTCCATGCATGACATTGGCTCCCCACACTCTGGCCTGGGAGAGTGTTGGACACTTTGCTTGCTCTACTAAGAGATGGTGAAGAGGGGTGGAAGGCAGGTGGATGGTATTCTTTGCAAAGTGCTTGCTGCTGGCTTTATTGCTGAACTGTGGAGGCCACCTCTCTAACTTGAGTGGCCCTCACCTTTTGTCTTATTAGCCTTTTTTTTTTTTTTCTGCTTAGATTAGCATTCTTTGCAACCCGTTGCTATTCAAGAGAGAGTGGTCTTAAACTCTCTTTTGCAGGAAGACTTAATTCCTGGAGTCCAAACTGACAGTGGCTCCCCCACTGTATAGCATAAGAAACTTCCTGGAATTACTCTTAGGACAACTGATGCATGATATGATATGAGTTATACTTTCAAGTGTGATAACTGTCAATTCTCATGACAACCATATATATAATTATTGCTTAATAGATAAAGAAATGGAAGGTCAGACCAGAAGTTCTATGTAGTCACCACTGTACTCTAGCTGCCTGAAGACACTTCCCACGGCCTCTTTACCAATGTCTGAACAAGCAGAAATATCTCCTTTCCATGACCTCTTAATAGACCAACTAGATGATCAAAATGCTCACTTTCAGCTTCTTAGAGAATGACCCTTCAATCAGCAGCTTGGGAAGAGGCCCAGAGCATAGTCATTTGAAACATTTCATTAACAGAGAGTTGCTAATGCAAATGATGTTAATAACTGTTTTGTTCTCACAGTTGTAGGAGAGTTGGAAAATAAATGAGTGGTGGTTTTCCTTTTTTTTTTTTTTTATCTTCCAGAAAGCAACCAAGTTGAGAGTCCCAGAAGTTGGGCATTTTTGCCTTCAGGGGGAAATTGCCAGCTCTTTGTTTTTGAAAATATAAACTCACTGAGGGAATGGATTGACTGAAAGGGAATAGGCCTCAGAAGATTAGAAGAAGGAGATGTAATTTATTATAACTCGGGAAGGAGAGAGCTGGATTTCCTCATTCTTATCCCAAGATGGCTGGGCCTCAGATGGGAATGTCAGCATAAATATCTGAAAAATCTCTCCAATGCATCCTAGCCAAGGCAAAAGGTCCTCTGCTGAAGCTTAGCAAGAAGCAGGGGAGACACCTGCCTTCATATGGCCTAGGGGGGGTGTGTGTGTGTGTGTGTGCCTGTCTTGGATAACATGCATCTCAAAGACAGTCATGATGGTTTGAAGATAAGAGGGCTCTTTTCCCAATTTTAAGGATTGGATATACCCTCTGGTTCTACTGAATAAGTCCCTGGAGAGAGAGAACTTCCTAAATCCATGGAGACTTCAAAAAGTTTGTGGAAAATGGATTTAAAAGATAAAAAGTATTTCTGGCCATACCAGGAAAGTTTTCCTCAATAATTTCCTCAAATATGTTTTCTATGCTTTTAGTTCTTTCTTCTTCTCCCCCAGGGATACCTATAATTTGAATGTTAGTTTGCTTCACACAGTCCTATATCTCTCTCTCAATGATTACTCGGGTTTTTTAATGCTCTTCTCTGCCTCTTTGAATGACTGGGTTATCTCGAGAGCCTTATCTTCAAGCTCTAAGATTCTTTCTTCTCCTTGGGTTAGCCTATTGGTAAAGCTTTCTGCTGCATTTTGAAATTCCCTAAATGACTCTTTCATTTCTTTAAGTTCTATTATATCCTTTCTTATGCTGTCCAGCTCTCTAGTGACTTTTTCATTGATTTCCTGAAATATTGTTTTGGCTTTCTTTTGTTGGTTTTCAATTTTCTCTTCAATTCCATTCACCTTATTTGCCATCCATATTCTGAATTCCATTTCTGTCATTTTGGCAATTCCCTTGTGGATGGGGTCCCCTACTGTAGTTCTGTTGTGTTTCCCAGGGTGTAGAACTTTTTTTTTTATGTTGCCAGGGTTCTTTTGCTGGTTTCTTCTCATTTGTCTCCCCATCTCTCAGCTCTGGGTTAATAGGATTGCAGGGCACCTGTTTTCCTTTGCTGGGGACTCTCTTGAACCAAGTCCAGGAGTGGTGGCTGCTCAGGGCTGGGGGATTCTCAGTGAAGTGCTGGACTTTGGGGAGGTTCTGCTGGCTCAGCAATAGTGGTGGGCTTCATCCTAGGATGTAAGGATGAGTCAATATATATAAATCAATAAATGCAATTTACCACATAAACAAAAACAAAAACAAAAACCATATGATCCTCCCAATAGATGTAGAAAAAGCATTCAACAAAATCTAGCACTCTTTCATGATAAAAACCCTCAACAAACTAGGCATAGAAGGAATACATCTCAGAATAATAAAACCCATATAAGACAAACCCACAGCCAACATGGTACTGAATGGGAAAAAGTTGAAAGCATTCCCCCTAAGAACTAAAACAAGACAAGGATACCCACTGTCACCACTTCCATTCAACATAGTGCTGGAAGTCCTAGCCAGAGCAATCAGACAAGAGAGGAATATTAAGGGTATCCAAATCAGGAAAGAAGAGGTCCAACTATCACACTTCACTGATGATATGATCTTGTATCTAGAAAATCCCATAGATTCCACCAAAAGTCTCCTGGAATTGATAAATAAATTCAGCAAAGTCTTAGGATACAAAGTCAATGTACATAAATCAGTAGCATTTCTATATACTAATAACAGTCAAGCTGAAAGTGTGCATGTGGGAGTGACCAGATATATTTATAGTAGTTGGGAGAAGAAATGGGGTTGGGAATAAGCTTAGCACCATTTTCTAATTCTGGGAGTGGTTGAGAATTTCCATGGTTGTTGTGTTACAGTTCTCTGCTCTGGGTAGTCTTGGACTGAGCCAGTGCCTTCTCTGTTCTCACTTGTTCTTGAGAATAACTGTAGTATGTGTTGGAAATGCAACATCTTAACGTAAGGAGAAATTGGCTGGAACATCCTGGGCTCTGTTTCTGTCTCTCCTAGAACAAGATGTCCTGCAACACCTCATTCAGCCTAGTGTGTCACAAAACTCAAGGGTATAAAACCCAGGATGGGCTCCTTTTCAGGGTCCCTCGACTGCAGTGCAACATGGGGCCCATGCAGGCAAGATTACATCTGCCCGGGTAACCTTGCTGAGCCTTGGAGAACAGGCTATCCTTCAATCCTTGGCTTCTACTGTCCCTTGCTGCCTATCTGTGAATAATAAAGTTGCTTCACTCAACTTGTTATATGAGTGTTCTGTCTCACTGGCCTCCTGCAAGTGGTAGAGATGTAGTGAGCTGAAGTGATAACCAGTGCACAGCGAATCTGTTTTGCGGTTGTTCAGAGCCAGACTTTCCAGGTTGCTCATGACCCTAGATTTTGAAAGAATGATGGCTATGCATGCCCATTGGCCGGCAGCATTGTACTATAGCTTCATTAATGTCTCCAGACTCTTGATAAATAAGAAACAGGAAGCCAAAGATAACATCTTATTGAGAAGTTGAGTAGATTTTCTGTGGGGTGCCTGCCTAATTTACTCTTTCTTCCTTTGGACCTGCCCCTGGTCACGGCCCTTGCTGAAGGGGTGGGTCTCAGTAGCTATGGACCTCATCATACTGCTGTCTCTCCTGTTTCCTGCCCCTACCACAACCTATCAGACCAGAGATGAACCCAATTTGCTGGAGACAAACCATTTTCTCTGTCTTGCAAATCTGACTGTGTTCTCACAGGATAGTGCATGCTCGAATGCAGAAACCATGTAGCAATAAGGCTAAGATGAGGTGCATTTGCAGCCATGTACTTGCCCGATTAATAAGTAGAGAAATGGGGCACTCAAATGGCCACAGGCAAGGGAAGAAGATAAGAGGAGAGAAGCAGGGAAGAGAGGCCAGTTGGATTCAGAGGGAGAGAGGCAGAGTTGTTGCCTTGGTCACACAACCTTTGAGTTCCTGGATCATCGAAGACCTTTCCTTGAGCTTTCACTGTATCCTTCCAGTCTCCCTGCTTTATTTGAGCTAGTTTAAACGAGCATCTGTTCCTTGCAGTCTGCAATCTCTGATGAAGAAGAGAAGCTATCTTTTAATGAGTGGGCTTTATAAAAAGGAGACTTACTGAAAACATATGCACCTGTCCCAACACTCTCCAGGTCCGCAGAGAAATAGAGTATGCTCTAATCCTGGGGAAAATGAGTGTTCATTAAGCCAGATTTTGATGTTGGTCATTGTGCTAGATGCTTTACAAATCTATATTCATTTAATCCTCATGACCGTGCTGTAAGGTATGTAGTTATTTATTCCCATTTTACAGATAATAACAGCAACCCAGAAAAGTTAAGCAATCTTTCACTTTATATGAAAAACTCAGGAATCAAAATCATATCTCTTTTTTTCATTCTACCATACTCTTTCATCTGAATTCATTTAAGCTGGAATTTTGAAATTTTTCTTTCCCCATGGTACTGCTTTAAAATTTCACACAGTTTGTTATCCTTGATAAGTAAGTAAAGGCTAATTTTGAACTTAGAAATGTTATTCATGATTCTCTGGGAACTTACGAAAAATTTTCATCTGAACGTCTACCTTGGGACCCTCAGACTCTGAAGCTGTTCTGAAATTGTTGAGAAAGAAAACAAAAGGATTCAGAGGATTCTAGAGGAATCTGGATAAATTTAGGAGGAATGCAAAGTAGTTATCCTGAAGAGTCCAATAATTCCTGCTCGTGGTTGCTAGCTGGATAAAACTTGGGAACCACCTGGTTGGCTATGATTATATAACTTAAGAAATTACTGGAAGAATGCGAGACATTACTTATGAGACTTAAAATTTAGAGGGGAAAAAATATCTTGGAATCTGCCCTGAGGACATGCTGAATGGATTCCAGGCACACCATACTGTTCTTTACTGATTGATGTTCTGTTTAGTTAAATCCTGCTGTTTTGCAATTTCAATGCCATCCTATAACTTCATAGAAATTCCCAGAGGCAAAATTAGCATCTGTCCCCCATTCTCCATCACCTTAAAAGAATTATTGCTGAGGACTGTGAAAACATGTTTTAGAAAATCATGAGATGCTTAAATCTGTCTGTCAATCAGAACTTTTTCTAATTCTTGAGGATATTTTAGAATATTTTCAATGAAATTTCAGGTGGTGCTTAAATTAGTTGGAATCAAATTATAGTACTTAAAATCTATATTGAACATGTTCTTAATCTCTGACAGATGCAAATATCTTGGATATCTGTGGATCTGGAAATATTTTTCAAGGAGAGAATTTTAATTTGAGCTTCTTTGCATGCAGACTCAAAAATCTAGCTGTTATGATTTCTGACCACAGGACATGACTGGGGAGATTACTCAGTAAAAATAGCTATATGTGACCCTATTAATAGATGCTCATGAAATGGAGACTTACAGTTTGTTATAAATTGTCCAACAGTTTTTCAGTTAGAATCCCACTGAGAGGGATCTACTTTCCCATCAGATTTTCATTAAGATCTGTTTGCCTAAACCTCTATTTGTTACTCTGCTCTTGGAATGCCTTGAGAATCAATCATTCCATTTTATTTGCCTGAATGTTATGTGAATATAAAAACACATGGTCAAAGGTTTTTGTGATTAGTTAACCATAACAAATATGCCTTAGATTTGTTTTTGTGTAGCTGTGCATTTCAGTTATTGAAGCAAAATTTGTTGGTGCTTGCTTAAATGGTAGATATAAGGACTAAAAGTTGGCTTTGTTTGTAATAACTGCAGGCTCTATCATATGACTCCTTTCCCCAAATTTCTTCTAGGGTCAGAATCGCTTCTATGCTATGCTGTAGTACTAATCTCTGAAAGTTAATGCCTTGTAAGTACTGCCACAGACTAATATCTGAATGTGCTAGTCTCTTACTCCTAATACTGCAACTCTTCTTCATTGGGATATAATTAAGTAGGAATGGAATTCTGGAAAAGATTCAAACATTCACATGAAATATTTGAAAATTGCAACTGGCATTCCTTTTGAAAGAGTCCTGAAAACCCTTTGGCCTCTCAGACTGAAGATCAAAAATTTTTTTCATTTGTCTTGTCCTGATTTTATAACTAAAATTGATTCCAGCATTTGCCAAGTACAATTCAGACTTTCTGGTTACAGGCCAAGTTTTCACACTAAGCATTATGAATTTGCAATGAATTCATAACATTTAGTATTCATGGTAGTAACACTGATCATTATGAAAAGATTTAATATTCATGAGGGTTACACTACTATTTTCTCAGGTGCCATGATAATTTTTAATAATAATTCAGCATTTCTTAATGGGCAGTTGGCATAATAGAGTGTGATCTGAGAATTTTGGTTAAAGGATATTAGAGGAAAGAAAGCAGGGCATTAATACAAATTTGAAAACTTGATCTTCCATGAGAACATTTGATCAGTATTATTCTATATTATTAAAACAAGCTGTCTCTCTTAAATTGCCCTGAAATGTCAAACAAATCTCTCCATTGCGTAAGCAAGCTGATGACTGGCACAGTTCACAGTTTAAAAGAGGAGGGAAAACAAAAATATCTGCGAGTCCATTTTTCTGGGGGAGAAAGTACTTTTAGTATTTGTGTCAGCGCTGGCCTTTGTGTCCTTAAATTTGCTTTTTACTAGCGCATACACTTCGGAGTATTTTTTTTTTTTCCAGTACGCCATCTGTTTCTTTGCAATTGGGGATGGTTGAATAATTTCCTGAGGAATTGCTGACAAGATGTGGCCCAGGAACAGTAATCCAGCAGGAGCAGATTTCTCATTAAAATTGCTAAGCTCAGCTGTGTTATAGCAAGCTCTTGCTACAAGGTGGTCACCCCAGGCCAGCGAAGGTCAGTGGCAAGCAGCTATCCATTTTTTTTTTCTAAAAATAGGACAGGGAAATCTGTGTATATGTGCTGTAAATTGTTCCATGTACTTTCCCATTTAGGTGGGAAAGTGTCACTTGTCCCATAGGGATTTTGGGGGGGGGTCACCTCGGTAGCAGTGATCATCCTTGTTTATCCTCACACAGTGCTATCTCTTACCTGCTGGGGTGGCTGAGGTGGCTGAGGTGGTGGGGACTGTGGGGGAAGTATCTCTCATTTTACCTAAGAGTGCTGCCTTTTCTTTCCCAGAACACAGATAGACTAGGATGCATATTTGCTCTCCTGGAATTTTTCCATGTTTCTTTTTAACAGAGCCTGACCCTTTCCCCCATTTGCTCCTGAACTACTGGCAAATGGAGCAGGAGGCATCTAGAATTAGCAAAAATCCCAAGCAAGGTAGAGTGAGGCGTGAACTTTATCCATATTATCTCATGTAATGCCCACAACAACCCTATGCTTTAGGTATTGTTATTTTTCTCACTTTACAGATGAGGAAACTGAGTCCTAAAGCATTTAATAACTTGCCCCCAAATACACAGTTAGTAAGCAAAAAGCCAGGGATGTGTAACCTACTGCTAGCTTTCTTTACCACCTACTGAGTGTGTAGTCTCATAATTCTATATCCTTAGAGTGGTGTCTTCCAAAATATTGTCAACTGATCACCAAAATCAGATGCAGCAGGAATGACTGTTAAAAAAATGAAATTCCTGCTCCGCATTTCAGACTTACTGAATCAGAATCTCTGGGTTGGTGGGCGCCTGGAGTTTTTAACAAGCTCCCCTGGTAATTCTGATGCATACTAAAATATGAGAACCACTGTCCTACAGCATAATAAATGTTATTTAATTAATTGGTTCATTAAATATTGAACAGTTGAAGTCATTATAAAGCCAAGAGTTGAGTTGGGTGAAATTAAAAGTAAAAACCTAAAGCTATAGGGGAGGTGGGGGTGGGGTTGAGGCCCAGAAAAGAGAACAAGGCAGGGGCCTTCTTCTGTGGAATAAATTACAGCGAGGTTTTGCCATCAGATTTTGGTACAGCAGCAGTGATGGCCTTAAATTGAATAAATCTTTTCCTACCACCTTGTTTTACGTTTCAGTTGACACAGTTGAAGGTGGGTCCAACCATTCCGCCTGCCTTTTTGCTGTGGTAGCTTACTTCTCTGGGAAAAACCAGGAGAGATTGCAGCTCTACATTGTTATATACTGTGCTCAGCATAAGGAGGTCCCTATTTCAATTAAATATTCAGCATGGATATTTCTGCTCACTATCTCCATAAAATTCTGACTAAATTTGGGATGAATCTCTCAATATACACCAAAATTTTGATTTTCCAATCAGCCATTTCAAAGTGAAATAGGCTGTTTAGTTTTTAAGTTGCATAATGTCTTGCATTGAACTTGGTAAGGTTTGCAAAATAGAACTACTGTTGAACTCATCAATTCCTAGTAACAAATTAAAACTGGCTTCAAAAAAGAAGAGGAAGAGTATTTATTATAGGGGTGTAGAGTGGTGTCAAGGACCCCAGGGACATGAAAGGTGACAGAACTTAGGATGCAGTTAGAAACATGAACAGTAGTTCCCAGAACCTTCTCCCTGTCTCTAAGGTTTGCTGTCTCTCTGCGTTACTTGTCACTCCTGTTTCTTTGATTGGTGGAAGGTGACCAGATCATAGATACTCATGTTCTATCCCCTGTGTTTAAAAGAATGCAGACTGTTTCTTTGATCCCTTTCAATTATAGGGGTAAACAATCTAATTGGTGTGTGTAGGGGTCAGAGGACATAGGATGTGTGGGGGAGCATATATCTGGTAGGGGAGGAAGAGATTCCTACCTTCCCAGGGAAGAGGGTTGGGGAAGATGGTCCAAAAATTAATTCTTCAGGAAATGAACAGAACGTACTGTGTCAATGCCTTGAATCCTTTTTTCTCTCTGGGTGGAAGAGAGGTAAAGGATATATGCAGGGAAGGAGTGCAGGGAACACAGTTTTGCATAGAAAAAACAGAATTTAATGAGCCCTTCAAAATTTGACAGCATCTTTTTTCCTTCCCCTTGAGGTATCTTCTCCCAAGATTAATAGTAACCCATCCTGGAGGAAAAAACAAACAAAAAACCATATTAGCTATGAGAGGTATGGATTTATATGTAATGCATCCTGTAATTAAATCCTAATGACACAATATTATGTACATAACTTTTTATGCATGACTTAATGTCATCATCTTGAAGTAATATTCATCAAGAGTATGGAAAGAGTAGTAATGTTTCCAATTTGACATTGAATCAGGCAGTGAAAGTCCATGCCTATTTCATCTATAATGACATCTCCACTAGAGATCTTTATGAAGTATTTGTATAACAGAGGAATTAATATTTGATGGTAACTTCTTTCAGTCATTTCCATAAATCTTAGTGGCCAAGTCTCTTCATAGAGCAAAGATAAAAACCAATGCTGTGCCCACCATTCTGACAACCCCTGTACTGGTTTGAGAATACCAGGACTGATGTATTCCTCAACTGGAGAGAGAAGCAGTGTATTCTGGGATAGCTCTGTTGGCTTCATTCCCTAAGTTTTGTTGCTTATGTCACAGGTTAAAAATTGGTGACCTGTGGGCTGGACTTGTCCTGTAAATGTGTGTGCGTATGTGTTTGTATATGATATGTATATGTATATGCATGTGTGGGAGGCAGGGGGACTATATTTGTATTTATGTAGAGAGGGTTCAAAAATGTTTAATATCTGCCAACATTTAAAGGTTAAGAGATTTCACATAAAAACTCAGATTTCCAGCTTTACATGAAAAATCAGGAGATGTGGCAGCACTAATTTTACATATTTACAAGTTCATGTTGACTAGGAATCTGGAGTAGGGGCCCCTTTAGACAAAGCTTGTGTTCACCCCTTTGCTCCAATTCCCACCACTCCCTAACATTTGCACTTGGCCACTTTTACCCATTTATTTGCCATGCTGCTTCCTGGGAGCATTTGCATTTTCAATTCTGTATATAGTCACAGCACATTAAATTCATTTGTACTAGAACATTCTCCTAAACTATGCTACCTTAAAACAAGCCAACAAACCTCCTCCCACTGTAAAAACAGGTGGCTTGACAAAACCATAATTCCAGCACCAGATAAGATGCAATAGCTTTCTGATATAGTTAACTCCAATGCCTGCATGATCCGTACACCATGGTGTGTAACAAAAACAAGTACTTAGTTAACCAATTAACTATTTATATAGGAAGGCTAACAATGATTCCAGTTGCCTTAGTTCTTGGTCCTTAATCCATAGAGCTGAGTTATCTGCCCTATTTAAGTTCATCTATGTCACTATTTTTCCAGATTTATCCCCTTTAAGTAGAAGATGTTTTGGCAGGGAGTTGGCTTGAGCCCAAAAGGTCATCATAAAATTAATTTTTATTTCTTCTTTTCTATACTTCGTAGCCTCCCAAATAATTATCATGACATAAATCTTCCTAAATCTTCTTGGTCAAACAATGTTAGAAGTTGGTGGGAAGAAATACATAGGCAGAGAGGTGACTGAACATATCCAATTTTAAGGTTGGACATTTTAGCTATGTGTTCCTCATATCTGCTATGCCTGAATCAGCAAATTGCCTGTATTCCTGTAATTTGACAAGAGTGTCAGCTTAAAATAGAACATTTTACAGATACCTTACATAACTTGCTAAATCTACTCTTGGTCCCAGACTAATTTAAATCTTACCTCCTCAGTTAAGTATTCTTTTTTTCCACCAGTGTAGGCTGAATTCACCCTACTAAACTCCTAATATACTCTGTGTTTTACCAGCATTTCCCAAACTGCTATAGACTGAATATGTCCCCCTCTCCTCATCCCAGCAAACTCATATATTGAAACCCTAACACCCAATGTGGCTGTGTTGGGAGATCAAGCTTTTAGAAGTTCATTAGAGTTAGATGAAATCATAAGGGTAGAGTCCTAATCTTGTAAGATTTGTGGCCTTATAAGAAAAGGAAGTGAGAGAAATCTTTTCCTCTTTCTTTACTATGTGGGGATATAGTAAGAAGGTGGCCATCTATAAGTCAGAAAAAGAGTCCTCAGCAGAAACTGACCATGCTGGCAACCTGATCTGGAAATTCTAGCCTCCAGAACTGCAAGCAAATAAATTCCTGTTGATTAAGCCACCCAGTCTGTGGTATTTTGTTGTGGTAGCCCAAGAAAACTAAGACACAAACCATGCTCTGAAAAATGCTGGAGTCCAGTAGATGTTAACAGGTGTCCCAATAGGAGGGAAAGGTGAGATGGCCAAGTAATTTTAGGAGGTACTGAATTAAGTTAAATAGGATTCTTTATCACAATACTTCTCAAAGACTTTAATTATTAAAGTGTATTTAGGAATCTCCAAAGAGAGATATTTTATGCAAGATTTTCTAAACTTATTTTACCATGGAACAATATTCTCAATAAATACATTTTAATATCTAGAGAAAAATTAATGTTCTACGAAGCACAATTTAGAGAATGCATTTCTATGAATCTGAAAATTATTTTTAGACTGCTTTATGGTATCTTTTATTTAGTTGGATTGGACTGTGTACTTTAATCATTTATTTAAGTTTTGCCTCAACAAAAATTTAATTAGGACCTACTGAGTATCAAGTTTTGTGCTAGTTGATTTCCCAGCTTCATGTCACTAATCCTAATGACCCCATGATCACCATTTTACAGGCTATAAGGCTGAGGCTCAAAGAAATTGGCTCAAAATAATGAATAGCAGAGGATATGTATGAGCTGGTCTGATTTTAAAGTCTATGCTTTTTTTTGTTTTTCATTCTCTCCCTCAAATGCATACAGACAGAGATACTGAGACTCAGAGAGGTTCAGTAATCTGTACAAGAGCTTATAGTTATTAGAGTGATGGTCTTAAATCCTTGCTTAGCTGACTCTAAGGCCTCTGCTCTTTCCATTAGAACATGTATATTCTCCACAAGTAAAGCCATGGAGAAGGAAAGGCACAGGGTTCATTTAGGGAATAGCACATTTGGCTGAAACATAGTTTGTGGAGGGCAGAAGGGTGGCAGGCAAAATTGAAAAGGTGTGCTGGGAAGAGATTTTGAATGTTTTGGACTCTATATGTATTGGTTAGCTTTTACTGCAGCAGCAAACAACTCCCAAAATTGCAGTGACTTAATACAAGAGATATTTATTTATTGCTCATATTACATGAAAGGTTTAGGTTGTCTGTGGCTCCTCCTGGGCTCTGCTGGGTTGAGCTTAGTTTGGCTGGACTCAGCTTGGCTCAGCTGCATGTGTCTTCTCATTCCCAGACCCATGCTAAAGGAAGAGCCAACATATGAGATGTGTTGCTCTCATGATAGGGACTTAAGGCTGCAAGCAATGCCTTTTAAACTCTCTGTTCCATCTCTTCATCCACATTCCATTGGTCAAAGCAAGCCACATGACCAAGTTAAAAGTAGTATTGTGTATTTTGCTTATTCTACCCAGTGGCTCTTCAAAATCACATGGAAAAGGCTATAAATGTAATTTTTTTATAGAAAAGGATTGAAATATTGGAACAATAATCTACTCTATCATACTATGCTAGGGAGTTTGAACTTTAAGCTATATAGAAAATGAGAGGCTACCAAAGATTTTTAAGTATGTTTGTATTTCTTCTTTCTACTTCTAGCTTAAAAAAACAAGAAGTGAAGTTTGATACTTTTTGTATCCTTCATAAGACTTTGCACACCACCGTGCATGGGGTAGGAATGCATTGAATGCCCCTTTCCAACTCCATAAGAATAGCATAAAAAATAAGTTAACAACAATGGGGCTTTGCAGTTTTGACCTCTTCAGAGTTAAGCCTTAACCTTAAATCTTAACACTGTCACTGATATACAGCTCTTGACACTCTTATGGAGAAACAGAAATAATTTTTCTGAGTCTGGAAAAGTGGATGTGTGCCATATGTGTGTGAGAGAGAGTTATGTTGGATAGAGCAATTGTTTCCCATTCCAGATTATAGTCAGTAGACAAACTTTTGTGGCAGGGTGAGACTCTCTGTCCCCTTGTGACTTTTCTTTCTTCTCATCCTCACACTAAGTGTGAAAAGTTTCTTTAATCAAAACCCATCAAAGTTATGCCATGTCCTGCTCTCAATATTAGTGAGAGAGAAATTGAATTATCTTATAGGAACTCCAATCTAAAGAATGTCCCTTTCCAGCCTTGCCTTACCGGAAATGGGGAAAGGAACCTGCCTCTCTGGCTTTGAACAGAAGGATAGCAGCAGAATGAACCAGAACTTTAGGTTTAAAACCTTTTCTACCTAAAAGGAGGCAAAGAGAGGAGAGCAGACTTCTGGATATCCATGTAAGACGCACATAGTAAGAACACAAAATTAATGCATTGCATCATCTTTCAGATTCTGAATTTATTTACAATTAGCCAAAAATAGGATGATAGGACGGTTTCTGTTGGTGTTGCATGCCCTTCAAGACATTGTGCTGCAAAATGCCAGGATTATGCTATCTACATGTTTGACAGTGAGCTTCAGGGATGCAAAAGGAGACAAGAGGGAAAGGGGAATGAGGAGTTCTGTTTCAGGGTGTGCAAGGAGGTAAAAATTTGGCGGGTCAGTCTGGACTAGTGA
Source organism: Eulemur rufifrons (assembly GCF_041146395.1). Lineage (NCBI taxonomy): Eukaryota > Metazoa > Chordata > Mammalia > Primates > Lemuridae > Eulemur > Eulemur rufifrons. Next base: position 29,226,986 of record NC_091010.1, on the reverse strand, counting down.
TCAGGTACCTCTGGAATAGGCAATCTCTAAGGGAAGGGACTGCTCTCAAAGGCTTGACTGTCAGGTTGTTAACCTTTGGTGCCAATCTATTCCAGACTCTTCTGCACATCTCCACCGAGACTGGAAGAACTGAGGTTTAAGCAGCCTTTTGTGTCTTAGTGTCTTCTGTTGCCTAGGTCACCAGGGACTCTTTACTATTGTTAGTTAAAAGCTTGATAACTGTGTTCTGTTATGATATAATTAAATATTTGATTAATTGCTTCAGCTTTATTCCATAGAGTATGCAGTTTTCCCGAATCAAAGAGTTTGTCTCAGCACGGTGTCAAAAAACATGAAGATTTAAAGCTCATCCAAGCATCAGTTCAGAGCTAATGCAGGCGCCTTAACTCTTGAGGCTGCCGAATGCTAGGATTAAACAAACATTTTAAAACAGGGGACTGTTGCCGCTACTGAGCAAGAATGGTAATAAAGTGGGTTAAATATAGAAGAATCCAAACTTAACATTTTTGTATCCGAAATGTGCGCTGTGTCTCCTGTCTTTGGTCTTCGCTATTAATGAAGGAACAATGAAGTCTAATCTGTAAGAGAAAGGTCAAGGTGCTGAATAAATTCAGATGTGGAGAAAGTGTTTCTCCAGTCACTAAACATTTAGTGGTCACCTTTTGTGTACCAGATGCTTAAAGTAGTAAGACTGCTTTCAAAGTGCTCATGTTCTACTAGGGGATATAGATCTTTGTAAAATACATTACAGTATAGATAAGTATAACGAATGCAAAAATAGAGATAGTGCGCCTAATGTGGTGGGGTAAGACAAGAGTGAGAAAGGGAGGAGGTCAGAAAAAACAAATACTCAAATAATAGAGATTTTGTTTTAAAGGGTATCTAAAGTAAAGCTAAATGAATGGAGTGAGAAGAAGAAAAGAGGTATGGCTAACACAATGTCAAATTTAAATACATGTCATTGTGATTGGTTTTAACATTAGTGTTGAGTAGAATGCACCACTCGAAAGTTGGAAGACCTGGATTGGGGCAACTGCTCTGTTGCAGTTCTTGCTCTATGTGATCTTCAGTGTCCTCACTTATAAAATTACAACAGAGATGGCTCTCTGAATGTGTGCTTCCTTCCACAGTGTGGATTTGTTTCTGGGAGCTGCTGCTCAACCAAGGACTACATTTGCCCTTCCCTGCAGCTTAGCCAAGGCTATTTTTGGCCAATGGACATAAGTGGAATTGGTGTGTGTCACTTCTAAGGAGGTCAGGTATCTGATATACCTTCCTTTGCTCCTCCCTCTTGCTGAGATGGTGTGGAAGATTCTGATATCATAAGGGCATCTCTGAGAGCTACCTGGTTTGCATGAGACTCCATGTCACAAAACCCAAACATATATAGTTTTGAGTCACTAAGCATTTGTGGTTGTGAATTGCTGCAGTTAGCCTACCAGGAGTAGCACAAAATGCAACCAATATTGACTCTACCTTTCATACAGTTGTTGAAGGCCTCAAACATGATAGTAAATGGGACAGACATTGTAAAATTTTAAGGCCTAGGCAAATGTTAGAGATTGTGATAGGAAAAAAACCAAAATCTTACCTATTGAAAATTAGTAGTGAATTTAATAAGAAAGGCAATTGACTCAGTTGTGAACCATGTTTGAAATGATTACTATTATAGTGTTATATGCTATTATGAGAACATCTTTAATCTTAACTGAAGGCCTTTTGTTTTGAGTGATACCTAATGCTATAAAATAAAAATTTTAATAAACATCAACTTCTGAATATAAACTTGAGGTTCATCATTATGGTATCTAATCTGTCTTCTTTTGGTCTGATTTTTAACAAAATGTGTATTGATTATCTCAAGGAAGATACAATTTGAGTTTGGAAATAATCAAGACCAGGAAAAGACTGGGTGGGAGGATTGATAGAGAACAAGTTGTGAATGAATCAGAAATCTTTCAGGTACGAGTAGTAGAATCTTGAAGTGTCTTGAGTCAAAGGGGCACTTTCTTAGTAGGACATAACTGCAAGAATGGCAAGGCTGCAGCTGGGCTTCAGCAAGAGACTAAAATGCCGTTAGTTATGTTCCCTCTGCTTCCTCGTTTCTACTTCCCTCTGCAGGTTGTTTCATGCTTTTCTTGGCCACTGCTTTTCCTTTTCATGGCTGTTGACAGCCCCCTGGTTCCCCATCCTGAACCTTCAGGACCACCAAGGCAGGCATTACCTGCAACCTGTCCTCTTCCAAGTCTTGACGGTTCCATGGAAGGGATTTACTGGGTGATTTGAGTTATAGGCCCACTCCTGGAGAGGGTGACTTGTGACTTAGTCATGTGTATGAGGGAAGAATTTACTAGAAAGGAATTCCAGATGCAAATTTAGCAGCTAAGAGAATTTTTAATGCAAAATTGTAAATTAAAAAAAATCACTGTAAAGATACTATTCTAGACTCTTAGGGAACTGTAATAATGAATAGACACTACCGTTCTCTGGGACCATCTATTACTCTCTGGGAATTTACAATCTACTGTTCTCTGGAAACTTAGAATCTCCTGTGGATATAAGACAAATAGGTTTTTAAAATGTTTATTTTTAATGCCATTTGAGTTGTACAAAGCAGATCTTTGTTTTCCTTCCTTTAACATACATGATTTCTCTTATGATAGAAAAGTCTTGAGTCTTGGACCATATACAGTCTTGTGACTCATATATTTTGGGATTCTTACCAATTTTAAGATTCTAAAAAAAGTTTCCCAGCTTAGTAATTTCATATAACTAATTTCAACACACTTTGTGAAGATATATATGTGAGGTTTCTTAAAAAAAAAAATTTTTTTTTATCTCCACTGCTGAGATCACAAAAACGGAATTCGTGTCCTGGCAACAGAAACTTATTATAAAAGATAATAATGTTGGACTTGGATCATCTGCATTGGAATGTTGATAAAGATTTAACTGGATTTTTCTAAAAGCATACTAAAGTCAATATTTGCGTGGTCAGAATTTGAGTAAATGTCTCCGTATTCTGAGACATCTGATTAAGGAATCTTTAATCTTGTCCTTTGTTGTCTTACTCTTACCATTCATTACTACTCTCAACAAAATGTAATACTGCCTAGATTTGAGGTGCAATGCAGAGGGATTGTGTTTAAGAAAGAGAAAGCTCAAAAGGATTTTCTTTCAAGGAGTATTGAAGAGAGCATCTCAGATGATGACTGTGGGTCGCCACAGATTCAGTCTGCTTAGGGCATAAATATAGATGATGCTTTGAATCTATTTCCAAGGTTACATGAATTGGCAATGGTCCTGAATTCCAGGGTGATCGTTTAACCATTCTAAATCCAGGTGCTATTTTTCTTCACCAAAGTTACTAATAAAAAGGAAATGTAAGATTTAAGTCAAGAACACATCAGACTCACATCTTCCCTCCCTGAACACTCAACCTTCACACTCTAAGACTTCTCAGATATGTGAACAGAACTTTTGGAATGTGATCTGAGAGTCATTAAAGAGCTTCCCTGTCCCCAATATATCTGCTACCTAGATGCACTCAAAGTCTTTATCATCAAACTCATTAAGGTTGGTTACATCAGTGTCCATCTGGAACTCTTTGTTAAACCTCAGAGGTCAGTGGGGTTGAGCAAATCAAGAAAGGCATTCAATAGAGTCCAAGACAGCATATTTATAATTTGCACAGTGCCAAATGTATATTTTACAAAAATCTTCTACAAAAATAAAATAATACTGTGCTTACTTGCTTGTATGTTTTTCATTACAAATTATTGCGACTACTTTATAACTGGAATATATTTTACTATTTTAATAATTCTCATGTTGTTGAAGATTTAGGCTATCTAAATTTTTACTCATATAAACAGTACTTTATAAACTTTATAGTGAAATATTCATTTACCTTTTTGATTATTGACTAAGAATGTTTTCCTAGAAATATAACTAATGGGCCAAAGGACAGGTCTTTAAATATTTTCTTTTTCACATCTGCTGTCCAGTTGCCTTCCAGTAAGATTGCATAAATTTACACTACTACCAACAGTGTGAGAGGCCTAATTATCAGCATCTTTTTTGAAAACTCAGTATTAAATTTATTTTAAACATTAACCATTTCATAGCCAAAATGTTCTGTAAAATTTTGGTTTAATTTGTATTTTGACTATTAATGAAGTTAAATATTTTTCATGTTTATTAGACATTTGTTTATTTGTGAATTGTGTATATATCCTGTGCTTATTTTAATCTTAGGGTACTTGTATTTTTCTTATTGATTTGTAAAGACTATTTGTCTGTTAATGATAATTGCTTCTAAATTTTTATATCATTTATTTTTATATAAGAATTTATATATTTATACTTTCTATATGGTCAGATATACCCTTTCTTTCTTTCATGGTTTCCCTCTTTGGTGTTATGTGAAGAAAGATTTTCAAGCTGCCAGATCACACACACACACACACAAAAATTATTTTCCTAATGCATTTATAGTTGTAATTTATTACATCATTTTGAAGGTAGCATTCAATTGTCTTCTGGATTTCATTACTGTTGTTGAGAAATCAGTTGTAAATCTTATTAGGGCTTCTTTGAGGGTAATGTGCATTTTTTTCTGTCTTCTTGGGAGATTTTCTCCTAGTCTTTAAGTTTCAATAGTTTTACTATGATATGCTATGTTTTTTGGGTTTTCCTTTTTTTCTTTGTATTTATCTTCCTTGTGTATCTGTGTCTTGATATCTTTAATGATAGAAACAACTGATTAAGGCAATCACAGCCTAATTCCCTTTCAGTCAAGCCTTTTCTTTGTGCAATAATATGGACATAATCCTTCTAGGCCTTCTTATCATGGGGCTAGATAGAACTAAAGGGCTTTTGAGAGTGGAGAGTGAATGAGTTGGTTTGTGATTCTATGCCTATGAATATGAGTACTGAGCTCTGTGTATGACATCCCATGTTTATACTGGGAATGGGAACAGAGCCTGTGGTATTGATGGGAGTGTGTTTCACTTGGGATTCTTTGAGTTACCAAAGACCCATCTTAAATCTATGTTAAAGAGAATTTGTTGGCTCTCAAAACTTAAAATTCAGTTGTAAATTTAGCTTCAGGCTCTGTTGGCTACTGGAACCGAAATGATGTAATATTGTCCTGGTTTCTCTTTCAAAGTCTCTCAGCTACTCTTCTCTATTAGACTTATTCTCAGGTAAGTTTTCTTTTATGTTAGAAATGTTGGCTCCACCAACTTTAAGTCAGATTCTTTTCAGATTGAAGTCTCATGAGAAAGAGCACCTTCGTTTGTTTCACAGTTGCAGCAAAATTGTGCCTTATTTTGTATGATTTGGCCTTTTGGCCATCTTGGAACAATTACTATAGCCAGAGAAAGAAAATGCTTAGATTGGCTAGACCAGTTTCACATGGCCACTTCATTCTAGATCTGGAGAGTGGAGTTAAGTCAATTTGAAGTTTACTAGCTGGTAGTGGGGGAAGCCGTTATTTGCCAGAGGAAAATTGGGATTCTGTGGTGACCCAGCATCCGTTTCTTTTTCCTTTGGGCTTCTGAGACTGAAATTGGTTGCCTTTTTATATTTAGTATTTCGTGATATAGAATAGACTCTTTTTTTCTTGAGTAGCTATCTGGAAGTGTTACATGCTTCTGAAATACCTATATGAACTTGTGCCCTTATCAATGTTTATAGTTCCTCATTCAAATCATCTACTGTAATTTTATCACTAGAGGCAGATTCAATGGCTCTGGACTCTGGATGCACATTAGAAATACCTAGGGAACATTTAGGAGGAGATAACTGGCTTTTTTCTAAGCGATTTTGATGTAGTTCATCTGAAGTGAGACCAGGTCATTCATGACTCCAATGTAGAACCAGGATGAGAATAAGAGGTTAGAAAATTCTGGAGCAAATCAACTATAGATTTTCTTGGGAAGCAGATTTTAGATCTTCAAGTGTTTGGGAGCTAGTTTCCTTTATCCATCACATGTTGACATCGTCTATATCAATGTTGTTTTATTTTGAGTTAAACTTATTGCTAGGCATGCTGTGTTAGCAAAATGGATGATAAGAGTGAAGGTGGGAAGGGCAGGAGAGTAAATAGGGCTACAAGTGAGATCATTTTTTAAAAGACCTCTGTGAAGCCTCAATAAAAATAGTCCACCTTAAAAATCTACTTGGATTTCTGAAGCGCTCATTTACTGGCACATGGAGGACATTTTCCTTTGATGCTCAGCTGCCTGCCATTAATTGTTTTTATCTAGCTGGGGAACTTCAAAAGATAACATAGCACTTGTATATATATCCAGCTGTCCCATGCTGTGAACTTCAGCTTTAACTGGGTTCCTTTCAAGCCCTATTTTCAGTTTCCACAAGTGGCTAAGAGGAGAGGTGTTTCCAATTGAGCATTTCAAATAAATAGATAGAGTCAGAAAAATAGCTACCTTGTCAGTGCCTGGCTAGTGTACACTTCTTTGTCACATAAGGCATTTGAGCATAGGCATGGTGGGCTCTAAATGTTTGCAAGGATTTGGACACTGTTTTCAAATGATAATGAGTGAAAATCTCATATTTTTTTAAATTTCAGCATATTATGGGGGTACAAAAGTTTAGGTTATGTACATTGCCGTTGCCCCGCCCCCCCAGTCAGAGCTTCAAGCATGTCCATCCCCTAGACAATGCACATTGTACTCATTATGTATGTATACACCCATCCCCTCCTCCCAACTCTGACTGACACCCGATTAATGTTATTCCTAAATGTGCTCTTAGGTGATGATCAGTGAAACCAATTTGATGGTGAGTACATGTGGTGCTTATTTTTCCATTCTTGGGATACTTCACTTAGTAGAATGGGTTCCAGCTCTATCCAGGAAAATACAAGAGGTGCTGTATCACTATTGTTTCTTATAGCTGAATAGAACTCCATGGTATACATATACCACATTTCATTAATCCACTCATGCATTGATGGGCACTTGGGTTGTTTCCACATCTTTGCAATTGTGAATTGTGCTACTATAAACATTCGAGTGCAGATGTCTTTTTTATAGAATGTCTTTTGTTCTTTTGGGTAGATCCCCAATAATGGGATTGCTGGGTCAAATGGTAGGTCTACTTGTATCTGTTTAAGGAATCTCCATATTGCTTTCCACAGAGGTTGCACTAGTTTTCAGTCCCACCAGCAGTGTAGGAGTGTTCCTATCTCTCCGCATCCACGTCAAAGTTTTGGGACTTTTTGATAAAGGCCATTTTCACTAGAGATAAGTATATCTCATTGTGGTTTTGATTTGCATTTCCCTGATGATTAGAGATGTTGAGCATTTTTTCATGTTTGTTGGCCATTCTGTCTTCTTTTGAAAATTTCTATTTATGTCCTTTGCCCACTTTTTGATAGCGTTGTTTGATTATTTCTTGCTGATTTTCCTGAAAATCTCATATTTTAAAAACTGAATTCTCTATTATTTTTACTCTGCCTTAAATTCATAGCCAGTAACAGTAACAGAGATGATTATTTCCGTGAGATCTCAGATGCCAACATTCAGAAATCCATGTCTGGCTCCAATCAGTTTTACTTTTTTTTTAAATACAAGAACCATCTCCTTAACTTTTATTTATGTGTTAATTTTTGCATGAGAGTAAAAGGTAGATTGTCTTCAACTTGCTAATCTTCATGTCTGGGGATCAAGGTGGAGATAGGGACTGATTAGAGTTGTTCTTCAGTTCTACTGTCCTTCAGCCAACCTTTGTATTTTCAGCCCTGTTTCTCATTCTTGCCCATAGGCTTTTCAAATTCTGTCCTGGATCCTGTCTAGTGCTGGTGAGCTCCCTGACTGTCATTTGCACTGCATTTCCCTGTGGTAGACTGTGGACTGTGGATTATTTGACTGTTTTATCCATCGACATACTTCTATGAATTTCCAATTCCAGAAATGTAAAGAATTTCCCTTTTCTCCCAATCTCTCTATTCTTATGGATATCTTCCTTTGTACTGATACATTCTTTTTTAGTTTGGCTTTTGGATGGAAAGGGAGGCAAATGCTTGGTCTGCTATCTTGTACCTGAAAAATCCTTTATTATTCTTTTATTCATTTATTATTTCTACCATATCACACACCATCTGATAGTTCATCTTTCCACTTAATAAAACATACTATAGTAGTACTTTTGGAAGTACATTTACCCAAATCTCCTAGCTTTACACACAGGGGTATGGATGTGCAAAGGCATATTCTTACAGAGAATAATGAAGGTTAATGTTGCTTCTACTGCCAAAGTCTACTAGAAGAGTTTGGAAAATAATTAAAAAACCAAATAGGTGAGAGGTTTTACAATGTAATTTATAACATTTTATAAGAATGATAAATGTCTATAGAATTAAAAGAACGGAGCTTTTTGGCAGACTATGGGACATTGAATAAATTACTAAGAATAAATTACTTTGGAACTTCTGTTACTTTCTTAATATTTGTTACCAGTTTTTACCTAAGGCATGATGCCAAGCAGTTCCAAAAGTATAAATTATTACTCACAGCTCACACTATTTTATCTTTTTGTGTTTAATTAAATATGTCTTTCATCTCTTTACCAAGAGGAATAAAACTCGATTGCTATGTATTTAGTCCTTTCTAGTTTATTTTTCTAGTACTTTTAAAAAGGTAACTCCATGCCATATGCTATGCACCAGAATGGCTGTAAATAATCATAAAATTAAATGCCAGAATTTACCACTACATGTGGTTTCTCATTAAGGTTTGATGTGGCTTCTCTAAACTGAAAATGGTTGAAGGGTTGATTTCTTGTATTATCAAGCTGTTTTCTGAGCTTTCTTGCTGGCCCACCTACCTGGATATATAATTAACTTCAGCTCTCAAAGGCTTCTGCTAGATCTGGGCTATATCGTTGGGAAAATAAGAGATTATTCTCTGAAACACATATGTGCTTAGGAATAGCAGCTCCAAAGTATCTTCAGTGGCTGTTCCCTAATATGATGGTGACCATATGTTCTGGATATTCTCTAGCAATCCTATGTCATGTACTCTGATCTGGGGTTTGGAAAATGCAGCCAATACCATATGTAACACTAAGGAGGGAGAATAGATCAGGCTGCTGTTGCTAATGAGCTAAATGTTATTTTAAGATGAATCCCAAACTAACACAGACTATATCAGTCATTATTTTAGATTCATTACTTTAATTTTCTTCTTTAAATAATATTGTATTCTAGAGAATTAAAAATTTCCATAAAGAGAAACCATGGTCCTGTGGTAACAAATCCATTTAGGGAAGAGATGAAGAGATTATAGACATTAAAATTAATGCTTTGATAGTCTTCTTTAAATATTTTGATATTCTTCTTTAGTATTGTTGTATTATAGAGATTTAGGAACTTCCACATAGAGAAAACAGTAGTTCTATGTCCACAAATCAATTTCAAGGGGAGATTATATAAATTAAAATTAAGCTTTTCTGTGTCTGTGTGTGTTTTACTTTGCCATCATGGCAATAAGTAAAGATTAGCTTCACAGAACAACATATTAATATTTCCATACCTTCCAGTGGATTTAGTTTCAATTCTTTCACCAGTAATAATAAGTATAGTTATTTCAATAACCATTATTTTTGAGGGCAATGCAAAATGAATGTCTTAACTTTTGTTCCCAAACAGATCAAACTCTAGTGGTTTGAGAAGAGGACAACTTGTGATTAAGTGCTTAGAAGTCAGACAGATATGGACTTCTCACTTATTCGGTGCGACTTGAGCAGGTCAAATAACTTCCTGTGAGCCTCAGTTTTCTCATTGCAAACTGGGCAATATACTACTTTCCCCATAGGTGGTTGCATAGGTTAAAGGAGATAATATTAGTGTTCAGCACAGTTTCTTGCACAGTAATTCAATAAGTATTGGCAAAAGTAATTATTACTGTAATAATAATTTAGTTTCTGTTAAAATTAATCAATAATATATGTCAACATCAGGCAGTGATTTCATTCAGCTGAAGAAATAGGCAGTATTTGCTTGGTTTTATTAGTAGTATGTCAGGATAGGAGTGGAGGTGAAGTGTACCAAGAATATCATAAAATTGCATCTCTGTTCCCTAATGGTTGACATAATTAATTCCTAGAAAGTCTATTCTTGTGCATATCTTGGTCCTTATTCTACTCTCTCCATGCCTGGAAGTCCCCACCCCTTTAATCATCTACGCAGCTTCCTAGTGTACTGATCAACTGCTCTGCTTGTTGGAGGGGCTGGTCTTACCCTAGGATCATACAAAAATTCAGCCACTAGACTCAAGATTAGGCAAAAAGTCAGAAAATTTTTTCTTGATTTTTGGTGAATTTTTTTATATAAGCATCTTTACAATATGATGTGTTTTTATTACACCAAATGAACTGGTTTTATTGATGTAGCTAACATTAAATAAAATAGAAACTGTACTGGAACATTTTTGTTGCGGTGAGTACAGGCTATCTATTAAATGCATTACCATGAAGCAAAATAAAAGAGAATATCCACATGAGAAAGAAAGCTGAAGTCCTGGAGAGATTATGGGACACTCAATCTTAGGAAAAAAATTGTCCCTATTTCAGTGGGATCAAAAAACCAGACTGATAATCAGAAGAAAGGCTGACCATACATTCATTCTCTGGGTTTATTTCTTCCAAGAGACTCATAAAGTCTTTTCCGGAAAAGATCTTACTGACCATATGGTGTAGTGTTTTTCTTTTTTTTTTAAATTTCAAAATATTAAGGGGGTACAAATGTTTTTCTTACACGGATGCACTGTATAATGCTGAAGGGACGGCTTTCAGTATGCCTGTCACCAGGACAGTGTTCATGGTACCCATTAGATAAGTTTTTAACCCTCATCCCTCTCCCCTCCCCCATTCTTAGTTTCCAATATCCTTTACATCTCCTTGTGTCTGTGTGTGCTCGTTATTTAGCTCCCACTTGTTAGTGATAACATGTGGTGTTTGTTTTTCCATTCTTGAGATACTTCACTTAGGATAATGGTCTCTAGTTCCATCCAAGTTGCTTTGAAAGACATTATTGCATTCTTTTTTATGACTGAGTAGTACTCCATGGTGTATATATACAACATTTCTTTATCCATTCATGAATTGATAGGCACTTAGGCTGATTCTGTATCTTTGCAATTGGGAATTGTGCTGTGATGGACAATTGTGTGTGGTTGTCCTTTTGATAAAATGATTTATTTTCCTTTGGGTAGATACCCAGTATTAGAATTGTTGGATCAAATGGCAGGTCTACTTTTAGTTTTTTGAGGAATCTCCATACTGTTTTTCATAAGGGTTGTACCAGTTTGCAGTCTCACAAACAGCATATAAATATTCTTTTTCTCTGTATCCATGCCAGCATCTATTATTTTTGGACTTTTAAATGATGGACATTCTGACAGGGGGAAAGTGGTACTTTATGGAGGTTTTCATTTGCATTTTCCTGATGATTAGTGATATTGGACATTTTTTAATATGTTTATTGGCCATTTGTCTATCTTCTTTTGAAAAGAGTCTGTTCATGTCTTTTGCCCACTTTTTGATGGAGTTGTTTGTTTTTTTCTTGCTGATTTGTTTGAGTTCTTTGTAGATTCTGGATATTAGCCTTTTTTCAGATGTATAGTTTGCAAATATTTTCTCTCATTCTGTAGGTTGCCTTTTTACTTTGTTGATTATTTCCTTTGCTATGTAGAAGCTTTTTAATTTAAGTCCCATTTATTTATTTTTCTTGTATATATATTGCTGTATTTGCTTTTGGGGTCTTAGTCATAAATTCTTTGCCTAGGCCTATGTCTAGAAGAGTTTTTCCTATGTTTTCTTCTAGAATTTTTATGGTTTCATGCCTTACTTAATCCAGTTTGAATTGATTTCTGTATATGGCAAGAAATAGGGGTCCTGTTCCAGTCTTCTGCATGTAGCTATCCAATTTTCCGAGCTGGTAACTTTCCTACTTAGTGCTAAGTAGGAAAGGTCCTGGATGGTGCACTTGTGTCCTACTCTGAAGGATTGACCCAGCATGAGATGGGTGGATACACTGAGAGTGTTTAACACTACTGGTCTCCTGTGTCTCTTGTCTCACCATTCCCCTGTGGCTGTCACTGTTGTTCCCTATGTTGCAGACTGAGTGAATGCCCCACCTACTTCTGTAAGCTGCTCTATGAACAAATTTCAATGACCCCTATTTTTTTTTTAATAATCCTCTCCATTAGTTAACTACTTAACCTTTTTTAATCACAAATACTACTTTTATTATTATCAGTTCATAGTAATAATCACAAAACAGATAAAATAAGGCATGGCAATAATCAGACTACAAATTGAGTGAATCTATAATGGTGTTCAGTGTTTACCTTTTAGGCATACATTTGAAAAATAAATATTGTTAAGAGATGGCAAGATTATAAAAATTAACAATACTATTTTAATGAACAAATAAAACTTCTAGACATAAAAAATACAATAGCTTAATTTAAAATATAGTTTCTGGGTTAAACAGCCAATGGGGCACTATTGGAAAGAATAAATAGAGGAAGAGATATCTGGAAAAACTGTCTCAGTGTCACAGCATTTCAGGTCAAAGAGAAAACATATAAAAGAGAAGTACAGATATAGAGGATAGTGTGAAATATTGGCACATATATGTGCTTGGATTTCCAAAGGAGAGAAAATGGGGAGATGCAATACTGAAAGACATTAAGGATAAACATTTTGAGAACAATTGAAAACCCCTGTTAAATGATTCAACAAGGCCAGTGAATACCAATATATACCAAGAAAGAAGTTAGTCTGTAGATAGACACGTAGTAGTAAAACTCAAGACTGTCTAGGGGAAGCTGCAAAAACACACAGAACAGACACTGTTTATAAGGGGACAATATCAAACAAGCATTAACAGCTGGTTTTCTAATAGTAAGTATATTCTTAACAGTACGATTGTATTTTTTTCCTTGTGTTGAGAATGATGACTTCATTATGTCAGAGAAAAAAATAACAGCTAGCAACATGGACAGATCTCAGCACAACTGTTTGCAAAAAGTGAGACTGAAATGAAGAAATTTTCCGATTAGAAAGACTACATGTAGAGATATACTCTAGCTAACGTACTTTAAACTGATATCATGATGGATATACTCTAAACTATTAGAGTTGACCATCAGCAAACCTTCAGTGAAGAAAATTTTAAAGGATAAAATTTAGGTAGAAGAAAAATTATCTCAAAAAGTGTCTAAGAAAAAAGAATGACCACCATACATTGGTAAATACGTAGTCAAATCTAAAGAAAAATTTCCCATATAGTAATAAAACATATAATTTGGGAGGCCTTCAAAACATCTTGTATAATTTGAAGGAGATTTATGGTAAAGATAAAATTCAGATTTTATTAATAAAGTTAAATTTGACTACTTGACTCTTTGAATTGTTTCACAGAAATGGTGGATTTTCTGCAAGACAAAGGAGCTGAGATTCTGAAGGCTCCTGGGCAGACTTCCTGATGTCTTCACCATCCCCTACAACACCCTCCCTTGCACATAACCCCTTGTTAGTTATACCACAATCTGCCCCAAGGCATGTGGCCCTTTTGGGAAAAGCCCACGATGAAATTACTCAGGGAGACAGATTTGAGGCAGCTTCTCCCATTCTCCTGACAAGACATCTGTAGTATTAAAAATTCCTTTCTTCCTTGGCAATCCTTGTTCCAATAATTGGATCTTTGAGCAACTGGACCTAGACTGAAACCCCCTTGCAGTTTAGACAACAGTTCCATCCGCAGCACTGATTGTCGCCCCTTCCAGCTTTAATGCTGCCCCTCTTAGAATCACGAGTGGCAGCAGTTGACTGCCAACACCTGCTTGAGAGTTGTCCCGCCCGGGTCCCCCACAGGTGGGGCAACCGTTGGTTCGCACTAGCTTGGGAGCTGCCCTGCTCAGTTCCGCGGGTGGTGGCGTTTGTGGGCTGTGCGGCTTGCGTGCAGACCCACCCACACCCACTGGCAGCTGCAACCGTTGGCCTGTGCCGGCTTGAGCACAGCCGCACCTTTGTCCACAGGCAGCGGCAACTGTGAGCACGCGGTGGCCTGAGCCTTCACCTTGGCCGGTTCCCACGGCAGCAGTGGGTGTGCGTGGCTCCTGCCCATGGGACTCACGAAAGTGCCTGGCCTCCCCCGGTCTGAGGGGGTGATGGGGAGGCAGTAGCGAGGGATCTGACCCCTGGGATCTGACCCCTGGGTAGAGGCGGCGCTCTGGGGCTGTGATCTCAAAATGGCTCATTTATTTGCCACTTAAAGGCCAGTCTGCCTTTTGATTAACTCAAAGTCCCCTGATCACTTACTCCATTATAAGAGTGATGTCCCATCATATTCACGGTTCTGTTCTGCCCATACCCAAGGGCAGGTAGGGGTTGTTCAGGGCTTAGACATCAGGGAGCTGCAATTTTGGGGGCCCACTTAGAATACTACCTACAACATTCAGATTTTCTAATGTATGGCCAGGGTAAATAAACATTAGGCAAAATTTTCATTTAAACCAAGTTTGTATCTTTTTAGCCCAAAGGAATAAATTTCCAAAAGGATTTTTTTGGGTTTTGTTGGGGGAAGGTTACAATGAAGAAGAAGGAAAATGAGGAGGGCCCTTTCCACACTAAGAAAGAATTACTTAGAAATACAAATGTTATCCTCAGCAGATTTCCCCAAAACAGGGAATTCAATATTTTAGTAGCAACCAGTGTTTTAGTGTTGAATTTTTTTCCTAGCAATATAGTCATTAAAATTTTTAAAAACAAACAGGAAAAATTCTTCAGATTCAAGTTCCATAGTTTTACTGTATCCATGAACACAGTTCAGATCTAGTTATCAACTTATAGGGATAAAAGCCCAAAAGGGGCTGTGTGTGGTGGCTCATACCTATAATCCTGGCATTTTGGGAGGCTGAGACAGGAGGATCGCTTGAGCCCAGGAGTTTGAGGTTGCTGTGAGCTGTGATGATGCCACTGCACTCTAGCCTTGGCAACAGAGTGACAGGGTGTCTCAAACAAACAAATAAACTCCCAAACAAACAAACAAACAAAAAACAAAACCAAAAGGCTTGATAATTTTATGACTAAATATTCTGAGTTAATAAAGGGGAGATGGGAGCTATTTTCACTAGTGTGTCATCAATTAAGTAAAGAATAATTTATTGTTGAAACAGTTTGGCTTTATTTCACAAAAAGAAGTCATGTAATTTCTGGCAATTTTCTCCTTGATTTGATTTGATGTAGAATTATTTCCCACTCATCCCAAATTTCCCTTAGAGTTTTAGGCTGAATTCTTTACAAACTCCTTCAGACTTTTAATAAGTCAAAAACATCTCAGTGGGACTCCTGGATCTGGCTTCATTTCAGTAGAAAGAATTTGAGCTTCTGTGTATTGGGGCTAAGTTCAGATTGGTTACAAATTCTGAAGCTGTGGTTTTGGCTGTGGTTTCAGGTTGGAGCACCAGCATTTGATTGGGTCATTGTACAAATTCTTCTGGGCTCAAGGTTCCCGAAACTGATCTAGTGTCTTAATAATGGAAGACAGTACACCAGGAATTTGATTCTACTCATAATTCTGCCGTTCTTTCTGACTCTCACCATACTCTAGTTCTTAGTACTTAGTACATAGTATTTCAGTGAAGTTGCTGAATGTGGTCCCCCATTCCAGTATTTTGGCCTCCAAAGCCTCCAAGATAAATGAAAAAATGAAAAACTTAGAATATAAATGAGAATTATGCCTCTGTGTTAATATTATTTCCTTTCTTCTACCCATCGTTTCTTATCTTCCTCTCTTTCTCCCTCTCAAACTACTTTAAAGACAACATCAATAGACAAAGAACAGAGAAAAGAAGGGACTTGCTTAGTCTCAGGAATCCAGGGTTGGACAGAGCCACAGATAGAATTTGTGGTCCCTAAGTCCTCAGACCTTCACTGAGACAAATGCTAATGACAACAGTGGTGCTGCAGCTTCTTGGAGGATTTAAAGGTTGGCTACATCTTTAGGGATTCAGATTTTTTTCTAAGCAAGATTTTCTGGTCCCAAGTCGTTAAAATTGAGGGAGTTATGACATCTTTCTGAAGATGTGTTCCTTCCCTTTCTGCCTCCTTCCCTGTCTTCCTCTTTCTTCCCCTTCCTTCTTTCTTTCCTTTCTTCCTTCTTGGTGGCAAATATTTTATCACTGTGAAAGTAACTTAGGTGATAAATGATTCTGATAAGGAATCTCACCCACCCTTACAATGATCTAGCTATGCCCAGTTGTTTAATAATTATGTCCCATGATTAAGTTGCTTCAATGACATTTGCATTGCTTTCCATAGGTAAATATTTATTTTCAATAGGTAAATGTCTAGGGTGAATTAGTCCTAACTGTGCTGCTGTGTGGTACTAGTGAGCTGGCTTTTAAGCTGGTCAGTACATGCTCAACTAGGATATGCAATCTTAGGATGAGAAATGTGTTAAGTGACTCCAACATCAGAAGGACATATGTTTTCCAATTTGTCTTGGGCCTCAGAAAGGCAATGAAGGCATTTCTGCAGCTGCTCTTGTATATTAAATGACTCTACTTTCTTTGCCCTTTGGATGAAGTGACCCCAGTTCAGCGGAAGAGATATGAAAAGATTCTCATTACTAGCCTAGTGTGAATTTGAGGAAAAGTACATGGCTCATTTATTTTCCATTTAAAAATTTACAGCCAAATCAGTGCAATATTGTACTCATATCTCAAAAAGCTTTGCCACCAACTAGATATTTTTTCTTATAAAGTAGGCAAATTAAGTTCTTAAATTCAGACAAATCTCTTTCTGTCCTACTCAAAACCTTCTGAAGAGCTTCCTGATGTCAATGATGTGGGAAATTTAACTGAGTTAAGTACTTCATATTAAAGGTAAGTTTTGAATTCCCCTTGAAGTAATTCTTTTACAGAGTCCTCATCACAATTTCAGAGTTTGTGGCATTACCAAAGAGTCACAGGATCATAGCAGAGAATGGATAAATCAATAAGGCTCTCATGCCCAAGACATTCTATTTTCTCTTAGTTGATTGCTTTCTTCTACAGAAAAGTCCCCAAAAGTCTGTATTCTTCAAAGTACTACCTTGTGCTGAAATATTGCTTTTCAAGCCCAAAATTTCCTGTTCTTGCTACTGTTTAAATCCTGTGGTTCACAGTAATATAGATTATTGATTTCAAATGATGTGCACTCTCTCTATTTCAATGAACCTCTTGTAAATTTGAGGTATACTGGATAAGAACTTAGACTAAGTGGGGAAATAGACAACAAGCAGTTAAACCCTAGGACACAAACCAAATCTCACAATCCTTATAATTATATCCTATAACTTTAGGTCGGATGTCAGAATCATGTAACAATTCCATGGGCCTTTCCTCTCTCAGGGCTACTGGTCACTTTTCCTAAATCTTCATACTCAAAGAGGATGGTCTTCTCAGACTAGATAGTTCTCCAGCCAAATGTATGTGCTTTTCTGCTGGATCCACCAAATAAATAATGCTGAAGTGAGAAAATTCG
Organism: Eulemur rufifrons; assembly: GCF_041146395.1. Classification (NCBI taxonomy): domain Eukaryota; kingdom Metazoa; phylum Chordata; class Mammalia; order Primates; family Lemuridae; genus Eulemur; species Eulemur rufifrons. The sequence continues at coordinate 29,209,424 of NC_091010.1, read as the reverse complement.
ATCTCTTAGCTCCAACAGAGTCATTATGAATAAGTGCAATGGAATAGACATACAACCCAGACAAAACACTGTGCTCCTTTTCTGTTGTGCAGTTATATATCTGTGCATGAAAGACTTCATGCTTATACAAAAAAAAAAAAAAAAAAAAAAATTCTCCCGATTTAGTGACAATAGGACCTGTATTTTTGGTATCTTCAACATATTCTGATTCAAGTTGTCTTTATGTGACAAGCATTTATGCAGAACCTACTAAGAGGCTGGCACCATGTTGAGTGCTTAATGAACAGTCCTCCCTTTTTGGAACTCCATGTAGTATAGCAACAGCTGTACTAGCGGTTAGTTGTAACGTGACATTGTGAGAGCTACACTAAAGAGATACAGGTACAAATAATAAAAATGCTAAAGGAGTCAAATAGCAAAGGGTGGGTTCATATGCAAAGGACAGAAAATCCAAGTTTATTTCTTTTTCACATAAACAATTTTTGGAGGTAGACAGTCCAAGCTGCCTGGTGACTTTGCTGTCATCAGGAACTCAGGTTCCTTCTGTCTGGATATTCTGCCATCATCAACACTTGACTTCCATCTCATGTTCTAAAATGGCTATTCAAGTATCAGTCACCAAATCCATATTCTAGCAAGCAGAAAGAAGAAAAAATTGAGGAACGGCATCCTAGAAACAGCACAGCACTTTTGTTTACATCTGTTCACCAAACCTTGATCACATGGCTCGCCATACCTGACAGCAAGGGAGGATGATAAAATCTTTATTCTCGAAAGTCATGTGCTGGCCACAAACTGAATGTTCACCGACCAAATAGAAAGAGGGAAGTTATGAGAGGATAACAGTTTTTTTTTTTTTTTCTGCCTCAGGAGTTCAGACAAAGGAGAGAAAATCTTATCTGGAAAGGAAGAGCATATCTGGAAGGCTTCCTGGAGGAAGTAACATTTAAGCTAGGTCTCCAAGGAAGAGTAGGAGTGTATTGAATATAGAATCAGGGAAAGCATGATATAGGCAGAGGGAACAGTATCAGAGTTTGCTTTCAGAAACCAGCTAGCCTGAGTAAGGAATGTAGTCAGATCTGTTTTATGTTGACCAAGGAGTTAAAGGAAACATTGCACAATGTTCTCAATATCTGAGCTAGTTGGTCTAATCACATGCATCTAGCTTCTAAAGACTGAATTATCACATCATGCTCACACAAGAGAAACATAATTAGAAAATATATCTATTGAAATTATTGTCCATGTACATTAAATTGGATAATCACTTGTTAAATTAGAAAAGATACTCAGAAAGTTAATTAATCCTGGATTCTGATTGTGACATGTAACAAGTGTGAAACAACCATCTCTAAGACCATTTATACACGTGTTCATTTACTAATCGGCATCCCAATAGCATAACATCTTGCCTAAAACAAAGAAACAATTAGTCCTGAAACAGAAAAGCACATGACACAGGATAGGCTGTATACCATGGTGACAGTAATAGCAACAGCATGTACTTGTTAAACACTTAGCATATGCTAGGCTTTCTTGGCACATATGAACTTATTTGATCTTCATAAAAACACTATGAGCTCAGTTTCTATTACTCTCTCCATTTTCACGGAGGAGGAACTGAGGCTCAAAGAGGTTAAATAACTTTCTCCAAGTCCCATGGCTGATGTGTAGGGAAGCAAACACAAATTCATGCAGCCTGCTTCCCTCTCCATGCTGCTAGGTCGTAAAAGGGGACAGGTTATGGGATGGATCTCAGCTCCATGACTAACTGACAACAAGATTCTGGGGAAAGTTATTTCATTCTTCTGTATCTTATTTTCTCAGTTAATGGGATTAAATAAGAAACTGTATATCAAAGATTTCACCTGGGAACTGGCACAAGGTAAATGCTCAATAGTTAAAAGATTTAATGAGATTGAGTCATTAATTGTAAACACTAGTCAATATTTGGTCCTTAACTATACAAACCAAAAAGCAGATCAAAACCTATTTCTGAAATGGCGTTAAATTCTCTTCCAAAAGAGCAAAATCTCTCTTTCTTCTACCCATTTACCCCAATCCCCTGAGGTCTGTCTCTCTGCTAGTTCTTGAGTTTGAGCTGCTTTTTACAGCCATCTGTTACAGTGTTGTGTAACAACAAACAATATCCTCCTAAAAATGTTTACAAATGCTTCTTATATTAGTGTTGTATATTTTTCATTAAGCTGTGGCATCTCCATTGAAAAATTATTTTAATCATTGCAAACTGAATTACACAAGGAGCAAGCATAAAGAGATAGTACTTAAAAGGCTGAATGTACATTAATTGCTTCAGCTAATGAAAGAAACATGACTTAGCCAATGCACACAACATGAATCCTAAGATGCACGGACAATTGACTATGGTAATAAAACAAGTATTAGTGTGTTAAATCTGAAATCCTCATTATGCTTCATGCAGCAAAACCGACTGTGTACCTGCTGTTCAGTGTGCATTTCCTCCTCTTGACACCAAGAGCTAATTATAGAACGGGGCATAGAGTGAAAGCATGTGACCTACGTTTGGGGACCTTCAAAAACCCTGCGAAGTTATGTTTGGTGACTCTTTATTTTCTTTTTAAGCTGATAAAAGTAAGCGTGGGTCAAAATGATTTTGGAATATCCTGATGTTCCATAGGCAATTTTAATTAAAATATGAATTATTTATATATGCACACAGTTTATTTCACTTACATTGGGATCTTGCTTTATCTCCCTTGGCTCTATAAGCTAGTAAATTATTAATTCAAGGATAATTTATGTCACAGTGTTCAAGATGCTGTCCATTGATTTGTTTTGTCTGTCTTTTTATTTCATGAACCCTAAAGTAAAGGTGATGATAAAATCATGGCATTTAAGAGATAAGAAGAGAAGTGAATGTTTTATTTTTACTGCTCATTTAGAATCACATAACATAGAGGTTATAGTAACTTATAAACAGACTGTATTAACCTACAACCTCTATTCATACACTGAAAATATCAACTTATTAGGAACCTCACTAAAAGCTGATACACTATAAGCCCCATGCCCCCCCACTTTTTTTGAGAAACTTTGAGGGTGCCACCAATACTTCAAGGGATATGAAACAGCTGGCTTAATTCAAAGTATCTGCTTTTTTTTAGATGAAAACCTTTCTTTTCTAGTAGAACTAGATCTAGATAGCAAATCTTTTTCTTTTTTGTATGTTATCCTACACATCTTTTGGTAATTATTTTCTCAGTAAAGCCTTGGCTATGTTCAAATGTATTTCCTTTACATTTCTTCTCAGATATATTATATAAATTGATGTCTTTGGCACCAACTATCCTCAAATTTTGAATGGACACAAGGGGTCTTACAGAGTTCTTTTTTTTTTAATGTTGGGCAAAATTCTCTTTAATTGGAAATACTTGAAGAACTTAGTATAGATCAGAGTTTAGGTGGTTTATTTAAATGTCTCTGCCTCTGAAGAAAATTGTACATTAGCTTCTTTCTTATTTCAACTAGTTTGTATATAGTTTTATCTGGTCATCTTTATTTTTATTTTCTTATTTTCCTAGTTCATTTCTCAGAGTTCTTTGAAGGTACTATTTGGAAGCCATCTGCAAAGTTAAGTCAACAAAGGCCATACTTCAACAGGGAGATTGTAAATTGAGTAGAAACTACAGGATCTCAACAAGTGACATTTTGGGGAGTTTTACCGTAGGGGTTGATTATGAAATAGTAGAAAATTTGGAAGAGAGGAGAGAGGAATAATGGGAAACGTCATCTTTATTCTACTCAATCTATGGTTCTGAATGCTAATACACATCAGAACCACCCAAAGAACGTTTTACACATTTGATCTTCAAGACCTATTCCTCAAAGATTAATTACATTCTAGGAGGGTCCTAGAAATCTGTATCATTGACATGTACCCCAAGGTATTTGGAAATTACCTGAAAAATAGTTTAGAAACTGCTAAGAGGTATTGACTTCCAAAAATTAAACAACTTTTACTCATTTAGTTATTCAACAAATATTTAGTTAGCCCTTAGATCCTGCCCCTAATCTTAGCCCTCAAGGAGCATGGAACCTAATGAGGGAGGTAGACAAGAACATAGCCGATTTCAATTCAGCAAGATATGTGCTATAAATGGGCAAGACTGGGGTGCTATGAGGTGTATGGACAAGGATCATCTAATCCAGCCCAAGGTGTCATAAAGCGTTTGAGGAGGTGGTATCTGAGCTGAAACCTGAGAGGTAAAGAATAGCAGGGAGGCAGGAGGAGTTGACCAGCTTGTGTGTGTGTGTGTGTGTGTGTGTGTGTGTGTGTATGTGTGTATTTTGCAAGGAGGCTGCGGGTCCTGAGGCTGGAGTAGGAGAAGGTATGAGAAATGTTAAAAACTTATAAGACACATTTTCAGGTCTCAAGGAGCTTACAATATAATTGGGGGGATAAATGATGGCAAAAGATGTTGAAGAGAAGTGACTTCCTGGGAATTCTTTTCATCAATTGCCAATTGAATAATGCTGACTTGTCATGCTATAGGATTTCTATGGAGAAAGTATCTAATCTCTTCCAACAATCAAATTCTGTGATCTACGATTTTGTTCTGCAGTGGGAAGAGAAGGCTTCATAGAAGAGGTGGGGATTCCACTGGGCATTAAAGAATAGGTGGTCTTTTATAACTTTTTTATTTTGTTATAATTTTAAACTTACAGAAAAGTTACAAGAATAGCATAAGAAATTACCTTATTCTTTATCCAGATTTACTAATTATTTATATCTTGCCCCATTTGCTTTTGTACTCTCTCTCTTTACACACACACACACACACACACACACACCCCACACAGACAATTTTTTTCTGAATCATTTGAGAGTAAGTTGGAGACATTGCATATTTTACTCCTACATACTTTAATATATATTTCGCAAGAAAAAGAACATTCTTGCATATCACAGTAAAATAATCAAACTTCTTGTATTTATAGTTAGATAGAAGGAATGCAATCTAGCGTTCAATAGTGTAATGCTATCAAACACTACACTGTTTAGCAGTGCAATAGGGTGACTAGAGCTAACAATTTATTATGTATTTCAAAATAACTAAAAGAGTGGAATTGGAATGTTCCTAACACAAAGAAGTGATAAATGCTTTAAATGACAGATATCCCAATTACCCGATTTGATCATTATACATTGTATTCTTGTATCAAAATATCACATGCACTCCATAAATATGTACATTCATGTATCCATAATAATTAAAAACAAAAAGCAGAAAACCCAAACTTATGGTATTTAACATTGATACAATACTACCATCTAATCAATAGTTTGTAATCAAATTTTGTCATTTTGTCAAGTGTCTCCATAATGCTCTTTCTAGGTTTTTCTTTCCCAGTGAAGGATCTAATTCAGATTTATACATTGCATTTAGTTGTCTCTATAATTGTCCTCTCATTTAAAACAGTTCTTTAACCATTTTTGTCTTTCTTAATCTTGGCATTTTTGAAGAGTAAAAGCCAGTTCTTTTGTAGGACATTTCTCAATTTGGGTTTGTGTAATGTTCCTTTTGGTTAGATTCAGGTTATACATTTTTGGGAAGAGAAGTTAGGTTTTGTCTTCCTCAATGTATCATAAGTGGAGGCTCACAATGTAGGTTTGTCCCAATATTGGTGATGATAATGTTGACAACTTAGTGGAGTGTCTCCTAGATTTCTTCACTGTAATGTTATTAATTTTTCCCTTTGTAATTAATAAAAATTTTGTGGGAAATGTAAATACCATGTTCCTTACTAAACTTTCAGCTGACAGCTTGAACGTCCATTGATGATTGTTTAACCTATCACTCACTGCTTCTATATTTATATTACTAAATCTATATTATTATAAGGAAGAGCTTTCTAGGCTTCACTGTCTATTTATTGATTTATGTATATCAGTATGGGCTTGTGGATTTTATTTTTAAAAATGAGTTATAACCCACTACTGTCATTATTTATTTTGATGTTCCAATGGTCTCTGATTTTACCACTAGGAGTTTCTACAGCTGGTTCCTATGTCCTTTTAATAGTTCCCACCATATTTTGAAGACTTTCTTACTTTCTCTGGCAATATACTACTTCAAGCTTATTTTTTACTTTTCTTGCCCCAACCGTAGAATCTACCTTTTGTCCAAGAGGCACTGGTTCCTAGTACCAAAGGCTAGGTTTCGTTGGGGTTTCATTGTTTCTAGATTCCCTTGTTGGACAGGCTTGGATATGCACACCTATATTTCTCTATTTATTTCTCTGTATTTTAAGAACCATGAGTTCATATGGATAATGGTAAATTCTAGCCTTTTCTTCTTCTGTCTTTGTAATTCCAGTCTCCAACAGTGAGAAACCTAGCTCAGAATAAATACATTTTTAAAACGCAGAGAGAAATAAGAAAGTTTTTCTGACCTTGAAGAATCTGTGGGACATCCAGGTGGAGACAGGTCTGGATCTGAGTTATTTCTACCAAAGAAAAAAATTGCCTTTAACTTATTGCAATTTATAGAGTGGTATAAATGCTAAGAAGGTTGCAGTTGCAGGATCCACATGGGATTAGAGATTTTATATTCACATATAGTCCTTCCATTTTCTTCACAAAGAAATCATCATTTCTGCCTTTATTAGTGGAGGGTGGGAAGCCCTCTCTGTGCAAGATACTTGTATTGATGTCAATGATTCCTGGCCTTCAACATTGAGATATTTAAGATTAACCTCTTATTGAACTATTTGTGGTGTCAAGTTTCTGTACCAGAGACCATGGGCTTGACAATAAATCCTATAAAACAAAACTCTCCTAAAAATAAAAAAACCCAAAAACTTCTTTTCCAATAAATTTTGTTAAGGAGTTCATTTGTCAGGTCAAATGGTAAAACCTCGTCAAAACATAATTGCTGAGCCTTTGTTCAGGAATCAAGAAATTTCTTTTCATGATCTGTCTCTGTCTATAATATTTCTAATTGTGAACAGACATTGCAATGCTGGTCATTGTTGAGCAAGATGAGTTTTTTTGGTGATCAGTTGAAGATGACTTGAGACTGCAAAACCAGGTGCCAGAGTATTAGATGACTCATTTATTTTTCAGCATGTGGTGAGAGAAAAACCATTTTAAACTTTTTACTAAAGTATGCAGAGGGACACAAAATGTTTCCACATTAGACCAATCACTATTCGCTTCTCATTATTGGAGAAGGTACACCGAGTGCTAGATGAACACATTCTTGCAGCTAAGGGGCGTAATATTGTGTCAATCAGAAAGAAAATTTCCCTTCTTTCAAATGAATAGTAATTGCAGAAAATAATGCTTTAGCTGAACCCTTGGCGCAAAGACACAGACTGTTCCTTACAGAGAACTTAACTTGACCACATGAAAGCTGTCAATATCCGAGCTAGGCCTAAAAAATATGTCCAAAGCAAGGAAGTTAAACATTCACATCAGGACTAATGCTTTTCAGCATTTAACTGAAAGGCCAGGGAGGTTGAAGACAGGGCTGGCTCCTGAAATAAATATTTTGTCTAGTCAGTGAAGCATATTTTGGGGATAATTTTTCTTTATATCTGAATTTGTTTTCTGAGCCAGAGCCGGAATAATCAGTAAGTGAAGTGGGCAGAAGGTGGCCCCTGATCCCGTCTCCTATAATCTCCTCCCTTCCTCCCCAAAGCCTCACACTCATTGACAAAGAACTCCTCATGTTCCATAGTCATTTTGTAATTCAAAAACCAAAATAATGTAGATAAAGCACTTAACATGGTGTGTATCACATAGAAAATACTCAATGTTTAACCGCAATTGTTATTATTTTGCAGTTGCGAATTTAGCTTCATAAAACTGGATTTTAGAAATGTCACATTATTTCCTTAGGATAAAATTAAATTCCACCCTGAGTCTCTTTCTTTGTTCTCTTTCTTGGGCAGGAAATTTACTTCCAATCATTATTAGACCACTCCCACCCCAGCCCTTTGGGCCTAATAGAGAAAAGACTAATTGTCTAAGCTGTTAGGGGACTCTAGCATCTCTGCTTTGCTTGGTCCTGCAGACTTTGCTGCACACCCTGAGGCCAAAGGCCCAGCCTCCTGAGGGCCAGCACTTAGCTCTTCTCCACTGAGGCCCTGCACATTCTCCTTAGATCTGAGACCCAGCTCCCAAGGGATCCTCAGAGCTTGTTGTGGTTTTGGAGATTCTCCTTTTTCTTGCTGCTTTCTTCATTCTTATTTATTTCTACGTCACATTTGCAAAGGCTCTCTCTCCTTTCACCCTACAGGAGGGTTGTCAGATTTAGCAAAAAATAAATAAAGCCCCAAACCCAAGCTGCTTAGTTAAATTTTAATTTCCTGTTAACAATGAATAATCTTTCAGCATAAGTATGTCCCATGCAATGCTTATAACATACCCACCTAAAAACAATTGTCATTTATCTAAAATTCATACTTAACTGGATATCTTGTATTTCATGTGGTAGCATTACCCTAAGGGTTCCTGCTTTTAAAAGACCCAGGAATGGAAGTTGTGAGTAGGGTTGGGTTTTTTAGGCCAACTCTTCATTGAGATAGAGAGTAATACAGTCTGCATAGACTTAGAAATGTACAGGGGAAAACCCAGCATGGACAAAACACAAAATAATGTCCATAAATTATCGTGTTACTCTCATCATCATTATGATCACCATCATCATCACTGTCCATGGTGAGCTGCTGCTAAAGAGTCAATGCCCCTGGGGAAGGCAATATTAATGGATCCTTTACTGAATAGAGTTTTAATTAAGATGAAGGAGAAAGAGAAACTAGGAGGCACAGGCAGTCTGCAAGCTGAGTCAGTGGAATAGGAAGCAAGGGAATGAGGTTAGGGCCAGAAAGGCCACTTTGCACCTCTCAGTTTCATTGGTTGGCTTGATTTGGGCATTATGGGAAGCAAGGACTCATAGAACTAACACTGGCCTGACTCCATTCAAGTCGCTGCACCACCACACCAACAAGCTGTGTAGACTTGACTGCTTGACTTGTTTCTCCAGCTCAAATCTCTTGTGAGATTCAAACGCAGATGTGCACCTGAATGTTTCGTAGGAACCCCAAAGTCAACATGTGCACGTGTGAACTCATCTTCCTCATCTCCCAACCTGCTCTTTCTGTTCTCTGTATTAATGAAATGATAACACCATCTGCCCAGGTGTCAAGGTGGGATACTAGTCATCCTAGACCTGGCTGCAACATCTTATCCCTGACTGACAGAGTGGATCATCTGGCTGGCTAAGCCCACGTGTTCTGCCTCCTTCACTACTGCCAATGGTGAGGACCTTTGCAGATACAACAAGACCATCCATACTTTTTCCAGGAGGACACAGTCATGGTGAGGTGGCCAGACAGAAAAGGAAATGACTCTTCTATATGTTTGAAGGAAAATAGAATTAAATACCCTCCTGCACTTTTACAATGACTTTGTGATAGTCCACTCTACCTTTTTTGTCTTGAAGTGACTTGAAAGAGTCTCTGTTCCTGTCTATCAAAATAGGTTAAGAAAAAGAAAATAATTTTACTCTCTTTTTGCTGGGGACATTTTACCAGGAGATGCTGAATAAAACTAGAGTGGCAGGGTACCAGTCTAGGGGATATTTACACTCTAGGAAACATCTTGTGCCTTTCAGAACTCCAAAGTACATGTTAGAACATACCACAATGGCAATCTTCTTCATAATATCCCGATGAGCAGACAGTATTTTAAACCAATCCATTGAGATTAGAACCCAACAGAACAAGGTAAGAAGGCATCTGAAAAGAATTAACCAATTGTCCCTACTCTTGAAATAACCTTCTCTTTCCCAGGAACACAGAGGAAAGAAGCCAAATAATAGGGGAATGGATGAAAAAGCACAATACTGCCTCATGGTTCCTGCTTTGAAAGGTAGAAAAAAAAATCCTTCATAATCTCGTGTCCTTTTCTAGTGTCTCACCTATGGGAAAAGAATAGGAGAAAAAGCAAGGTTATTAACCGTGTGTGAAAAATTGTTAAATTGCTGGGAAAAGTAAAAAAATCTCATCTTAATAATCTCAGAGAAATAGAACCCAAGTTAAATCAATTGAGGGTGGTTTTGGGTCATTCCATCCCAGTCAAGGGAAAGGTTCAAAATGGCTTGTTGCAGTAAGGTCAATTTGTTACAAAATCATCCTAGAGGGGAATGCGTGTGTGCACACACAGGCACGTACTCTCCACCCCCCATCCCCGCACTCCCACCCCGTTCTTTATATTTTCATATATTTGTGTACATAAAGTGATATGTGTTTAAAATATATATATATATATTTTTTTTTGGCTCTCAAAATGTGAATTTTTGACAGTCTCCCAACAAAAATTAGATTCAGAATTAAGTTTGGATATTTGGCCAACTGTGCTAGGCATCTAATAAATGTGGTAGGATGTGCAAAGAATTGAATATAGAAGGCAGGAGGTTTTTGTTTTTTGAGTTCCACAAAAATCCGGTGTATGTGTCTTATTTGTGTGAGTGCATGCATGATTCTTTCCTTTATGGTTTGTAATCATCTTACTCTATGCCTCTCAGACATTTAGCTAGGAAAATGATCTGGGTTTGATCAATGCCATTCCAAGACTGGATTATATCTAGAGCTTGTTGGTGTGTTTGATGAAAAAGTGCCTTAAGCAACTGTTTACTGAGTGCCTGCTATGTGCTAACTACCTTCTTCATGATAATATTGCTAGTTCAGTTTTTACCCATTTTTTAGGTGAGGAATGAGGTTAAGTCACTTTCCCGGGATCACATTTGACCTCTAAGTGACTATACTAGAATCCAATTCTATGGTGTCAGACTTGAAAGCCCACAGTCTTTCCATGGTTAATGATGACAGTAAGTTGTTAGAAACACGGATCCCAGAGTGAGATGGAGTTTGAATCCTGCTTCTATTGCTGTCTAGCTGTTTTACCTTTGGCAAATTACATAATCTCTGTTGCTTCAGTGTCCTCATCTGTGAAATGGAAATAATATTATTAAACTGCTTAATAAGATTGTTGGGAGGATTAAATCAGATAATATGTATCAAATGCTCACCCCACCCATGGTAAGACCCCAATCTGTATTAGTCATTGTCATTGTTATTCTATACTTTGGCAAGTGATTGAAGCCTTGACTCTCTTATGGCACACACAGATGCTAGCTTGCCACCAATTTGCCCCACTAGTTGGCTCATGGTAAGCAGCAACTACTTGTAAACTAAAAGTACAAAATAAGACCCTGGGCTCTCCAGACCAGATAGATTCCTTGTGGCTAATAGAGACACCCAAAACAGAATAACAGGAACTGAGAGGCCAAGGCAGGTGAGAGAAGGCCGGTCATGTGCCCTTTTTGTTCCCAGAGAGAGAGTGAGAGCAGTTCCAGGCAAATATCCTGTTTGTACCTCCGCACTAAGGTGGTTCCTGTAACTGGAGCTGAGACTCTGTGGGTAGAAGACACCTCCCTCTGGCCATCTGAGAAGGATGTTCAGCAGAGGCTTCTGGCTCCAGGCTTGAAAACTACCCAGTTGAGACTTAGTCATTTTCAACCATTTGAGACAGGACAGGTCGAATCCTTCATCTACATGAATGGATATGATTGGGGCTAAGGCAGGAATTTCCTCCTACTTAAGCCAGATCCCCCTTTGTTCTTTGGAGCAGTTTTTAGTTTGCATGGGAGGCTGTCTCTCCTCAATCTGCAGATTGCTTATAGAAAATAAAGCTCTCCCCCTTTCCTTTGCAATCTCGTGGTCTTTTGTTAACGTACTCTACCTCTCCTTTCCCCACTTGCTTCTAAGAAGGGTGGGGGGTGCTCCAGTGTTTGGAAGCACATCAAACTCGGTCAGGATTCCTCCAAATGCATTTTAGGCTCCAGAGACCTGGCAAGCCCATGTTTATTTTCTAGATTACTTGGAAAAATCCGTGAACCTGGCCACAATAAAATGGCTTTTCACTTAGAATTACTTCATTCAAAATCATTCATATTTTTTCCTTTTGGGAAATATAACTTATTTGATTCTGGTGTCCAAAATATACCTTCTCTGAATGCCTCCCACCATAGTGCCTGAGCGAGGGGCTTTCCTCCTCAGAATGAGGTCATAAAGATGTAGTTATTCTTCTCCATGGAGTTGACTGTCCTAGGCTCATTTACAAAGTTACTCAGCTGTGACTGGGCCACTTAAATAACCCTATTGCCTAAAGATATCCCCTGCTCCAGCCATTTACCCCCAAGAACCATGTTCATGTTACAGAGAAATACGAATACAAGCGCGTTCCGCACCAGCAGTGTCACAGAACTATATTTTGTCAGTTGTAAATTATATCTGGTCTTGAGGGAGGGGAGAGAGATCAACAATTTTATATTCTATAAAAGATTTCATAAGAAATATTAGACCCTCATAATTCGGAAGTCTCCTATGTTAGTTTTATTTTGTTCTGGCAGATTTTAGAAGCAAACAATTCTCTGGATGCCTAAAAGTAATGCCTAGGTTTCTGTTTTTATATATTTAAGCTATGTATTTAGATACAATTCAAGCATTCCGGGGTGTTAACGGTGTTTACAAAGGAAAGTGCCAGAGGCAAATGCAGGCAGTTCTTTAAATTAATAATGCTTTTGTTCGCACTCCCAATTTTTCCTTCCAGTTCTGCTAGAACCAATATGCATCTTCCCCATTTATTCAGACGATAATGATGACAATTTCCATTTACACATTACATTTCATCTGGAAGGTGCTCTCTCACACTACATCACTGTCTGCCACCTTCTGCCTGGCAACAGAAAATGCAAACTGCATCATCACAGTCATTGGTCAGTGGGGAGCAGAGAAACTCCAAAGCAAACACGGCACCAGAGACTGAAAGAAAGCAAGGAGGGGTGGAAGTAAACCTGACCGCTCCCATGTTTGCTTAGAAGATGGGGGCCCAGGGAGCATAAGGTCTGCCAGTGACCACGCTGCATCCCTGTAGGAATAAGAGGGTTAATGCAGCTAGTGGCTTGCAACCAGACAGACCCACATTTAAGTTCTTGACCTATCGCTTCCTAGTCAGGTGTTTTTAGGCAAATCATCTGATAACTTTGAGGTTTGGTTTTTGTATCTGTTAAAGGGGAAGAATAATTCCTACTTCCCAAAGTTGTATATGTTGAATATATAGAAGTAAATTATGTTATAAGGGTTTAGTAAATGGTCTCCAGTATTTTCCATTCCTGATTATTAATAGGGTTGCTATAGTTACTGCCACTGCTGCCTATACAATTGGACTTGACAGGTGTTGTAGCCTTCTGAGGGTCCCTCTCTGCTGTTCTTCATCTACCTGATCTTCAGTTCCCACCAAGAGAAGATCCTGTGGTTTGCACAAAAGAAGGAGGGGTGTTATCACTCAAGGCCCAAATTACAATGCCGTCTTATGGGACAAGGAGAACATCTGGTATTCCATTAGGATGGGCTCTAACACAAATACTTTAGACAGTAATCCTCAAATTTTACGGTGCATAAAAGTTATCTGGAGGGCTTTTTAAAATATAGATCACAGGGCCCTGCCTCTGATACAGAAAGTTTGGGGACCCAACAATTTGCATTTCTAAAAAGTTCCCAAATAGTCCCCATGGTGCTGGTCTGAGAACCACTGCATAATGGGTAGCTAATTGTCAGGTTGGAAGCCACTGAGAGCCTAATCTCCAGAGGGTGTTTTGTACTGGGGGCCAGAGAATCCAAGAAGATGCTGGGAGCATAAGGGTGAAGTCAGGGATAGGTTGAGCACCTGCAGAAGGTGAAGACTGGAGCGCAGGGCAGGTGTCAAGACCCCATGGCACCTATTTCACAGTTGAATTCTGTCTGGTCCTTTCTTGGCCCAGGGTTTCTCTTCTTTCTTCCCTTCCTCCTGGCTTCTGCTCTCTGTACAACTCTTACACCTGTGGGTTTCTTCTTCTTTCTACTGAGTCATATCCAAATTGACCTTGAGAAATAAAAATAAAATCTTAAGTCCCCCAGCTGACTGAACGGACCACCTCTTGGCCAAGAGGAGCCAAGAGATGCCTTGAAAACTGAGTTCCTGGCCATGATGGAATGGGAGGTAAAACAAACCTTGTTATACCCCTTCCCTTACTAACCACAGTTAGGCTTTCTTTCCTAATAGGTAGATAGAAACCAGCCCTTTCAAAAAACTTACTCCACTGCTGACTTCTGGACTCCTCTTCCTCTTGGTGGGTTCGACAAAACAACTGACCAGCATCCCTTCCTGATAAGAGAGCACTGACCATGGACTGGTTCTGGCTGGTTTACAGAGGTTGCACACAGGATGCCTCTGTGTTCTCTGTTTCACTTTTTGATGTATACAGCCTAATTTTAATGCATTTAAATGTTAAGTCTCCACCCTAAAGTGAACATGGGATGTTAGGTAACATGCATGTTTACTTATTATGCATGTGTGCATCTCCCCTTCATGAATATTCATATTCCTCCTATAACCTGTTGAATATATATAGCTGATCCATTCTGCATAAATTTGTGTCTCATCCTTCCCTCCCTCAAAGTGCCTGCTTCCAGTTTCTGCTGAGGCTATGCTTTCTAGCTTGTGGAATGGCCAGCCTGTAGGCTGCAACCCTTTATAGGAGATAAAGTTATCCTCTCCAGATTTATGAATTTGGTGATTCTTCAGCCTGATGAAGAGACATGGAAAGAGTGTCTTAGGTAGTGGGAACAGCATACTAAATGGCCTGAAAGCTGAATCCAAGTAGCTAAAAGCAATTCAACTTGACTGGAGCTTAGGATGTAATGAGATAGCAGTTTGGGAGACCACTGTGGAGTGACATGGGTGAAATTTGGGTCACAAATTGGACTTGATCTTAAATACTATGGGTAGCTACTGAAGGATATTTATCAGGGAATGACTCTATTTGGTTTGTAATTTAAAAGACTCACTCTGCTTATAGTGTGAGAAATTGGCTGGAGAGGCTTGAGCCTGGAGACAGGCAGACCAGGGAAGGGACTATTTTAGATGTTGAGGCACAAGATGATGGTGGCCTACACTGGGGTGAGGCAGCAGGGAGGGAAAGAGTCCTTGAATCACTGTTTAATTACAATAAAGTTCTTGAGCCATCTATCATTTATTCCAGGACTGTCATACTTTAGTATGCAAAGGAATCTGAGGGCCCCTTCATCAGAGTTTCGATGATTCAGTGAATCAGGGTAAGGCCTGAGAATGTACATTTCAAACAAGCTACCGAGGGATGCTGATGCTGGTCCTGGTACCAGACTTTGAGAACTGCTGATTTATTCCTGTCTTTCTGTAAAGAGAATTATAGCCTTGGGCTTTGCTAGCTGATGGTGTTCTCAGCTTTTGGTAACCAGCACTAGTGCTTAAATAAAACACTGAACCTACTGACTGAGCTTCTGCTCCTCCAGGGTCTGCATCAGCTCACCAAGCTCTCTGAGGCCCAACCAATTTGTCTTCGTGAACCACCAGCCTTGCTCTAACTTTTCCAACAACTGCTTCCTCGCAGGTTTCACTGGGCTTCTACAGCAAATGGAACCTGCTCAGCCCCAAAAGATTCTAATTAACTCTCTCAGGGTCAACTCTCTCAGTGAATGACTTGAAAATCTCAGCATGCTTGCAATGTTTTATTTATTTAAAGATTCCAAACTCTTCTACCCTGTATGCCTATGTTAAACAAGGATAGCCCCCAAAACAATCATGAATGAACGAAATGTTTCTTTATACCATGAGTTGTTCTTCTGTTCTCTGACTCTTTCTATGTCCCTTTAACTCTCACAGATGGCTAATCTTTACTGATTTTAATTTTGGCAAAGGCCTGCCTTAAACATATTTTGATGATGGTAACAGAAAATAAAAATTAACTATAAGACTGCTGTCCTGGTCTGTCATTAAGAGCTTTTCCTTCCTTTGGAAGGATTAGTAAAGTATGAATCATTTCAAAGGGTTAGTTCATTTCCTTCCTTCCTTCCTTCCTTCCTTCCTCCCTCCCTCCCTCCTTCCCTTCTAACCTCCCCCACTTTTTTCCCTTAAACCTAATCCTTCCAGTCTCTTGTTTTTTGCAGTTTTGAATTTCCTGCCACAAAATCAGTGTGGTTACTGCATTCACTGTAATGAATACACCTGCTCTCTTCGTGCCCTCCGGACATGTGAAGGCTGTTGTTGCACCTTCAGTTCCCTGTACGATTGAGTGACTTGGCCACACAGTGACTTTAGGGCCTGAGAATGGATTTCTCAAAGTATTCCTCGGGCATTGATCAAAACGCAAAGGAGAGGGGAGGGGAGAGAGCAGCAGAAGAAAATAAAATGTGAGTGTTCCTTTGTGCTGTACTGAAGTCGAGGCTGGCTTCATAGTATCGCTCAGAGGAGGAGGTGAGGATTCCAAAGAGCAGAGATGATTAAGAAGGAAATGCAGGGGAGGATGAGTTCGGAACTGAGTGAGAAAAAACTCCACTCCACCCATTATGATCAAATCAAGTAGTTAGCAAGCAAATGAATGAGCGATTTGAGAGTGAAACTTACTCTTTATTGGGCAGAAGACTAGGTTCAAGAGTACTTCTAGTTTCAGGTATCATTCATTATGCGCTATATTGGTGTGTTCCCTTAAGCTGACTTTATGAAATAAATTACTTAGAGTCTAACTTTCTGATTGATCTCATCATTAAAATTATTTTATAATGTAATTTCATAACATAAATATATTTAAATATATGGCATAAATATATTTAAATATATAACATAAATTAAATATATATTTAACATAAATATTAAACATATGTATATAATATTACATTGTATTATAATTGTATTATATTACATGTAATTTATTTATATCATATAAATATATAAATTATATAAATATATTTATATGATATAAATATGTTCATTGATGATTCTAAGTTATGTAAATTATTTTAATAAGTTATATAAATCATTTTAATGAGTGAGGTGAGGACTTTTGATGAGCAAGGGGTCAAACTGATAGCTAATCCTATGACATGGTGGGCATTTTAGAGAATTGGATGGGATTTTACATTTCACATTTTCGTTGCTTTTGTTCCTACAATCTGATCCCTTAACGATGGATCCTTTCTTTCTGTCTACCCTTGGTGGAGGTAAGAAGTATTTATTTCATACTTTAAGTAATCTCCTGTTTCCGTATTTACAATGCTCAAATTTAATCTTCTTATCTTTTGTTTGAGTCTAGAATTTTTTTTTTTATTAATTTGGATTTCACAAATTTGGAATCTGTGAACTTCCAGATATTCGACTAAAAAATTTCATCAAGATAGCATCGTGAAATGTTTTTCCACTTAGGGCAACACAGTGACTTTGAGAACTTTAAATACTTAAATTAATAAAAGAATTAATTGCAGTTTAAGGCAACGTAACTACAGTATATAGGCTGAATATTTACTACACTAATCAGAAATATTTTCTGTAAGGACCTAGGAGACTTCACTTTGAGTCTAAATTGAATTACCTACACTATTTGAAAGAGAGAAAAGCATTTGAAAGTGATTATTTTCCTACCATGGATTTTGCCCGGTTCAGTCTGGCTGTTCTCCATTGTGTCTGAGTTGGAGAGGTTTAACTGTATTACAATCTTTAGCAGTCCTCGTTTATAGCATTACACTTCACCAATAGGTGTCACTGTCTAACACATGATCTATTCAAACATAAAAATATTCTTAAGCATGAATTTAGAGGTTCTGTATTCCTAATGAATGCCATACTTTATCAATGTGGAAGTGTAGAAACTTTGAGCATTAAGTTTCCATAAAGCAAAGACTCCAGTAGCTGGTAGGAGCAGGAGAAGGAAGCAAAGTATGTTCAGAGTTCTAGCATTTTAGCTATTTCAGAGAGAAGTTAAGGGAACACATGAATCTGGAGCTCACTGGCACTCAGACAACTGTCACCAGGCTGATGACATAAATACTTTTAATGATTGCTTCTTGAGCCTTAATTGCTATTTTTTCCCGTTTAATCAGCTAAGCCCTTCAAATAATAGTGGAGAATTAGTTAATTTTAATTACATTCCAAGGGGTGGCCAAACTTTAGGTGTTCAGAAAGATTTTTGGGGGATTTTGTTCGTTTGTTTTATTTTAGGGACAGGGTCTCACTCTGTTGCCTAGGCTAGAGTATAGTGGCTATTCACAGGTGTGATCATTGTGCACTACAGCCTCAAACTCCTGGACTCAAGAGATCCTCCCTCCTCAGCCTTCAGAGCAACTACAGCTACAGACCAAGAAAGGTATTTGTTTTGCTACACACAACTTGAAGTTTTCGTCTTTGTCAGATATCAGTGGTGAGGTATGAGATGTGTTCCCTGACAAAGAGTTGGCTTCCAACACTTGACAAAACAAGCATTAGAAAAAGAGAAGGGATTCACTGTTTGGTCAAATTCTCTTCTTGAAGATTTGAAAACCTAAGTAGTCTTTCTTCTTGGTGCAGAAAGTGGCTTTTGTACAGCATTAGTCAACCTCTTGGAAAGTTCATTTTTTATCAGCTGCTTTAAAAAAATTTATTATGGAAGTTTTAAAACATATACAAAGTTAGAGAGAATAGTATAATATACCTTCATGTGCTTATCACACAGTTTTAACTATTATCAACATATGTCCATTCCTGTTTCATCTATCCTTTCTCCTCCATGTCTTACTGCTACCCTACTGGATTATTATGAGGTAAATACTAGATACTACCTCACTTCACCCCTATATATTTCAGTAGGTATCTCTAAGAGACAAAGGCACTATTTTTTAAACCATCATTACATCCAAAAATATTAACATTATTTTTAATATAATCTAAGCTGCTGTCAAGGTTCATCTTTCCCTTATTATTCCATAAGTGCTTTTTTTTCAATTGGCTTATTGAATCAGAATTCAAATTGCATTTTGTTGATGGGTTTAATAAAACCTTTTTATTCAGTAACAGCTTTCCTTTCTCTCTCTTTTTCAATGCCATTCATTTATTAAAGAAGCTAGATTTTGTATTCCATAAAATATCTTCCATCTGAGGTTGGTCTGTTTACATCCCTGTGATAACATTTGGCACCTTAATCTATCTTCTGTGTATTTATTGCAAACTAGAAGTTATATCTAGATGTTTGATTATATTCAAGTTCAATTTTTTGACAAAAAACTTTCATAAGTGATGCCATGTACTCACTATTGTATCACAAGAGCCCTATGCTGTTTGACACACACACTCTCTCTTTACCACACTTTATTTTTTACCTTATTTTATTTTTTGTAATGTTAAGATTTACCAAAGGGTTCAGGTGTTGTCAGTCTTATCCATGCATCATTCCTCAAATAGCTTTAGCAATTCTGATGACCACTGTGTCGACTTATTATTTCATTAGGGGTTAACAATGGAGATATACTAATTCAATCATTCTTTCTGAGGTTACTAAGTAGAATTCTTCAAGAATTCTTCCTCATCAACCATTTGGCTACACTGGAATATAATTCATGTAGGAAAGGCAGGATAAATGCTTGATTTCTAATCCCTCTTTATTTATCAGATTAAAGAAGATGTTGGTGCTCTAGTAACCTTTACATGAGACCAGTGAGGTATTTTTATAAAAAATATCATTATGACCTCATATATTTTTTTATTTTTTATTTCAAAATATTAATTAAGGGGTACAGTGTCTTATTACGTGGCTATCTTGTATAATGCCTAAGTCAGGGCTTTTGGTGTGCCCGTCACCAGAATAGTGATCATTATACCCAATAGGTCAATTTTTATCCCACATTTACCCTCCCTTCCTGCCCTCCTGCCCACCCCTCTCCTTGGTTTCTCATGTCCTGTATGTCTTTATGTGCCAGTATGTACCCATCTATTAGCTCCCACTTATTAGTGAGAACATACGATGTTTGGTTTTCCGTTCCTGAGATACCTCACTTAGGATAATAGTATCCAGTTCCCTCCACATTGTTGCAAATGACATTATTTCATTTCTTTTTATGGCTGAGTAGTACTTCACGGTATATACATATACCACATTCTCTTTATCCACTTCAAATTGAAGAGCACTTAGGTTGATTTCCATATCTTTGCAATTGTGAATTGTGCTGTGAAAAACATTCAAGTGCTGGTGTATTTTTGACAAGATGACTTCATTTCCTTTGAGTAGATACCCGGCAGTGGGTTGCTGGATTGAATGGTAGGTCTATATTTATTTCTTTGGGGAATCTCCATAGAATTTTACATAGAGGTTGTACTAATTTGCAGTCCCACCAACAGTGTGTAAATGTTGCTTTCTCTCTGTATGCACACCAGCATCTACTGTTTTTTGACTTTTTAATAATGGACATTCTGATAGGGGTAAGGTGCTATTTCATTGTGGTTTTAATTTTCATTTCCCTGATGATTAGTGATGTTTTTAATCCACCTTGAATTAATTTTTTATATGGAGAGAAATAGAGATCCTGTTTATTTGTTCTGCATGTGGTTATCCAATTTTCCTAGCACCATTTTCTTGAATAGGGCTTCCTTTCCCCAGTGTATGTTGTTGTCTGCTTTGTCAAGGATCAGCTAGTTGTAGGTTGATGGTTTTATTTCTGAGTTCTCTATTCTGTTCCATTGTTCTTTGTCTCACTTTTATACCAGTATCATGCTGTTTTGGTTACTATAACCTTGTAGTATAATTTAGAGTCAGGGAATGTGATGCCTCCTGATTTGTTCTTTTTACTTAAGATTGCTTTGGCTATTTGCCTTCTTTTTTTTTGGTTCCAAATGAAGCTTAGGATTAGTTTTTCTAGATCTCTGAAATATGATATTGATATTTTGATGGGGATTGCACTGAATCTCTAAATCACTTTGGCACTAAGGACATTTTAACAATGTTGATTCTACTACTCCACGAGCAATGGATGTTTTTCAATTTGTTTGTGTCAATTGCGATTTCTTTCATCAGTGTTTTGTAGTTCTCCTTGTAGAGGTCTTTAACCTCCTTTATTAAGTATATGTTTTGGTGTTTTATTCTCTTTGTAGCCATTGTGAATAGTATTGAGTCTTTGATTTGACTTTCAGCTTGACTGTTATTAATATATATAGCTACTGATTTGTGTATGTTGATTTTGTAAATTGAGATTTTGTTGAATGTACTGATCAATTCCACATGTCTTTCGGTGGAGTCTTTAGGGTTTTCTAGATTCAAGATTCTATTGTCAGCAAAACACAATAGTTTGACCTCCTCTTTTCTAATTTGGATGCCCTTTATTTCCTTCCCTTGCCTGAGAGCTCTGGCTAATACTCCCAATACTATGCTGAATAGAAATGGTGACAGTGAGCACCCTTGTCTTGTTCCAGTTCTTAGAGGCTATACTTTCAACTTTTCCCCATTCAGTGTGATGTTGATTTTTGGTTTGTCATATGTGGCTTTTGTAATTTTGAGGTATGTTCCTTCTATGCCTAGCTTGTGGGGTTTTATTATGAAAAAGTGTTTGATTTTATGGAATGCTTTTTCTGCATCTATTGAGATGATCATTTAGTCTTTTCTGTTTATGTGGTGAATCACATTTATTGATTTGCATATGTTAAACTATCCTTCCATCTCTGGGATGAAACCCACTTGATCATGGCAAGTTATCTTTTTGATGTGCTGTTGAAATTAGTTTGCTAGTATTTTGTTGAGGATTTTTGCGTCTATGTTCATAAGGGATATTAGTTTGTAGTTTTCGTTTTTGTTGAGTCCTTTTCTGACTTTCATATCAGGGTGATACTGACTTCATAAAATGAGTTAGGAGTATTCCCTCCTTCTCAATGTTATGGATTAGTTTCTATAGAATAGCTACCAGTTCTTGGTAGGTCTGGTCGAATTTGGCTGTGAATCCATCTGGTCTGGGGCTTTTTATGGTTAGGAGATTTTTTTATTACTGCTTCAATCTCACTGCTCATTAGTGGTCTGTTCAGAATTTCTATTTCTTCCTGATTCAGGATTGATGGCTTGTGTGTTTCCAAGAATTTATCCATTTCCTCTAAGTTTTCTAGTTTGTTTGCATATTGGTTTTTGTAGTATTTGTGGATGATATTTTTCTATGTCTGTGGTATCAGTTGTAATGTCTGCTTTTTCATTTCTGATTGAGGTTATTTGTTTTTGGTTTTTTTTTACTTTTTTTTTTTTTTTTTTTTTTGAGACAGAGTCTCACTTTGTTGCCCGGGCTAGAGTGAGTGCCATGGCGTCAGTCTAGCTCACAGCAACCTCAAACTCCTGGACTTAAGCGATCCTCCTGCCTCAGCCTCCCAAGTAGCTGGGACTACAGGCATGAGCCACCATGCCCAGCTAATTTTTTGTATATATATATTTTAGTTGTCCATATAATTTCTTTCTATTTTTTAGTAGAGACGGGGTCTCATTCTTGCTCAGGCTGGTCTCGAACTCCTGACCTCGAGCGATCCACCCGCCTCGGCCTCCCAGAGTGCTAGGATTACAGGCATGAGCCACCGCGCCCGGCCTGATTGAGGTTATTTGAATCCATGATCTTTTATTTCGGGTTAATCTGGCTAGTGGTCTATCAATTTTGTTAATCTTTTCAAAGAACCAACTTTTTGTTTCAGTGATCCTTTGTATTATTTTTTGTTTTCATTTCATTGAATTCTGCTCTGAGCTTTGTTATTCCTTTTCTTTGTGGGGTTTAGAATTTGTTTGTTCTTTTTATTCTAGTTCTTTGAGGTGTGACATTAGGTTGTTAATTTGTGATCTTTCTGTCTTTTTGATGTGATCATTTAAGGCGATGAACTTTTCCCATAGGGCTGTTTTTGTTGTATCACACAGATTTTGAAAGTTTGTGTTCCCTTTGTCATTCAGTTCAAGGAATGTTTTCATTTCCATCTTAATTTCTTCATTGACCCAAGCGTCATTCAGCAGTAAATTGTTTAATTTCCATGACTTTGTGTAGATTTGAGAGTTTCTCTTGGAATTGATTTCTAGTTTTATTCCACTGTGGTCTGAGAAGATACATGGTATGATTTCAATTTTTTTGAATTTGCTGAGACTTGTTTTGTGGCCTAAGACATGATCAATCTTAGAAAATGTCCCATGTGCTGATGAGAAAAATGTTTATTCAGTAGATTTTGGGTAGAATGTTCTATAAATGTCTGTTAGGTGCATTTGTTCTAGAGTCATGTTTAAGGCCAGTGTTTCTTTATTCATTTTCTACTCCAATGATTTGTCCAGTCCAGTCAGTGGAGTGTTGAAGCCCCTGAATATTAAGATGCTATTGTATTATATATTTCTTTACTTAGATCTAGAAGAATTTGCTTCATGAAACTGGAAGCTCCTGTGTTAGGTGCATATATATTTAGGATTGTTATGTCTTCCTGTTGAATTGCTCCCTTTACTATTATATAATAGTAAATATATATGTAATCTTTGTCTTTTTTTTTTTTAACCATTGTTAATTTATAGTCTATTTTATTTGATATGAGAATGCTACCTGCTTGCTTTTAGTTTCCATATGCATGGAATATTTTTTCCCATCCCTTCACCTTGAGTCTGTGTGAGTCCTTGTGCTTTAGATGTGTTCTTTAGAGACAGCTGATACTTGGGTTGTTTTTTTTCATATATTCAGCAAGTCTATGTTTTTTAAGAGGGGCATTCAGACCATTCACATTGACAGTATTGATATGTGGGATGCTGTTCTGTTCATCATGTGTTAGATGATACCTCATTTTTGTGTTTTCCCTCTTGTGCTATTGTCTTATGAGAGCTGTGAGCTATAACTTTTGGGAGTTTTTACACAGGTTGGTATCTAATGTGCTGTTGCATGTATAATGCACTTTTGAGCATTTCCTGTAGGGTGGGTCTAGTAGTGACAAATTCCCTTAGTGTTTGCTTGTCTTGGAGAGACTTTATTTCTCCTTCATTTATAAAACTTAGTTTAGCGGGATACAAAATTCTTGGCTGGCAGTTATTCTGTTTAAGGAATGTAGGACTCAGTTCTTTTCTGGCCTGTGAGGTTTCTCTTGAGAAGTCTGCTATTAGTCTGATGGGTTTTCTTTTGTATGTTACTTGATGTTTTCACCTCACGGCTTGTAAGAGTTTCTCCTTTATGTTGACTTTGGCCAGTTTAATGATTATATACCTTGGTGATTCCCTTTTGCAATGAATCTCCTGGGTGTTCATTTAATTTCTTGTATCTGGATGTCTAAATCTCTAACAAGACCAGGGAAATTTTCCTCAGTTATTCCCTCAAATAGATTTTCCAGGCCTTGTGCTTTTTCTTCTTCACCCTCAGGGATGCCTATGATTCTAATATTTGGCTATTTTACATAATCCCTTATTTCTCATAGACTTTGTTCCTCTTGATTCTTTGTTCTCTATTTTTGACTGACTGGGTTAATTTGAAAGAGTTGTCTTTAAGGTCTGAAATTCTTTCTTCTGCTTGGTCTGGTCTATTCTTAAGACTTTCCACTATGTTTTGTTTTTCCCAAAAAATGAGCTTTTCCTTTCCAGAAATTCTATTTTGTTTTTAAAATATATATATATCTTTGGTAAATTTTTCATTTATTTCCTGAATTGGTTTTCTGGTTTCTTTGAGTTGATTTTCTCTTTTCTCTTGAATCTCATTGAACTTCCTTACAATACAAATTTAGAATTCTTTATCTGTCATTGTAGCATTTTCATTTTGGTTAGGATCCATTGCTAGAGATCTGGTGTGCTCCTCGGAGCTGTCCTTTCACTCTGATTTTTCATATTTCCAGAGATCTTTCATTGATTCCTTCTTATCTGGAATAGCCATTGCTTCTTGTTTTTTGATTTTCTTTTGTTTAGATGCAGGTTTTTTTCCCCCTTACTCTTAAGGGTGTCTGTGGCATATGTTGGGTGGGGATCTTTGGCTTTGCTTGTGAGTACCTTGATGGGGTATACGTTCTGGATGGATACCCTGGTTATAGATATTCTGGGTCCTTCTTAATTGGTAGTTATTTGTAGGCTGTAGCAGTGGTGTACTATGTGCATTGGCAGATTTCCTGTCTCTTGTTGACAAGGGAAGATGGAGGTATTTGAAATCCTTTTGCTTTCCTCAGACCTGTGTGAATTATACTGGAATGCCCAGTTTAATCTTTGAGAAAGTAGATGGTAAGAATCAGCCACATCTTATATGATTGAATCAGTAAGTGCTGCAATGGACTGTACAAATTGCCCTCCCTGTCAGTAGGTGGTGCTTGAAGGAAGAAGCCAGCTGCAGTGGTGTTTTGGGGGACCTGTTACTAGCTGTACTCCATCAGGAGAAGCACTCAAATGTCCTAGGCAGTGAGTGGGGCCCTGGAGCAGAGGTGAGTGGAGGAATGGAGCTGGATGGGGATGCGTTGGGTGAGCCTGCATTCAGGGTGAGTCTCTACAAAGGCAGGCAAAAAAGCTGTCTTAGCAGAGGTTGAGGGTATGCTCCCATGCCACTGGGGAAAGCCACCAGGGAGGGGCTGAAGTGGCCCACCAAGCCAGAAGTCTGCTTATGGGACAGGGGCCATCTGGGATTCACAGTCTAGCCGTTGAGAGTGGATTTCACTCTTCTCCCACCTCCTTTGCTCTGTGGGTCTCCTTCCAGTGCCTCGCTGCAAGCAGAAGCCCCAACTAGCTGAGCTCACCAGCAATGGTGCTGCAGGCTAGGAGCCTTCCTCCCCAAGATCTCTCCCTAGACTGAAAGTGTGGCTTTCCTGTTGGGAGAAGGGTGTTTCTCAAGCGTGTTGTGGCTCAGACCCACACTGCACTCTCCTTTCCATTCTGCCCATGTGGGCTTCCTTGACTCTCAAGATTAGTTGAGAAATCTTCCCTCTGTGCCCCTGAGCAACACAATTGAGTCCTGAGGGTACATGATATGGCCTGCAGGCCTGTACTCTGACCATGCCAGGGAGAAGCCTGCTGGTCCCAAGTTGCCTTGGGGTGCTCAAGCAGGCTTAATGTCCTTCTGCTTCAGGGTATGCCCTGCTCTGCTGGAGCTCTCTGCCAGGAGAGCAGCACCAGGGATTGCTGGTGGGCAGAGAACTCACCATCCTAACACCCCTTGGTCCACTGCAGGTCTTTAAGAGGAAGGGTGTGACTTGAGTTCCACTCTCTGTGGGAGCCTCAATATAGTAGATGCATCAACAAAGGAGAAGCAGCCACTCCTATGAGCCCCAGCTCAATCGTCCCTTGGGGAAACTGTGCCACTCAGCAGCAGTAGACAGGAGAGGGGAGGGGAGAAAAAAAGTCTGAATGGAGAAGAGCTGGCACTCTTGTCTCTCTGTCTCTCTCCCCAGAAGGCAGCCTATGCAGAATGTCCAAGCTCTGGGATCACACAGATCCCCTGGGATCCACCAAATCCTGTGGCTCTTACAGTCTGGGAAGGAGTTTGAAATGTTTGTGTGGTGACTAATGACATGAAAACTGAAGGGCTGAAGCTTCCTAGGGAGGACAAAGGCATACAATGGGTGGAGAAGCAGTATGCGGCCTGTCATCTTGGCTCGGGTCTATGGTGAGGGCGAGCTGCCCTGAGGGGGCTGGCAACCCAGTGCTTTGTTTTCGAGAAGCTCCCTGTTCGATTGTGGCAGCAGATTTTGGGTTCATGATGGTATAAAAGTGTTCCAGAAGCTTGGGAGCCTGCTGACTTCCAGAGGTGTGAGGGAAGGAGAAACAAAACCCCAACCTACCCTTTCCATGGGACTCCAAGTTTCTTGGGTTTTATCTCTGCTGATCTTTCTCCTTTTTGCTCTGTTCTGCAAACACCTGTGAAATCTCTGATAGATTCTAGAAATTTCCCCTCAGAATTATACCTCACTTATTATTTTTTTTTAATCTAAACCTTTTCCTTTCTGAGATGACCTGGCAACTGATGTCTCTAGTCAGCCATCTTGCCTCACTCATAGGTTATTTAAAAACATATTTGATGTGTTTTAATCTATTGTAGCTATTATAAACTATCTCATATTTGGCCAGTGGGAGTCACTTTAATTTGGCTCCTATTATCTTCTGATGTGACCACAGTGAATGTGTATAGCTCCTTTGCTTTCTTGTATGACAAGATGTTCCAGGCTCATATTGTGAATTTACTGCACCAGACCTGGAATCAGCCACCTCTCCAAGGGTATTAGTGGTTGTGTGTGTGTGTGTGTGTGTGTGTAAGCAGTATTCAGAAACCACAATCTGGACACTAGGGGTGCTACCTGACACTGCATTGGTCATTGCTTCTAGATCTTTTGTGTAAATAAGAGTAATATATATATATAAAATATATATATATTTTTTAAATAAAATACATCATGAGTTTATTACACTTTTTATTCAAATGCATATCTATAGATCTCATTGACCAATATTTCCCTTTAACCATGCTTCAGACTTTTATAGGATACAGCTTGGGGAAAATTGAATTCATGATATTTAATTTGAGTTGGTGAGAAATATTTATGTAATTTTTCAGTCACTATTGTGTGTAGTAAAGCTATTATTAACAATCAGTGTATAGATTACTTCTATGGTTCCTGTAAAAATAGGTTTGCAATGAGTGGAACCTGAAGCTGGTCTCTGGAAAATTCTTCCAATCATCAAACATGTTTAATTGCTAGTGGAGTAGTCAGTTCTTATCAACACCTCATCAAAATGGAAGTGCTCTACAGTTAGGAATATATTTGATGATGTAGTACATACAAATGAAAAAGCAGCATACATTAAAAAAATTTATGATAAATATACTAAGTTGATTTTATAATAATTTTTGTGTTTTTAGGGCACAAACATAACAGGACTACAAACAAATACCTATTTTTGTGAAGATTTTTGCATATCTTATGCATCCCAGCTACCAGTAATAAAATTTTGACTTATCATTCTAGAAAAGATTAAAGTATTTTTCTATTCTCTTTAATAGAAATTAATATTATAAAATTGTTTTTACATTAAGAGGTACTAAAAATTATAGTCAAAACTGTAGAGAAGGTATATATTATAAAGTTATCTTAGTTAATAAAAATGTGTGGGTCTTTTTAAAGAAATTCTGTGATGGTTGGAAATTTGTCAGCTATTTCAAATTTATTGCTTGTTATGATTTCTTAACCTAAAAAATATGCACTTCTATACCTAATTTTGCATTTTAAAATTTATATTATTATTTTTTAAAATGAGCTCCCTAGATTGTAGAAGTCTCAGACCCCACAAAATTGGAGCCGCTGGGTGAGGGTTGTTCTTTATTTAACCTCTATAATTTTTGCGCTTATCTCCCCTAGTCTGTGCCTGAGGACCTCTATACTGTGCCTCAGCTACCCTTACTTGCTCTTTGGCTTCATGAGGAGAGAAATGTTGGGGTACTCATTCCATTTGCTTCCTTTTTGTCTCCCACCATAGTTGTAGCAGTGAAATGTACTCCTCCAAGACCTCAGGACTTGGTGAAAGGCTCCTACTCCATGTTTTCAACTCTGATGGGGATTTGGTAACACTATTTTCTCCTCTTTTCCCTTTAGATATATTCCCAAGATACTTCATCATCCTGTTGCTTTCCTTAATCATGTTCAAGACTTCAGTAGTTTATTGTTAAACTCTTTTAGTTAATTTTTTTTTGAGTTTGTTATTTGTTTTCTGTTGGAACTGATATGGATGTTGATGTTAAGTCCAAGTAGAGAAGGCTGGGTTGGGGAATTAGTTAAAACTATTGGCTCCTTTGATATACATGATACTTCAGCACACGTATTTCCTTCATGTCTGAAAAGTGTGCTGTGTTTGGACCCTGTTTAGGGCATGGGACTCTTTGTAAGGAAGGGAATTCCTGTGCTTAGGTTTTAGGCTGCACTGGGATACCACATACCCTCCCCACCCTCTCCTTAGGGCATGTCTTCTCCCTAGAGTATCACCACTGAAGAGCATGTAAGTCTTTGATACTGCAGGATTTTATTTAACCCTCTTTGTAGTGTTTAGAATTATTCCCCCTTTGCTGCTTGCTGCTCACATAGGTATACCCCTCTCTTGCTTCCTCCTCTAATACCTTTATTATAATATCTGCCACTACTTTAGGCATTTATATTATATAAGAAGGGCTTATAACTTCACGTAATTTATGATTTCCACTTTGCAAAAGTCCCTGAGGCAAAATTTTGAGGATCTGAATAAAATGGGTAAAAGGAAAAATACAGAGAGAATCACACAAATTAAAATTACATTATTATGTCCCTAAGACCAACCAAAATTATTGCAGGATGTTTATTAGTGTGATACAAACTCTTTTCTGGAGCCCACATGGGGCAGATCTTGGTGTGTTTATTTTCAGATTCATATTTTGTCTTTCTTTGCCCTGTTCTCCATTATAAGAAGCTATATTTATCATGCCCTTAGTTCTCTAACATCTGTGTAGGTTTGGCCAATGGGATGCACTGGTATAAAGAATACATAAAGAAGAAGAGAAGCCAGGATGTTCCTTCTTTCTTCTCTGTTTTCGGTGGCATATTTGGTAGCATCTCTGCCTCTTCTATGGGTCCAGATCTTCCTGGAAAGCACCTCTCTTTATGGTCCCACTGAAGAGGCCCACAGTAGGTTCAACTTCTAGTCAGTGACTGCAGCTCCTGGATTTGGAAATGCAGCCTCTTCCCTATTGTCCTCCAGCTGTAGGGTGATAGAAGCTTTTTGTTGCTGTCAATCTCTGGGATGCCTCACTATCCCCTGTTTAGCTCCTTAGTTCTTTCATCACCTATATAATCATTTCCCTAGATTAAATTCTATCTGTTTGAAATACATAGAGTAGTTTCTGTGTTCTGATTGAAATTTAAATAATGCATTATGTTTCTGTCCAATGGAATAATTTGTCTTCAGCTGAGACCCCATATTTATCAGAGATTATTTGTATGTAAAAGATAGAAACCCAACCAGTCTAGTTTAAATAAAAGGAGATTTATTGAAAGTATACAGATCTCATGAAATCCAAGATTTATTGAATGTGCACAGAACATGAAATCTGTTCTATTCTCCACTCTGGGCAGGCTTAACCCTCAGAAGATAATATTGATAAGAAGATCAAACCAATTCAGAACCTGACTATTTTCCTGTAGCCTCAGTTCAACTCATACAAGCCTCCTGGAGAAAACTCGTTTCTCTTTCCAGTCCATGGTTAGTTTCAAGCCGTGATCTTGACAAGGGGGGAAATGTGGTTGTGTAACTACATGACTTATTATCCACTTAGACTTGACTGGAGACAATGGGAGGAGTAATAGGTTGATGGTACGCATAAGACTCTCCAAAATACAGGCTACTTTAACTCTTAAATTTCAATTTTTTTTGCTTCCTGACTTTATTTTATTCAATATAACTAACTTTTCCCATACTTCTTTCCATACCTCTTCTATTTAATTTAATTTAATTTTTACTTTATTTTCATGTATTTTTTTCTTATTAGAGTATCTTTAACAAAGGGAAAGATCCCTGTGTCCAGGACAAAAAAGGATGGGTCATGCACAGACATTTGGTCAAACCATAATTGTGGGGTCTCATTTCATGTAGGCATTCTGCAGTTTTCACCTTATTATTTTTACTGTATTTCCATAAGATCTTAGTGACTCACAAGTGTTCCTCTAATTTCACTGACTCTCTATATATTTTATTTTAACTGTACCTTCTTCCAAAGCAATAGTTTCCTTCTCTGATCCATACTGTTCTGTTAACAAATCATATTTTAGGATGAGCGAGAAGAAAAGTTGTCCTAAGGGATCTCAGCAGCAGGAGTCTGTGGTTTTCATTCCATTGCCCCACCATGAATGTGTCTTGGGTCCCATCTGCCTCCAGTTCTGTCTCTTAGTTTAGAATAAGTGATAGGAAGCCTGGGTTCAAAGGTGTGGGAAAGGGGATCTCTTATGCAACCACCCTTCCCTTGTCTCTTAATTTATATCTAGTTGTTAAGAGATTTGATCATGATCTTAGTGTTAATATTTCACCAATTCCTTCCCCTCCAAATCACGAGGATTAGTTTTTCTTCTTTCTATTTTAAGAATCAAAAATAACAATACCAACATTAGTCATTGTAGCAAGAGGAGTGTGACTACTTTTAATAAAAATGAGAATGATTACAATGAAGTCCTGTACACTTCAGAGAATGTGTAATTTCAACTCCTGGAGAACTTGGCTAGCTGAACACTTTACTAAACACCTCTCTCTTCCCTGTATTGAATGGGTTGGTCTAGGTATGTCCTCCAGAATGCTGCCAAGAAAAGCAGTCTAGAAGTGGTTGCCTCTGGTGGGGCTGATCTGTAGATTTATAATCCCTGAACCCATAATGACCACTTTTGGGTTTGTTTGGATTTCTTTTGTGGTTTTGTAGAACTAGAAAGCTGCTAATCAAAATTCCTAGTGGTCGTTTATTCACTGGTTAGTCCATGTGTGTTAAATAATTCACTGGTTAGTCCACAACCAATCACTAGTGACCAAGGTGAGGGTATTCAAATCTACTAATGGTTGAACCACGATAGCAGAAAAGGTCTGAAAATAGCTACAGTTATTGAACTTCAATCAGGGTCACACACGGACCAGGTACCCAGGCATTGGATACTACCAAAGAACAAGGGTCTAAGGGAAAGAAGCCTCCATGATTGCAGCTTTTGCTGAGATGCTACTTTCATATTTCTTTAGACGGAGAATTAAGGCTACTTCCCAGATTATATGTATCAGGGAAAAACTGCCATCCTAAATACTTATAATGGCAAAGTCAATCTTGTTTGTGTGGTAAACGGTTGAATGAATATTGACAGGAGATTATGTAGTAATTAGAATTATGTGTGTGTATAGATGTGTGTAATTTGATTCTCTAAAAGGAGCTTTTAAGGGCAAGAAGAATAGAAACCTTTACTACTTCAAATATACAAAGTAGGGGCCTTCCTCACCTACCACTCCAACCCAAAATATTGGTGCTGGAGTAAAGGCAGATCATGGTGGAATTTGTTCAGAACATCATTTATAGATCAGTTGTCATGCCCAAAAGAACTTAACTTGATCAAGTAACAGCTGTGTGACCTTAAACTAGGCATTTATCCATTCTGTGCCTCAGTTTCCTCCTTTGTAAATAGGGATGGGTATGATCGCTCTTTGTGGGTTCTCATGAGGATTGGATAAGTTAGTGCACTAAAACCACTTGGAAAAAGCATTCAGTAAATAATAGCTAATATTATTAATTACTGACATTGATAATAATTACATAAATAATTAATTTCACTAAAATAAAAGCTGATATGAAGTAAAGACTACTGGATGTACTGGATGTGATATTCTGTGTGTGAGTTTGGAAGCATGGCTTCAAGTCATGGCTCTGACAATTACCCCAAAGTGAATTATAGAATTTTTGGAACTGGAATGTGCAAGCGATTTTTAGATTATCTTATTCAATTTCCTCAATTTATATAAAGAAATTGAGGCCAGGGAATTCTTGCTCAAGGTCACATAGTTATTTGGTAGCAGCATGCATTCTACTCTACTGCTTCTCTTAAATAAACTTGGCTTTTTGTTTCTCCATGTGGAAATCAAGGTGTTGAATTACATTAATTTTGCCCCCCCCCCCGATTCAATTGATTTACAGGTTCTTTAAAGGCTTAATTAATTAAATTAATGAACAGATAAAATATCTGAACATATGCATATTCTATAACATAGCAATTCCACTCTTAGATATGTGGAAATAGAAATGTGTGGACAAAAACCAATAGAAATGTGTGGACAAAAACTAGAATGTTCATAAGAGCACTATTTTGTATTAGACCCAAACTGGAAACTACCTAAAATACCCATCAACAGCTGCATGGGTAAATAATCTGGTACATTCACATGATGGGATATGATGCAGCAAGGAGAGTAAATGAACTGCAGCTGCACACAATATCAATGAGTCTCACCAACTTTGTGTTTGTCATATGCAAAACAATTCATACTATGTGATTCTATGTATATAGAGTCCAAAAATAAGCAAAACTAAACTATGCTGTTAGAAGTGGGGATTGTGGTTACCCTGGTGGGGGTTAGAAACTGAGAAGGGGTGCAGAGGTTTTCTAAGGTGCTGATAATGTTTTGTTTCTTGATGTTCTGGTTGCAAAGATGTGCTCAGTTTGTGAAAAGTCAATGAGTTTTATACCTATGATCTGTGCACTTCTCTTTATATATTTTATTTCAGTAAAAATTAAAACAAACACAGTAAAATTAAAAAATTGGAAAAAGAAAGAAAAAAATGTGTCACCTATTTTCAGCTACTATGCTAGGTACTAGAGATATAATAAAATAAAACTGATGTCCCTGCCCTCATGGAGGCTATGCTCAGCAGGGAGTAGAGATAGATCTCAATGAAGGAAAGCTGAAGTTATTTCAAAACTGTAGTTGATCAGTGATTATTGCCTTTATTAAGTAGCTAATTTGTAGCTGCCTTTGTTGCCTTTTAATTTATGGGGCCTTATATTATAGTTAAATATTTGATATTATATTATCTTTCATTCTGTCTCTAAAACCTTCTTTCACATATTATTATGTGTATATATATATATGTATATATTTTATCTCTAACGCTTTCTCTTTTCTTGGCTGTCTGCTGATTTTCAAGTGGTTTTAGGCTCATTTTTCATCGGTATGTCAATGGACATGTGCCAATTACCACAAAGTGTTCATTTCTCATAAAGAAATAGAAACCCAGCAAGCTAGAAAAACTTGCTACACCAGCCAGTGGTATATGGGACCTATTACAGTCATTTAAATAACCTCAGTCGTGATCTGTTTACAAAGGAAAGACTATTTGCTTTCTAAAATCTATTGCCCATTTCATAACCTCACTGACAAATGCAACGTTATTCAATATTATTGTCTCATGTTTTCAAAGTTGTACTTTAATTGCCTTTCAGACAAAAAGGATACTTTAATTATTATGCTTAATTGTGCAGAGAGAACAATTACAAAAACTGGGATATGCATTGATGTTCTAATGTGCTTTTATGGGATACACGAAGTCCAAGAATCAAAAGAGAATGCTGAGGAAACAGATGAAGCACAAAGACTTTTATTGGGACCACATACAAAGGCCCTAAGAGAAGCAAAGAAAGATGTTGATTAGAGGAGAGAATACAGTGTGCTTTACTTTATCAGTTTTGATTGCTTGTGTCAAAATGTCCCCATGGACTGAGGGAATGTATAAATCCTTTAGCTTGGGTTTATAATGAGGTTAGTGGTATTACTTAATTGCATGTTTTATGAACACTGTATTGTTTAATAGTGGCTCCTTTAATGGAACTTACGGTGACATCTCTTTAGTTGTTATTCTGATCCCTTGTTTTCTTGTCATTGTCCCTTCCTTACACCTCAGTTAATACTGGTGTGTGGCCCCTGTTGCCCATTTTGCAAAGTGTGGCTCAGCCCACAGGTCACAGCTGATTGGAGGAGCGAAGAACTCATGTTTCAATCACAGCACCATTTTTAGATTGTAGCCACAGTTGATTGGTTAAGAGGTTGGCATCTGCTCCAAGTTTGGCCAATCTCTTAACCAGAAATTTTAGATTGGGTTATAGAAAGAGAAGTTGGTCCCTCTTTAGCTGATGTGTATGTGTGATTGTTGTTTGTGGACATTTTTTTCTGCCGTGTACCATACTCTGTAATAGAAATGAGTGACGTGGCTGTGCAGTGGGGAGCAGAGTTGGGAACATTATTAAAATAATTCCTGGCCCTAGTTCCTGTCTGTTTATGGGGCCAAGATACATTTCTGTTCTTGGATTCTATGAACACATTACTTACTCCGAAATGGCAGAGTGGGTTTCCGTACTTGCAACAACAGCCCTGCCTAATATAGTTTCCTGGCGTTACTCTGACTCTTCCACAGACAGTAACATATGAGTTACCACTGTGCAAAAATCCAGTGAATCAGCTCAACTCTCTTTTGGAATAAAATAAGTTTTAAGTAAATGAAATAAATAAAGCAGTAATAAATATTTTAGAATTCCTAAAAAGGACTTATATTCATTTCACATTTGGAATTATGTTTCACTTAATGATGAATACTAACTATAGAATTCATTCCATTTTCATGGTTTATCAGTCCTAGGAGGACTTTACATTTGGGGCAGCAAAGTCACTGTACCTAGGCTGTTACAGAATCTCAGCCTAAAAGCAAAGAGCTAAATTCCAGAGAGAATAGAAACCAGGGGTTATGGGCTACTTGGGAGCATTTCTCTGGACTGGATGGAGAGTGGAGTTGTGAATTCAATGTCAGGATCCCAAACACCAAATTCTATTGCATGCTCTCTTGTTGCTCAACAGTTGCCTGACATTGTGTTTGAGCAAAGACTTCAAAAATCTGCATTTTTCAATTGCTACCTCCTTCTTTCCGTCTTTTAAACTCAGAATTCCTCTCCCTGTCATTCTTTAGCTCTCAACCTCCTTGGAGGGATCCTTAGGCCAGGGTTGAATGAACAACCGTCTTGGGAGTATATATATCTGTGTCATTAGCCATTACAGAAGGTGAGGTGTGCATTGGCAAGATGGCAGACAGGTATGTGGATCAGGATGTGCCTTAGAAGAATGTATTATCAAAAGGAAAATAAATTCTTTATGATGAACTCACCCAGTCAGAGGTGATGGAGAACTAACTTGAAATTTGTATAGTTTCTGGGTGGCAAGGGACACTTCTCTGAATTCAATCTCATTTCTTAGGTGGGCAAGTTAGTTGACCTCTCTAAGGCTCACTCAGTTCATCTTTTTAAAGGGAAAATAGGCTTATACATATGGTTATATGGCTTAAATGAGAAAATTCACTTGCAGAATTTAGCACAGTAAGCACTCACTATATGATAGTTATTAACACTGGGAAAGGATAATTTTTTAAAACACCAAAATCATGACTCTCATAGAAGTATAAAATGAACACGTGTCAAAGATTTCATTTAACTCATTATTAAATAAATATAACTGGTTCAGAGGGGAATCCAGAAAATAGATTCATTTATAGACCAGTAATATTGAAATTATCTGCTCTAAACAGTGCATAGTTTTCTTTTGAAGGCACCCAGTACTGTTTTATGCTTGTTCCAAATTTCCTGACATTGCTATAATTATTATTAATTATCTTAGCTGAGTTCCCCCATTCATGCCTACTTATCAGGAAGCGCTCTACTTTTGACATATCATAAATCTCATGTGCCTAAAACCCACATTTACAATATAAATATTCCTGCCCATTCGAGGTAGATTTTTCAATAGAATTCCACTACTACAACCCTTTATTATCAAGCCTTCAATTCTTGGCCATAATTTACCAGCTTGGATTTAAGTCAAAAGGTGAAAAATATGTTGAGGCTTAAACAAGAAAGAAAAACGGAAGTGGTCATGCTGGCAATTTACCCATTTAGAAAATGTCTGGGGCTATGAAAACTAAATCCACTGTTGGCAGTGCACATTCAAGCAAAAAAGTCTATTTGGTGTGGGAAATAGCACTCAACTTTTCATTTTCAGCAATTTAATCAAATCCCTCCTGCTCTCTCAAATATTTATTTAGTCTACTATAATTTATGGTAACCATGGCACTTAGTATTACCCAGGTGTTAAATCTAATACAAAAAAAAAAGGTAAAAAGAATAGTAAAGAAGTATCAAGTTATGCCCAAGGGAACTTATTAAGTATATTTCATTTAAATAATCCAATTCAACGAATTGAGGCAGAACTTCTAAAAAAATGTACAACTTGAAAGAACTTGGTTAAAATTGGAGCAGGCACCTTACCTTAACGCTGCCCAGGTCATTAATTTTAATAATTTCTATTGCACACTTCTTAAATTGACTGCCTCATAGTCATTGTATGGGTTGTTCCTTACACTTATTCTTTGATATAATCAGATTGCTAATAGGATGCCCACTTGAAAGATGCACAATGGTGCCAGTGACTTGCACAAGGGCATAGTCAAGGCCAAAGACACACATTCTATTTAAGCTAATTTTTACCTCTCTTCTATGAAAGCTGAGATTTTTTTCCTTCTTAGAAATAGACCATTTCAGGAGATTAGCTATGTGACCTTGAAATAGTCCTCTTCTACAATCTTTTATCCTTCTCAGAAACCATCCAGTTTCATACCTTGCCGTCCACCAGTCAGCATCAATTCCACACACCTTCATGGGCTCAGCTTATGAATTTATTTAGTGATTGCCACTCCACCACATCCAAGAACCATATTTAGAATTGGAGGAGGAGTACTCAGTGTCATTAATCATCAGGGAAGTGAAAATCAAAACCACAGTGAGATATCACCTCAGGATGGTATTGTCACAAAAACAAAAGACGAATGTTGGCGAGCATGTGGAGAAATAGGAACCCATATGTACTATTGGTGGAATGCAAAATAATGCAGTGGCTATGGAAAACAGTATGCAGGTTTCTCAAAAAATTGAAAATAGAATGACCATATGATCCAGCAATCCCACTTCTGGATATTTATCCAAAATAATTGAAGTCAGGATCTCAAAGAGATAATTAACACTTCCATGTTAATTACAGCACTATTCACAATAGCCAAGATGTGGAAACAACCTGATGTCCATGGACAGATGAATGGATAAAGCAAATGTGATATATACATACAATGGAGTATTATTTAGCTATTAAAAAGAGGAAATTCTGCAAAATGTGACACCATGGATGAACCTTGAGTACCTATGCTAAGTGAGATCAGCCAGTCACAGAAGGACAAATACAGCATGACTCCACTCATATGAGGTATCTAAAATAGTCAAATTTAGAGAATCAAAGGGTGCAATGGTGGTTTCTAGGAACTGGGGAAGGGGGAAATGGGAATTGCTAATCAATGGACAAAAGTTTCAGTTAAATAATATGAATAAATTCTAGAGATCTGCTGTACAACATTGCGCCTGTAGTTAGCAATACAGACATACCTTATGTTATTGTGTTTCTCTTTATTGCACTTTTACAAATTGAAGGTCTGTGGCAACCCCATGTGAGCAAGTCTATTGACCACATTTTTCCAACAGCATGTGCTCATTTTGCATCTCTGTGCCACATTTTGGTAATTCTTGAAATATTTCACACTTTCTCATTATCACTATATCTATTATGGTGATCTGTGATCAGTGATCTTGTTACTATTGTAGTTGTTTTGAGGTACCACAAACTGTGCCCATACAAGACAATGAACTTAACAGATAAATGTTGTGTGTGTTCTGACTGTCCCACTGAATGGTGGTTCTCTGTTCTCTCTCTTTCTCCCCTCAGACCTCCCTATTGCCTGAGACACAATGATATCAAATGGCCTCTGAGTATTCAAGTGAATGGAAGAGTCACAAATCTTTCACATTAAATCAAAAGCTAGAAATGATTAAGATTAGTGAGCAAGGCATGTTGAAAGTGAAGCTAGGCCAGAAGCTAGACCTCTTGCACCAAATAGTTAGCCAAGTTGTGAAGGCAAAGAAAATTTGTTGAAGGAAATTAAAAGGGCTACTCTAATGAACACACGAATGATAAGAAAGCAAAACAATCCTATTGTTGATATGGAGAAAGTTTTAGTGGTCTGGATAAGAAGTCAAACCAGCTGTAACATTTTCTTAAACCAAAGCTTAATCCAGAGCAAGGTCCTAACTCTCTTTAATTCTATGAAGGCTAAGAGAGGTGAAGAAGCTGCAGAAGAAGAGTTTGAAGCTGGCAGAGATTGTTCATGAGATTTAAGGAAAGAAGTTGTCTCCATAAAAGTACAAGATGAATCAGCAAGTGTTGATGTAGAAGCTGCAGCAAGTTATCCAGAAGATCTAGCTATGATCATTGATGAAGGTAGCTATACTGAACAAAAGATTTTCAATGTAGACAAAAATGGATTTTTATTGGAAGAAGATGCATCTAGGACTTTCATAGCTAGAGAGAAGTCAATGCCTGGCTTTGAAGCTTCAAAGTACAGACTGACTGTCTTGTTAGGAACTAGTGCAGCTAGTGACTTTAAGTTGGAGCCAATGTTCATTTACCACTCTGAAAATCCTAGGGCCCTTAAGAATTATGCTAAATCTACTTTGTCTATGCTTTATAAGTAGAACAACAAAGCCTGGATGACACCACACCTGTTTATAGCAGGGTTTACTGAATATTTTAAGCCTACGATTGAGAACTACTGCACAGAAAAAAAGATTCCTTTCAAAATATTACTGCTCATTGACAATGCACCTGGTCATCCAAGAGCTCTGATGGAGATGTACGAAGAGATTAGTGTTTTTTTCATGCCTGCTAATGTAACATGCATTCTGCAGCCCATGAATCAAGGAGTAAGCTTGACTTTCAAGTCTTATTATTTAAAAAATACATTTTATAAGGCTATCGCTGACATAGACCGTGATCCCTCTGATGAATCTTGGCAAAGTAAATTGCAAATCTTCTGGAAAGGATTCATCATTCTAAATGCCATTAAGAATATTCATGATTCATGGGAGGAGGTCAAAATATCAACATTAACAGTAGTTTGGAAGAAGTTGATTCGAA
Source organism: Eulemur rufifrons (assembly GCF_041146395.1). Classification (NCBI taxonomy): domain Eukaryota; kingdom Metazoa; phylum Chordata; class Mammalia; order Primates; family Lemuridae; genus Eulemur; species Eulemur rufifrons. The sequence continues at coordinate 29,169,969 of NC_091010.1, read as the reverse complement.
CCCTTATGGATGACTTTCAAAGGTTCAAGACTTCAGTGGAGGAAGTCATTGCAGATGTGGTGGAAATATTTAGTTTATTAAGTATGAAATATCCAATTTCTTTAAGTACTAAGTTTGACAGTTTATTTCTCTGACATTTCACTTTGACTCTTATTGTTTTATGTTTATTGTGAAGGTACATCCTCAATCTTTCAAATGTATACTTTGGCTTATAATTATCACTCAAAATTTTTTAGAGCAACTTTTGTGAAACCATGGATAAGTCAAAAATTTGAGTGATATTGGTTCTGTCTTCAAGTAGTTGCTATTCAGTACATAAAAAAATTACTACATGTCTCTGTGCCTCAGTTTCCATGGCTGAGAAATGAAATGACAATATCTCATAGAGTTGCTATAAAGATTACCTGCCATACATTTAACGTACCTGAAACAAAATATGTGTGCACTGAAGGACAGCTATTATTTTTATTTACTACTTCAGGTCCAAGTCCTCTGTGAATTAAGTATTCTTATTTTTTTTCTAATTTTATATCCAAATACTAGAGGAAGGAGAATGTGAAAATTCAAATATGGCATGCTGCTTTTATTTTTTTAACCATATAAACCAGGTTATTTATTAATTTGGATAATGTTTATCCATGCATTGGACAAATCTACATATTGGTGACCCATGGCAAATTTTCTGTTTTAGGCTAAGGGTTTTTATAATGTATTACCAGTCTAGGTGAAGTCTTCTCTCTTGGGTGGTGATTTGTAAGGGAATAAGAAAATAATTTTGTTGACATCTTCAGCCAAATGTGGGCCATTCATTTAAATCCAGTAGCCCAGAGAACAATTATTATAAAGATAAATAACAAGTAGCAATGTGTACTAGCAAGTAGGACTAGATAGAGAGTGAAAAAACCAGAGGTTCCAGTTCACTTTCCACACTAATTGTAAATGTGACCCAGAGTCATCACTTAACTTCTCTGGGGCTCTATTTCATCTGTGTAGTGACTTGTTGAACCACATATTCTCTGATGACAGGTGCATAGAGGAATAGTCTATGCTAATTAGACATCAGTTGCCAAAACATGAGGAAATAAAGATTATCTGTGTTTTGGATACTACTATTTTCCTACATTAACATAGAAATCAAGGATGTTGACAATCACCACTAAGAAGGATAGCCCTAGCATTTCTGTAGTGTCTTGTAGTGTATAAAGTGCTTTTCAGATATGTTGGTTCATTTGGACATCACAGCAACGTGTGAGATAGATATTACTAATCTCTCCCTTTGACAAATGAGGAAAGCCTGTGTGTGTGTGTGTATGTGTGTGTGGTGTGTTTGTGAGAGAGAGAGCGCACATGAGCATGAAACCAATGTAGAAATCAGTTAACCGGCTTGTTCTAGAGCATTTATATTCTTGTAGCTTTGCTGCCCTGTCATCCTTCATCTATTAATACTTCTATTTAGCCTGAGCCCATTAACGTAGGAACTCTGCCTTGAGAGAGCCAATCACTATACCTCAGGGCAACTCGAATAATTAATTAACTAATAATCTAAAGAATGACTGACTTTTAACACACACAAACAAATCTTACACCCTTGCCAGACTTGCTATTGGTCCCAAAGATGACTTTTTCTGGACAGGGCACAAAGAAGATAACTTACTTTCCTCCAGATTTGGGAGAACTCAAGGAAAAGTGGTCAAATAAATTTTTCCAGTTAAAAAAATATTAAAAAGACTTTTAATCTTATTACAAAAACAATATATATTTACTGTAGAAAATTGGGAAACACAGAAAACAATTCCAATTCCACCAGCCAGAGAGCACTTTTCTTGATATTGAATATGTACTAGTGGTGAAAATTGTGTTTGGGGCTTGTATTTTAAAATTGGCCACTTGGGATAATGGCGAAATACTCATCTTTCATGGCACTTATTATTTTTTTTCTGAACCTAAATTTGGCCTCAGAAACTTTCTCAACACAATGTCAGTGGGATCCATAATACTTGATCAGATTTGGCCTGTGAGTTGAAACCTATATTCTTTTGTACCTTTCCAAAGGCTTTACTATAGTAGATACAAAAGCATATACACATATTTTAATAAAATTGACTGATTTAACTGGCCTGAAGCATGCACCTGCCTTATTAAAGTGTTGCCATCTATCCTGTTTTCTATAAAAGGTACAACTCTTGAACGCCAATCAAAGGATTTTCTCTGCAGCTTCAGGGAATGGTAAGATAAGGGTAGAAAGTTAAAAGGACTTACACAGACAACTGTAGAACCCAGTTCTTAAAATGAACTTTAATTTGAACAGTTTAAGTACAAAATTTTCAAAAAGAGACTTTAGTGGTGAAACTACTTAATACCCAACATTTCATGTTAAATGTGCATGCTTTCCAAATAAGGTGTCCCCCATCCTTCTAAATTACTGAGTATAAAAACTGTAATGTTATATGTTCCCAAGGGGCAGAGAGTAATTCAGACATGAAGTAATTTTAATAGAAATCATTCCTCTTTTCTTGGCAAGAGAAGAATTTCAGTAGGAATTTTTTAAAATTACAAAATATCCTTCCCTGGGGGATCCATGCCGCCACTTAGCAGATTTCTCATTTCATTTAACACAAATATTTTGATTCTCAAGGGGAAATCTGTTCAGTTACAGTTTCTGCATTACTGTCTCCCAAAGATAAATGAGGTGCTTTTCTCCAAAATGAACACAGGAGGGGTAAGGTGGGAGGAAAATGATATAAATCCCAGGAAGAATTTTCTAAAAACAAATAATTTACCGGGGCCCTTAAGAATGGAAACAACTTTCAATTTTTATTTCATTTTCTTCTCAGAATGTTTTAAACAAGGGAGAGATTATTTTTTTCCCAGGGAAAATTAGCCTGAAAATCTGCCTGCAGGAAAAAGAGAAGAAGGTGATCTTGGAAGGCAACTGGGCTCTCTTTCCTTCCCAGATCAGATGATCACAATATTTTCTTGGATGGATGTGAGGCTACATCTGGACTTAGCTGAAAAGGGCTTTCTGATTGAGCAGCCATGTTTGCTGGAGAGTTGTGGTTGCGGATGTTTTCCTTTTGCTGACCTTGGACTGGATGGTGTCTAGCTGTGCTAGCACACCTGTGAAGGAGATGCAACTTTTCATCAGTGCTTGCCTTCAAGATCTGAAACTGAGGGCTTAAACCTCCCCTTCTCAAGTAGCGCTAAAAATGACAACTTGTCTTACTGTTAATTTCATTAAAGTTCTACTCTGCCAAATAACAGGAAGACGTATCTCCCATTTTGGATTGGGAGGTGTAAGTGGATTATACTCTATATGTTCGCCAGCAGTTCTATAGAAAATGCTGAGCTTGAAAGAAATAACTCAGTGAGGACAATATCAGGCACCATGAGTTGCTAGGGAAAATAGGAAAGCAGGTATTTCCGTGTTTATTGAAGTGGCATCTTCCTATTTTTTTTCTCTGAGAGATTGACATAGCTTTTAAGGTTGACTTCAGCACCATGTTTTGGTGACGAAACCATTCCTTTCTCTGGAAGTATATGGTTGTAAGGCTTTCAGAGGAGGGGAAACTAAGTGAACTTTCAACTAAACCTTGGTGCCTTCAAATAAATTCAGGTTCAAAGCCCCTTACATTTTAACTTTAAGCATCAAGTTTCAGGTTTCTGTATTTGAATTAAAAATTTTAGACCCTAAAATCATGAAGCCATGGACCATAGACCATGTATATCTTTTCATCATTTTCCCCCAGGGATGGTCACAGTGGCTGGGGACATAGTGATCAATAAATGTTTTTGCCCCAGCAGTCTGGAAAGGTTAGCAACATCAGGAAAATTGCTTAAGTAGATTAATCAGAGCTCTGCTTCACTCATACGGCATTTCTACCATGGATTCATGGTTGTTACAAAAATGCAGGGTCAGAAATAGTCTGAACATACACGCAGTCAGATGTCACAGTGATCTTTAGTTCCTAATGGAATATTAGAAGTTTCATTGCCTGATGGATTGACGTCAGTGTCCGAGGTAATTGCCAGATGTTTTGACATTAGGCTGTAAACCCTTTTGGAGGAGAGGAAAAGCAGCTCTCTAAAGCCACAAGCAGCTGTTAAAAAAATACAATTATTTTTTGAAGTGGGGCTTTTATGACCATTTGAGTTCTAAGAATTTTTAAAGTGAAGTGTGAAAAACCATAATACCATTACTTTAAATTAGACTTCTAATGAGCCTCTTTGTAAGGAAACAGATTTTATTAAGCCAATAACTCCTTCCTTCTTCTCTATCTTCTGCTTTGACCATGGTAGGCCTAGCAGAAGTCACTCCTAAGTCAAGTACAGCATTTAAACCCTGTACTAATGAGGTCAGGAAGGTTGTTAAATGTTCTGTGGTCAATTTCAGGATGACCAAAGGCTCACCTGATTATTTTTGCAAGTGTGTGCCATGCAATGCTTCCCCTGAGATATAGGACAAGAAAATATGACTAGGCTAGTGTAAACTCATCTTTAGTACTAAACAACTACAACTAAAAATAGTTATTAATATTAATAATAGGAACTAATATATTTTGGGTACCTACTAAAGACCAAACTCTGTGCTAGCGTTTCACCTATAATCTTCACAACAATCTTATAAGATAATATAAAAAATCCCATTTTACAGAAGAGTAAAATAAGGCTCATAGAGGTGAGGTTACTTCCTCAGGATGACACTGCTATTACATGACAGGTGTCAGATTTGAAGCCCAAACCACCCCCATTCCTTTATACCAGGCTGCCTCCAATAATACCGTTTGTAAAGTAATTTATAATTGATAAAATACTTACTCATCTATTCTGTTTCATTGAGTGCCGGGGATTACTCAATAGGTATATGATCTTTGCTATGGCTTTATGGTGAGGGAATGGATGTCAAAAGGAATTAAGAAACTCTTCCAGCTTCATAGAGCTGGGAAATGACTGAGCTGGGCCTGGCATCTAGGTGCTCTGACTCTTCATCCTGTGTTGTTTCCATTACATAAAAGACACCCAAGATTTCAGGGCCAGTGAATGTCCATAGCTTGCCACCACTGTACTTTTTCTTGGAGGTATGGTTTGCACTGAAAATTAAAAGACTTAGCCAAGCTTAGCAAGAGTTTATCAGACACACTACATCAGGCATTTCCTCTATGTTCCCTAACTTCTGGGAGTTTACACAAATGCAATACCTAAGCGTACTTATAAAGTAAGTTCTTTGAAAATAGTAGGCAATTCACATATATTAACCCAATTAATAAATGAATGCATAAAAACATGCGTAATTACAAAACAATTATTGAGCACAAAAAAGGACGCAAACTGTAATTTGTGCCTGCTTCCGTAGCTTAGAAGTTGGATCTCATTTTAACTCTTGTCAGTTCTAAGATAGGTGAACTGTTTTATATACTTAATATGAGAGAAAGATCTGGAAGACTGTACTATAGGTGAGCTGGAGGAAAGTTGAAAGATACTGGGTGGGTCTGAGAAAAATTATTGATTCATATATCTATGACCTCTTTTTAAAATGAGTTGTTCTAAGATGGGAACCATGCTTTTTTTTTTTTCTTTTAGCTTCTTACCACTCTACCTCCATTGCCTAACAGTGTTGTCTAGAAACAGCATTCTTTATCAAGTGTTATAGATAGGCTTGGAAGCATCTGTTTACCTTCTAATATTGAAAGTAGAATAAATGGTACATGTACATTTCTCTGGAGAGTAATCCCATAGATTTCGTTGGATCCTTGGAATGTGTGACCCTGCAAAACCACCAGCCTAAGGTGACTCTCCATCCTGAGTGTGTGTTAAAATCACTTGTTCAGCTCTTGAAAATTACATATGGGCCCCTCACCAGGATTACTAAATCAGAATATCCTGGGAGGCAATGATGAGGAGTAGAAATTAACAAAGTACTCCACGGATTGTAGTGCACTGAGTGTTGAACACCACCGGTCTAGAGCACAGTATAGTAATGTTATGTGAATGACAAGGGAAAAGAGAAGTTGGGAAATTTTGTGCATGTTTCTTGGGGATGGTGTAAGTGGAGAAGGAGGAAACAAACCAAAGAAAATATTTGCTTAGTTTCAAATGTATTGGCTTTTGCTTTTTGATTTCTGCTAATAGCTTTTGTTCCATGATGCCAATGCTTTTCTTAAAAACTGCCTCAAATATTTTCCATAAGCCGGCAGAGGTATGGTATAGTGTTGTGTTTTGGATTATTTACTGTTGTTTTGGTGGCAAATAAGATAAGTAGATTTTGATTAGTTGAATCCAAAGTGGGATGATTGAAATGATTGGGGATTCCTATAGAACTGAAGAAAAAGCTGAAGATCTAGGTTTCTGGAAGGCCAGAACACAGGCAGTTCCTGGAGCCTCTCTGTTCAGCTCTCAAGACCTCCAGCTTGTGTTTCCATCACCAAGGTTCAAAATCTGGGAGGCTCAGATTGGTTCAGGTATTTTCCAGCTATGGCCAATGGGTGGGTACAGCCATTGAGAGCCCACCTCTGTGTATTGGGGACAATTCCAGAAAAAGAAGTTTCAGAAACCTAGCAGTCATGTCAACTGATGTCTACTCTATTCATCAATGAATTCTGGTTTAATTTAGTCCAAGACCAAGCTTCAAGATATAAAATTGCAGGAGAAATAGAAAAGTGATAGCTTCAGAAGAGGAAGTCTGCTAGAGGATTACATTTATGGGTTGGGTTGGTTGTGGGGTAAATGGGAGCATAACTATCAAGAGGCAGTGATTTTAATGGTGTTTACCCTCACACAACTGGTAAAGGATCCATTATAAGAGCCATGCAACTGGCTAAAGCAGGGCTTAGAGGGTTGCTGATGGGCCATAGAATGGAGAGGACCTGGGTCTAAAATAGAGCTTCTCAATTCCAGTGTTATTGATATTTGGGGTCTGGATCATTCTTTGTTATGCATTCATGCATGTATGTGTGTGTGTTGGGGGGAGGTGTCCTGCACATTTCGGGATGTTTTGGACCATTCCTGGCTTCTACCCAACAGATGCCCATCATGACAAAAAGTATGTTTCCAGACATTGCCAAATGTATACTGTAGAGCAGAATTGTCCCTGGTTGAGAAGCACCGACTTAGAGGATGATTGATAAGTGATTGGTTCAATTCACAAGTGATTATTGAGCTCTTACTGTATACATTGGGGTGGTGGCTGGACTTACAGAGATTATTGAGGTACTCCTTCCCTTCAAACAGTTCATACAATAATGGAGGGAAAACAGACACAAACAGAAAATAGAAAGTTTTGTTCTCTGTTGTATCATCATCAGCCACAACATTCCTTAGAACATATTATCTGCTCAAATGATTGCTGAAAGAATTAGTAAAAATATATCCTTTCTTAGCTGTGTGACTTAGGACAAGTTTTGTAAACTCAAAGAATCTCATTGTTCCCATTTGTAAAGTAAGTATAAACATACTCTCAGGATTTTACTGAGGTTCAAGTAAAATAATTTGTGCTTGGAATATGATAGACATTCAATAAAAAGTTTTTATAAAATGGAAAATGTAAAGTGTCCCCTGAGAACTTGCCCTGGATCTCTGGAACTGCCGACAAAAATCCACGGCTGAACAGCCAGGCACAAAGTGCCATGCATTCTAAATGTAGGGGAAGACCTGGCAGCCACCTCACCACACCTCTTACAAAGGGAGGTCATTCCAGCAGCAGCTTGAATTATATAATCCATCTTGATTATATAAAAACATCTGGAGATGGGAGAGACGTTTGCCCTTTGGAGAAAGCTAAATTTTTCTCCCTTCAATGGGATGGAATTTACCATGTGCTAATCCCTTTGCAGTCAGAAATGTCTAAGAACTTCATCCCGTTGTGTAAGGGATAGGTGATGCTGCTGCATTTGGAAGTTTATGTGCATGATGTTGCAGGAGTGTGGAGAAGGGTGTGTGGGGGGCAGTGGACCTGAGAGCTAGAGAACCCAGGAGTGAGTACGGGAGTGCCTGCAATGCTTAGTATGGCAAGAAGACCTGGTTGGTGGTGAGAGTAGCTGGAGTTTACATCAGCTCGCTGGGAACCCCCAGAGGGCAGAACAGAAGAGCAGGTGGTTGAGGGATACACATGCACAGGTGCTATGGGCCGAACCACATTTAGGGCCCCAGGGTAAAGAAGGAGGCCAGTTTATGCCAGCACCTCCCACAGGGAGGGACCTTCAGAGGTCCTCGGAAGAAATAACAAATGTGCCCATGAGAAAGAGCTAGTGTTTAGAAGCTGGGGGCCCCCAAACACCCAAATGCTGCTCAATAAAACAGCAACAGAAGAGAGAGAACTCATTACCATGGACACACGGCTGGTCCAATTGTATGAATCAGGGTATATGGCTACAACAGAACCAAATAATGTCTGATTTGATGAAAAGCAACAGGACTCTTGCTCTAAAGATCCATAAATTCCCTCTAACTAGCGTCTGGATTGATCTTTGAGCCTGGGGCGAGGCTAAACCTGAAGTGGGTGGGCATTGGAGGTGTGCAGGGCAGAAGGGTGGACAGGTCATCAGCCCAGTCCAGTCTCACACATGTTCTATGCTTGCATTGCGTGATTGCTGGGCTTGCACAGAAACCCCAGATTCTATGAGAAAAAGGGTCTCTCCTCACATCCTATCAATAGCACCGTAGGGAGTCTTCATTTCCAAAGGTAATTGCTGCAAACGTGTTACACAATATCATTCATTATTTGCTAGGATTGAGTGTTGAAAGTACATTTCACAAGATAATGAAGTTGTTTCCCAGGACTAAAATAACCGGTTATCTGACTCCTAGGTTCATCCCACATTAGGTGTATTACACATACACTTGTCAAAATAAATAACTTACTTGGGATGTGTCAGAACTCACAACAAACTGATGAGAAATGTGTAGGGTTGTAGAAAGCAAATCAGAGAGGCTGAGTGAGTGAGGGGAAAATAATGGTCCATGTCAGCAAAGGGACAGCCCAGCAAGAGAGATGAAAGCCTGGTGAGATTTTAAAATGTCTGCATTCTCATTTTTGCAGGTTTCAGTGAACAAATAGGGCCACATGTGGTCACACCAAAAATATCAGTTTGAAATGAATTCCTGGCTGCAGTGGTGTCTCGTGAAGCTGGCTCTATAATTTACAAAGGTGACAGCCAAAGCCATAAAACTAAAATGGGAGTTTTCAATCAGGTAGCATGAGACAAGCAGGGGGAATCATATACCAGTTGGGAAAATATGTTTTTATCAGTCAACAGGTGTCAAAAAAATTAGACAACCTGCACCTAACAGGAAAAGTTGCAGGCATGGATTTGCAACCTTACTTATTGAGTGGAAAATTATTTTTTTTTAAGATTTTGGGAAATATACAGAGTAGTTTCCAAGTGGAAATTATAAACTTTGGGAGGCATGAAAAATCTAACAAAAACAACAACAATAGTAATAATAATGGAGAAGAAGAAGAAGGAAGAGGAAGAAGAAGAAGAAGAAGTAATAAATCTTGCCTAATCCAGCTAAATAAAGCAGAAACAAAACATGACATATACAAGGTATTAAATATATACAAACAAATAAGCTCAATTAGAAAAGGTAGTAAGGATTGGGAAGATAACAAGAGTAAATAGTACCAGATTGGCAATGTTTTAATGGCAGCAGTCATCTGTCTCATGTTTCATCGTAGTTGAACAATATCATGTAATAAAACATCCTGAGAGGCTCCCACAGTTTGAAGCCGTGACTGGTGTGTACCTAAAGAGCTCCAATTTGATGGAGCATCATTCACGCAAAATAGCCTGGTTCTGTCTGTTTGGGGGCAGACAAGGTCTGAGAACTAACAAAGCGTGGGCAGGTGGCCCAGGCATTTGAGGTTCTGTGTCCCCTCCTGAATCCTGCAGGTTTCCCCTCTCTCAGCAAGATCAATCACAGTTCAGGCCATTTTGTGATCCAGCCATCATCAGAACCTTCACTTTGCCAAAGACAGAGGAAGAATTAATAGACAAAGAAAATTCCTGGAAGACAAAGCTGTAGTGAGAGCTCACAAACCCATAATTGGGGTTTGTTTTATAACCTGAAGTTATAATATGGCTGTTCTGAGCATTACTGTTATAATAAAATGAATAGAATAAATAGAACCATATCAGTGAGGAAAGAATCATGGACTGTGGGAGCTGACAAACATGAACTCAAACCCTGCCCATTTAGGACAAATTGCTTAATTGTTCTAAGCTTGTATGCTGTTGAACAACACTATATATTTTGTAAAATTATAAAGATTAAATTGATATTGATGAGAATTGCTTTCTAATGAGTGCTTTTTATAAATTATGGCTTATAAGTTAAAGTATCTACAGTATCTCAGTTAAACCTCATTGTTATGAGTTGGGAGCAATGATTTCCCCCAATTTTACAAAGGGAGGGTCTAAGAAAGAGTGAATAACCTGCACGAGGTTACAGAAGTGGTAAGTGGTGGAACTGGGATTTGAACTAGGTCTGTCTGGCTCCAGAACTGTGCTCTTAACCTTCACATAGAAATGCCCAGTGCAGCCCCTGACACGTTGTGAGCACTTACTAAATAGCAGGTCCTATAAGTATGGCAACTACCTTAAATCCACCCTGGGACAAGAATGGATGTAAATAAAATAAAAGAACCATTATTGTTGGTGGTGTCTTTTTAATCATGGGAAATATAAAATGCCTTGCCAGCTCTCATAGACATTTTGCCTGGAAAATTGTGAAGACTTTCACTTTACAGGGAATTGAATCAAGTGAGCAAAATCAAACAGCAGAAAAACTTCTCTTATCTAAAAAGGCTTAGAGAAATCTGCCACTAAAAACATGAGTTTCCTTGAGGAGACTGATGTTTCTGCTATGGTCTTAGAACACTTGGAAATACAGGCTCTATTGGAACAATGAAGAGATTGATTAGATTTTTCCAAGGACATTCTTTAACAGACTCAACAATATTCACTGTGGAAGTCCAAACAATAGCAAATCTAATCCCAAATTAAAATCTTTTATTCATTGAAAAAACCAGGATGGACAAGATTTAAGAAGGAGCTTTGAGTTGCTTGTTGGAGTCTAAATTTCCTTGGGGCCGGATTTGCTTAGATATTTAATTTCCTTCTGCAATTATACCTTTTGGTATAAGAAACCATAAACATGTTTAAAGGAGATAATTTATCAGATGAAGCTCCCATTAAAGAATTATACACTTAATTTCTTAATTAGGTGAGTGAGAATTACCGAGATCTGGCCAAGAGAGTTAAAAAAATAATAATGTTAAGAAAATAGGCCAGGTGATTAGCAACCTATTTTTAGGACTTGACAGGCCAGTTTTATTCCTGAGAAGAAAAGGGGGTTAATCTATTTGTAGAACTTGATCATAGCCCAAAGCCATTTGTCACTGCAAGTTAAAAACCTCTCTACTAACTTACTGCTTTAAACAGCCTATACTAATCCCTCTGGAAACTCAATCTTTTCACCTCCTCACCAGATGGCACCAAACATCGTTAGGGGGGAGAAGAGAGGTGAATGGGAATGTTTACTTTTTGGTTTTCCATCTAAAAAATGAATCCATTTAAAATGCTAAGTACTGAGAGACTAAAATATACAGAGCAATTGAGCCAATTTCCCACATTAAGCAGTCCCACAGCATTTCATGTCTCTGCCCAGGATCAATTTCAAATTTTCTAAAAAAGTAAATTTGATAATGCTAGGAAAAGACAGTCTTTCTAAAGTCATTTTTTAATGTAGTAAAATATACATAACATAAAATTTATCATTTTAACCATTTTAAGTATACAACGCAGTGGCATTAAGTATACTCACAACGTTATACAACCATCATGATTATCTCTTTCTAAAACTTCTTCATCACTAGAAACAGAAACTCTGTATCTAGAGTCATTAAAAATTTTTAAAAAATAATTATAGATTTCCAGAAAGTTGCAACTATAACACAGAGAGGTCCTAATAAACCTGACCTAGTTTTTTCAGCAGTTAAAGGCTATGTCTTAGTCCATCTGGGCTGCTATAACAGACTGTCATAGACTGGGTGGCTTATAAACAGCAGAAACTCATTTCTCACAGTTCTAGAGGCTGGGAAGGCCAAGATCAAGATGCTGATAGAGTTGGTGTCTTCTGAGGGCCCACTTCCTGGTTCAAAGACAGCTGTCTTCTCCCTGTAACCTGATATGGCAGAAGGGGCAAGGGAGCTCTTTGGGGGGGGGGGATCCTTTTTATAAGGGCACTGATGCCATTGTGAGGTACCCACCCTGGTGACCTAAGCACTTCCCAAAGGCCCACCTCCAAATACTGTCACATTGGGGATTAGGTTTCAGTATATGAATTTTGGAGAGACATGAACGTTCCATCTATAGCATCTTTTGTAACTATAGTACAATATCAAAAGCAGGAAATTGACATTGGTGCAATGTGTGTATATAATGTTCTAACACATTTTATCAAATGTGTAATTTGTGTAAAAACCACTGCTATGAAGATACAGACAAGTTTGAATGAAGGGTATAAATCTCACCTCTCTTAAAATTCTCTTCCCTCTTCGGTTTATTATATAATATAGTTCCTCATCACACATTATACTTTCTGCTTTAACCAAAAAATATAATTTAGAAATGTCAAGAGCAGAAAAATGTATTGTATTTACTTATATTTTTGTTGTTTCTACTGTTACTTCTTCCTTCTTGTTGTTCCAAGATTTATTCTTTAAGTATTTCCTTTCTGTTTCAAGAACTTCCTTTAGGGGTGGTTTACTCATGACAAATTCTCTTAGTTTTTCTTTACCTAAGAATGTCTTTATTTCCCTTTCATTCCTAAAAATAATTTTGCTGAATATAGAATTTAGTGTTGACAGTTCTTTCTTTTTAGCACATGAAGAATGTGTCATCTTCTTCTGGCCTCCATGGTTTCTGATGACAAATTCATTGTATTTGAATGGTTTTAACCCTATAGGTAAGGTGTCTTTTCCCTTTTGCTAATTTCAATATTTTTCTTTATTTTTCTAAAGTTTGATTACAATGTGTCTTGATATGGCTATTTTTGAGTTTATCCTCTTTTGTATTTACTCAGTTTCTTGAATCAATAGTTCATGACTTTTGCCAGATTTGGGAATACTTTTTTAGCTTCCCCTGATATTCCAATAATATGAGTCTTAGCTCTTTTGTTATAGTCCCACATATCCTCCAGAATTGGTTCCTTGTTTTTAGTCTATGTTCTGTCTATTATTCAGATTTGATCATTTCTATTGTTCTGTCTTCAAGGTCACTGATTTTTTTCCTCTGTCTTGTCTGTTCTGCTATTAAGCTCACTCATTGATTTCTTTTTTCGTTTTGGTTATTGCATTTTTCAATTTTGAAGTGTTCGTTTGGTTCTCTTTTATATCCTCTAATTTTTTGCTGAGACTTTCTATTTTTTAATTTGTTTTAAGTGTGACTACAGTTGCTTATAGAACCATTTTTGTGACAGTTGCTCTGAAATGCCTGTTGGATAATTCTTACATTTGTGTCATCTTGGCGTTAGCGTCTGTTGATTGTCTTTTCTCATTCAAGTTTAAATTTTCCTGGTTCTTGACTGATGACTAATTTTTTATTATATGCTGGACATTTTGAGTATTATGAGGTAAGACTCTAAATGTTATTTAAATCTCCTGTTTTTGCAAGTCTCCTTGACCCCACACTGGCAGGTGAAGGGGGATCCTGCTCATTCCTGCCGGGTGAGGGTGGACATTCAGGTTCTCCACTTCACCTCCATTAACACCACTGTGTTGTTTCTTGGGACCCAAAGTTCTCTTTAATTCTCAACATCTGCTGATGTTTGTTTTATACATAGTGTGCAGGGTTTTTAGCTGTACGTGGTGAGAGGAAGAAGAAGTATGTCTATGCCACCTTGGTCCTGAACCAGAAATCCTACAGTCGTTCTATTTTATTTTATTTTGTCGTATAGTTGGTGAAACACAGGCTCAAAGCAAAGCTATAGCAATAATGATGCTTTTGGTTGAAATTTTGGGGTGCTTGTAGACTGAATTGTGCACTTTGGGAGAAAAGCAGCACCCATTGGTCAATGTCTATTTCTACCAAATAAAGTGGTGGCTGGCCTTTTGTTTTTATAAAAAAGTATAATAAAGAAGGTTAATATATTTTTCTTAAAAATATCAACTGACTTTTTAGATACTATATAACGAGTCTGCTTAAATACACCTGAAGGCTTGGGAATTACATCCTCATTCTAAGCTTTCTGGTCTGGACAGGGAAGTATTAAGCTCTAAAGTGACACATGCCATTGATTATTAAATAAAGACACCATGGAAGGGGATGGAAAGCACAGCCTGCAGTGTGTTTTATTCTTCCTCTTGACTAGAATAAAGCTGTTGAATTATGAGCTTTAACTATCATGTCACAGAGGAAGCAGTCAAGGTTGAGCACACCTGCTAATTATAGACCAAGCTCAGCAGGAACACCCAGTTGCTACCAGCAATCTAGACAAACCACAACCTTTTCCTTGGAATGGAAATATCCCCATCGTAGCCACAAAGGTAACAAATAGATTTAAGAGCTTCTAGTTTTAAGTTTCTGTGATTCCTAGCTCTAATGACACTGTATGGTACGGTGTACATGAGGAGTTGGCAAATTTTTTATGTAAAGAGCTACATAATAACATTTTAGTCTGTGCAAATCACACAGTCAATTGCAACTGCTTAACTCCACCATTGTAGCATGAGAAAAGTCACAGACAACACACAAACAAAAGAGTGTGACTATATTCCAATGAAACTTTATTTACAAAACTGGGGAAGGGACCAGATTTACCCAGTGCACTGTAGTTCACTAATTCGAGGTATATATTAATACCATGTGGAATTATACTTTACTGAAATATTAATTAATATTTTTCCTATAGATTCTCATTTCCCTACAGATTCCTATGTGTGACAGGTTATTTTACACTTTCTTGTCTTAGGAATTTTGATAAGTCAGAAATCAGAAGTGGCCTGAAATCAACTTTTCTTACTACCTATTGTGAAATGCAAAGCAGGAGATGCAAGCTGATATTCGGAAGCCTGAATTTGGCCAATGACTCATTTTGCTTGACCCAAGTGATGTTTTGAAAGAATTGGAAGTAGTAACTATTGTTTAACAATCAGGATATTTCATATAAAAATATAGATTTCTGACTTTCCTAGAAAGATGAGCAGATTGGGCAAAACAGGGCCTGTAGCCCTCATGACAACAACTGGTTAGAACAGTAGCAGTTTAACAGTTTGCCCCAGTCCCCACTACTCCCTATTGTCTTCTGAAATAAATTCCAGTGTTAGTTGTCATTATAATTTTCTCTTCACATTTTTTTATGGAAAAGTTTTGTTTCTTTACCTTAGTCTCTATATTAGAGTCCATATTTATAGGTATGAGTCTTTGGGCTCCTTTTTTTTTTTTTTTTTTTTCTTATCTGCCATCCTTGGTCAGCAGCCATTATGGGAATAATGCTAGTGGCCCAGATGAGGATGGAAGCAGAAAAGGACTTTAAAAGGAAGGAGGAAAAAGAGCTACCTCTAAATTGTCAAGTGTTAAGGTGACCATGGGACTCCAGAGAAATAGACCCAGCATTATTCTCTGTGATCCTGGTGGTTTTAAAACAAATTGAAAATCCTTTGACACTCTTTGCTTGAAACTGGGCTGGCCTTGGTGATTGTCTCAAGGAGAATGTGATGGAGGTTAAAATGGTTGACTTTTGAGGCAAGAAGCCATGCCATGTCTATGAGTTTCTCTTAGGACCCTCCTTGGAGCCTTCACCAACGACGTGAGAAATCTGGCCACTGTGAAGTGGCCCTACGGAGACTTAGGAGGAGATCACAGTGAGAAAAAGATGCCCAAGGAGTCCTAGCTGTTCTTGCTCCCAGCTTCTTGGACATTCCCAGCCCAGATCCTACATATATAAGTAAGAAACCTTCAAGATGACACCAGCTTCAGTCACTGCCTGTAACTTCATGAAAGCCCCTTAGCAAGAACTAGCTAGCTGAGCTCAGTCAATCCTCAGAGCAAGATAAACAGTTGTTATTGCTTTAAGCTACTGTTCTGGGGGACTTTTTTATGCTGAAGAGATGTCTGTGCTTCAGTATTCATTGCACCATTATTCACAACATGTATGTGTGTGTAAGCAGTTTTCACTTTGTGTTCCAGTTTTGTGCTTTGGATGAAGAGTTTGGAAAGTTCTCAGCAAGCTCTCTCAACTTCTTCTTTCTACTTTGTGCAGTTGCATTGTAAATAAATAACCAAATACCACAGAGAGTTATTTTTCTAAAGCTCCTCCCATCTCGTTTAGGCTTCTAAATACAGTTTCTTGAAAACACAATTTGGATATAGAAATGGGCTTGACATTGTTTTAGAAAAGAAAGGTGGCTAGGTTCAGAGCCTCTCTGAATGAAAGGGGTTTTTAAAAACAAGCAAGGAAGGAACCTGTAAGGAGACCTAAAAATGATCGGTAAGGGCTTTGTTGAGGCCCCAGAAACCTTTCTTGCAAATGAAGAACAGCTAAATGAGCCATTTATAAGCAAATAACTGGAGAACTGAAGAATAAAGAGGAGGGGACTGTTTTTTATTCAAGAAAAGTAATATAAGTAGTGCTAAGTTTGGCAACCGAACTGAGAAAGCAGTAAGACTCTTAGTGGCCATTTCTGAAACTTCCTGTTGAGGAAAGAGGGAGAGGAGGAGCCGGGGAAAGATGTTTGAGAGCGCCTCATACTAATCAGAAGTCTCCATGAAAATAGATAGCTGGGTTCTCTTTTGGACTCCATACTCCCGATGACCTCAGCTTTATCAGCTCTAGGGAAAAAACAAGTGCCGTAGGATTTCCTCAAAATAAATTCTCCTCAAACCCATGGCCTCTTATGTTAAGAAGTCAAATATGAGACTGCCATATGCAAAAATGCAGCAAAACATTGTGCAGCTGAAACTAAGACATACTCTTCTGTGGAAAACAATACTTTCAACAGAGTTGGCCTCAGAGTTTCACATATTAAGATGACAAAGTGGCTTAAGCAGAAGGATGAAACCAAGTCTACAAGGAGCAAAAAGGAAATTGGAAGCAGGATGTCTTAGTAGTTTCTTAAAAAGGCATCATCATTTCATCTGTGGTAATGAGATCTGGGCCATCCGCACCTGAGTTCCCCAAGACTCCCCTTGAATGTTTCTAATTATGGGGGTAGCTGAAATTCTGTTTGAGGTCAGAAGAGAGATGAAGGCAGTCTGACCCCAAAGAGCACTCTTGGTTCTCATAAGTTCATTCTTTTCATGGTATGTATAGAAAATTACCGTAGAATAATGCCCTGGGCCTCATAAGGGCCATAAATTCAAGAAAGGAGATGATTCTGGAAAGCAGTGAATTCTTTCTCCATTAATTCACATCCCCTAAGACAGCCCACAATGAAATGGCTGATAGTGACAAGATGAGTAGTTCCAGAAAGTGGATCAGGTGGAAATAAAGGGTTCCCTCTCTGGTTTAAGTCAACTTTAAGTGTCTGAGAAAGGAATTGTCAGGAAAAAGTGAGAATAGGAACATAAGAAAGAAAGGAAAAAAGAAAGAAAGAAAAGAAAGGAGGAAGAAAGGAAAAAGGAAGAAAGAAAGCAATTTGAGAATTATATTAGACACCCAGACAAAAAATAATCTCAAAAGAACCATCAAATCTAACCAAGATAAAATCAGAAGTACCTTATTCATAGCCTTCAATTAAAATAGCAGCATTTATAATTACCATACAGTACAGTGACCCAGTTTTTATAAATAATCTGAATGTTGCTTTTAAAGGCAATGGTGTCAGAAAGAAAGAAATTTTTCTGAACAAATCAGTCAAGATTTCGGGCATCATTTCTATAGCAACTAGAAGCAAGTCATGAGGCTTGGCAGTGAGAAATTCTAAGTAAGAAAAAGCAAACCACTTTAGGTTGTTTATCAAGTTCGGTAAAAATAATAAAAACAGTTAATCTCATTGGACGTCTTAATTGAGACTTTTTAAAGTCCTTCCCAATTTTATCAATGTTATTTCAGGAATAAGTTCCCAACTGGGCATCCTACAGTACCCTAGCTAGTCTCCTCCAGCCCTTTTTATGAGGGCATTCCTTCCATCCACGAAGACAGAGCCCTCATGACCTAGTCACCTCCTAAAGTCCCCACCTTCTAATACCATCACCTTGGGATTTAAGTTCCAACTTAACAGATTTTGGAGGGACACATACATTCATTCAAACTACAGCACTTGGTCACAACTCCACCTTTCCCTTTCAAAACATCCTCAACATCCCATAGAATGAATGTGGAGCTACCTCTGATAACCTCTGGCCTAGGATCACATAGTAAACCAAGAGATAAGTTTAAAATAAAATCCTTTTCTTGTGGCTTTTTTGTTTCCTACTCTATCTTTTCTTCTTAACAAAAATTAATGCTGTAATCAGGTGTGAAGAGGAACAATGAAAGCACAAGGGTAAAAACATACAACTCTAGAATTTTCCTTTTATACCATCTGTAGCACATTTAATTCTGGCAGCCTTTGTTGAGTCCATTTTCCCCTTGTGCAGGTCAGGCTCGAAGTGATACAAGCTTTTTGTTTTCTCTGGACACCAATCAGAGAAAGTTTCTTTCAACATCTGGTACTGCTTAAAAGCTGGAAAAAAAAAAAAGAGAGAGAATAGAAAAAAAATCACTTTATGAAAAAGCCATTAGTAGGCAGGATAATGAAGGCTTGGTGTTCTCACAAAGGAAGAAACATTTAAGGAAAACTTTTTAAAAACAAACAAACTAGAAATAGGAATGCAGTTGATATTTATTCCCATTGACAGTTCATTGTTTGTGGTGGATATGAAATGACCCACAACAAAACACTGTGCCTTCCTTACATAAAGCGAAAGCTCTCAGATACTCATGCAAAAAGCCCAGGGGGGAAATATGTGAACGCTGCGTTGAATTATGTTAAATGGGTCATGGCCAGCCACCAAGAGGACATTTCCTAAAAAGGCAAATAATCACTTATTCAAGAGTTGTCCCACAAAGTAGAGAGCATGGTGAGGAACAGACACACAGCGATGATCACAGACAAGTGACCTGCTCCTCCAAGAGATGCCTCATTCTTGGGGATAACCTCTGAGACACTACAGAGCGTGCCCAAGGGAAAGCCCTTGCCTTTCACTGAGGCCACGAACGATTAGAAATAAAACTAATAAACAGCAACATAAATACAGAAGAAATCCTTCACAAACTCATGACACATATTTTAGCACTGACCAGGGGAAAAATAGAAAGCGTGGTCTCTTTCCTCTAGGACTTTAGATCCTGAGAAGGAGTAAAGACATTTGCATGGATGGCTCTAATACTAGGTAGGGTGTGATGACTACTGCAAGAGAGTTACAAATCACTCTGAAAGTTCAGAGGAGGGTCCCTTAAATTTCTTTTTTCTATTGTGGTATACTGAGAATTTATGTGTAAGGCACTGTTTGGGACAAAGGTAAATAAAGTGATCTCTCCCCTCTACTGACCAACAGAGCTAATGATCATTGACAGTTACAATGATTATTGGTACCCAGCCACCCATCTCTTAAAACAGAGTTTAGAAAACTATGGTTTTATTGGGGACATATCTGGCCACTGCCTGTTTTTTAAAAAATAAAGTTTTATTGGAACACTGACATATCCATTTGTTTACATATTGTCTATGGCTGCTTTTGAGCTATAACAGCAGGGTCGACTAGTTGCAATGGAGATAGTATAGGCATCAAAACCAAAGATATTTAACATCTATCCCTTTGCAGGAAAAGCTTACTAATCCGTATGCTAGAAGACAATCAGAAATATTAGTCATGTGATAAAGAATCTCTTCTCGATACTGTCCATGTGCTAAACAATTCCTATCATAGACACAGGACTATTGTGCCAGTTTCAATATGACATTAGGAAATACACCTTTAACTACAGACTCTTGGAGCTTGGAAGCTCCTTTAGGATGTCAACATTTCCTTATTATCCAGATACATTAGAATCTAAGTTTCATGTTTATTTTTTCTTTACCATTGTATCTTTGGTCTCAGTTGCTGAATAAATATTTCTGGAGGGAAGGCAGATTAGGCCCAAAGAGATCTATAAATTAGTCCAGAGTCACGCAAGAAATGCTGGTGCCAGAACCAGAATTCAGGGCCTCTCCTTCCCCACTGGATGTGGTTTTCTGTTTTCTAGAAGTTTCTCCCCTGGGCTATTGCAATGGCCTTTTGTCTTGTTTCACAGATTATATTCTTGTCTACAAGAATTCATTGTTACCAGAAAGATTTCGCTAGAGCTCTGCTCAAAAATTTCTAGTGCTTTACCATTACTCAAATCCTACCAACATTTCAAGTCTTAGCGTAACTGTTCCTCCTTTATGAAGACTTCTTAAATCTCTCATCCCCCCACCACACTGAAAGAAACATACCCTGCTATGTTCCCCCATAATTTCTATCTATTTGTTGTAGGAAAAAATGTTTTATAGTAGAAAATTATGCACTGTGTAGAGCACAATCTTCCAAGTTATCTGATTCTAGCCTTCCATTGCCTTTGAGCTATTTCACAACTCTGCGAGTTGTAAACAACTGAGAGTAATGCAAAACAATTCTTGTCTATAAATATGCAAACAATTCTGTCAGGCGATGGTTCAGTTGGCTTTCCTCCCCACTGTGGAAGAAGTCAATTTTGTCTCAATTTGCACATTCATTACAATACTCCAGATCTATAAATGGATTCTATATATCTATTCTTTTATTTTTCCTTTGAATCAGTTTAAATCTGTCAGGTTCTGTCACTAATAATGACTTACATAAAATCTTTAACATATTTTCATTTTATATCTGTATGAGAATCATGATTTGACTTTTTTCTATTTATTATTACCCTTGAATACCATTTCTTCAATGTTTATTGTGCAACTACTATATGCCAAGCTTAATGCTAGGAGCAGGGCATATACTGATGATCAAAACAGTCATGGTTCTTGACTTCAAGAACTTTATGTCTAGTGGGATAGATAAGTATTTTTTAAAAATTATAGATATAAATAATATTTTAGGACCATAAAAGAAAATTACAGGGTGCTCTAAGAGAAAATCACAGAGAAATTGGTTTAGAGAGGCAGTGGGCAATGAAGAGATTAAGGAATCCCTCTTAGAAAGTGGCATCAGAACTGAGACCTGAAGGATTGGTGAGAATTAATGAGGCGAAGGGAAGGAGGAGGAACAGCTCAGAGGCAAAGCCCCTGCAGTGAGGTGGGGAGCGATTGCAACATAAAGGGGACAAAGTGACAGCAAATGAGGTCTCTAGATACCAGATTAGGCAGGGCCCAGTAGTCCGTAGTAAGTAGTCTGGATTTTATGTTCAATAGAAGGACACTAAATAATTGCGTAAAGATCCACTTTTACATAGAGAATAAATTAGAGGGTCAGAATGGAAGTAGGAGCCCTTAAGAAGATACCGTAGTCTTGTAGTGTCTCTTCTAAACACTTACCTCAGTCTGCCTTCTAAGATAATGGTGAGCACTTGAGTTAACCCCCTAAACTGTGGATAGGGATCATGTGTTATTTATCTCTGAATCTACCTAGTTTCTTGCTTCCATAGAAGGCACAAAATAAATGCTCCTTGAATTGAATACCAATCCGTGTTCTAAGAATAATGGCTGACATTTAGTGAGTGCTGACTATGATTCAGACTCTGTATCAACCCCTTTGTATGAATTATATGATTTAAAATCCATAACAGTTCTATCAGGCAGGTTTGATAATTATTTCCATTTTTTCAGATGAGATAGCAGAGTCTGATGGAGGTAAAGTCACTTGCCTGTGGTCATGCAATCCACTAGTGGGGTACAAGCAGTTTTGCCCAACTTTAGCAACTGAGCTCTTAATCAGAAGCTGTTACTTTCCATGCAAATATTGAAATATCAAATTTTCCAAAACAGATGCTGGTTCATTATATCTATCTTTCTTTTTAACCTTTCAGAAGATTTACAATTTGACACGTCTTTTTCCAGATTGCATTCAAGCTCTAAGTCAACATTTTGGAAATCACAGCCTCCTTTAGACATTGCCATTTTTACTTTCTTTTATCCCTTCAAAGAGGTTTGCTATTTGATTCCAGCACACAATCTGTCTTACGTTCGTGATTTATGTCATTTCCAGAATAATTTTACACCTAACAACATCACCTGTATTGTTTGACAGCAGAAGTCAAACCATAAGAAAAATGGACTCATTCATTGCAGCCCCAACTGAAACATCGATAAAAAAATAAGTATTTGGCAAATTTAAAAAAGCCAAACTCAACAGGGAAAGGACTATTCTATTGTACATTCTGTGGGGATCTCAAAACAATGAAGGAAGGGAAGAAAAACTAAAATCTAACTGAGTACTTGACTTTATTACATTAATGCATCTTCACTGTATTCATGTAATCAGACAATTACATGGGACAAGATATAATAGTACCAAATTCCCTCCACGTGAATATAAAGCAATTTTGGATTATCTTGCTATATTGACTTCTCATCACAAAGAGTTTAGTTTCTTTCTCTTGCATGTAGCTAGGGAAAATTGTAATTGCTTTAACTGGTTTTGATTGACCAAGTGCTTTAACAGGACCATAAATATAGATGTCAGAACAGCAAACACTAAATGTTTATTTCTGTGATCCTTCTCCAGATATTGACAATCTGACCCATGAACCCGCCAGTAGGTAATCTCATAGATCATTTTCTCTACAGGAGATTCTTGCAGTTGGACAGGTTTGTCAATATCCCTCGCAGAGGGTTTTGATCAAGGACTGCTTTGTAATTGTCTGGAAGATACATTAAACACCTCACTTTCCCCAGGGTTCTAAAGACAGAACAGTCACCTCAAGTGTAAATTGCTCACACCAAGATTTTTCTATCTGGCTATTTTAAAAAGCATGTTTTGGATCCTTGCTGCTTAGAAAATTCACAATCATATAAATATTACTCTCTCATACATTTCTCTGAAGCTATTCCTTTGCTCATCAAATCAGAGCATTTTAAAAAAATCCCTAGTTGACAAGTCTTTTTAAATTTAAAGAATACACCCGCATATCGATCTAGTCAACTAACTCCAGTCTTAGAAATGTCTTTAAGAGTTTGTATGTTTCTGCTCATACTGGCATGGCTATACATTAATTGGTAGCTACTGAGCGTGCAAAACAGATAATCAGCAAAATCATCTGGATAATTTATATCCTTGTTTCTCTTTCTTGTATCAAAAATGCTTAACAGAGGGTGAACATTAGATTTGATGGAGGAGGGATGTGGAGCCTCAGATGATTGTATGAAATAGGTGAAAGAGAAAAAATGGAGCTAGAAAATAGGTAAAGAAGAAAAGGTAAGAACATTGAAGGCAGGGCTGCTCTTTATACAGAAGAGAAGCAGAAAAACGTCAGGGGCATTGTCCCCGTGGCCCCGGCCTTGTCTCTTGTGCCCCTCCTCCTCCCCCACACTGATCCTGATTTGTATGGAAAATCAGGATTTGTCCACAACATCTGTTCAATTCTTTCTCTTCCCAAGCATTTTTTTTTTCAGTATTTTTTTTTTTTTTCTGGTGTCACTGTGCCAAAAGATCTTTTTGTCAGGTAGGCAGAAAAAGGAAATGGAGAACATCTGTTCTGATTTGTTTTTCCCTGAGCACAAGTTACTAGAAGAGGAGAATAATAGGATACTTTTAAATTAATAAGGTTGTGAAATTTCTAGTCTACTAGTAGTGTCCACGGTTGGTGGGTGTGACAGCATTTATGAAAGAAGAAGTCTACAAAGTGTACCCCTAGCCTGGTCGAGACACTAATCAATCTGAGCTAGTTTGCCATAAATCATTAGGAAGAAATAGGACTAGCATATGGTGAGGTAAGCATAGTAGAGGGAAGAATTAGAAGATCAATTTTAACTTGGGTATGACCACCCAATTGCATTGGGAAAATACTAAGCTCTGTTACCTGAGAAGACACCTGTGAATTCACTGCCCAGATGATGACAGCCATTTTCTCTCTAGCTAAGTGCTAGTTTTTGTGCTGAACGTCAGAAATTCACTGAGAGTCTTGCTGTAGCATTAAGCTCAGAGGCATTCAGGGTATAGTGGCCTTAAAATAAGGTCACTTTTAGTATTTATTGGCCAAGAAAGCTATTATAGATTATAAGGAGGAAATTCTTTCTAACGAAGCCTTCTTTCTATATAATTCACATTTGAGAAAAACCCAGGCATGAAAAAATGAACATAAAAAGGACTAGAGATTTAACAGGGGAGGGGATTTGGGAATTAGCGAACTCCTGATTGCCATTCTTAACTTACTCTACTGACATTTAAAAATCACAAATTAAAGAGAAAAGGAGACAAAGTCAGTTCCTCCATATATTTCATCCTCTTGCTCTAGGAACTGATAAAACAGCTCTTCAACACACAGGTGGAAGTGTGAATCTGAGACCTAATGAATACTGGAAATGTTCCCAAAAATTCACAGTTCGAGGACAAGTTGTCATGAATTAATTTTGCCTCAGCACCCTGTTCAAATGGATTGTAAAATAGACTTAAATTTCAAGCTTCCCGTGGGCAATCTTATCTCATCTTTGAGGTACAATCTGCAATAGGGGGTTGCAGTATTTGCTACCGTTAGTGGCAGGCTTTAAATTCCACATTAAAGAATCCATACACCATCCCGTCTCAGTCCATCTAGCTCTAGTGTGAACATTCGTGAGAGCTATGACTAAATTCCTAATCATAGCTGCACAATGACCAAAAATTTACCAAATATTCCGTCTCCCAGTCTTTCCACAGAGGGGCAGGTGTGCATAATGGTAAGAGCTTGAATTTTACAGGGACAAAATTGAGCTGCAGTCTTAGCTCTTCTGCTTACCAACTGTGTGACCCTGGGCAAGTTAGATCATACCCCTGAGCCTCAGTTTCCTGACCTATAAAATAAGGATAATAATATATGTACCTTGCAGAGTTATAAAGATAAAATAATGTCATGTAAAGAGATTTGCCTGGTGTCTGGCACATGTGAAGTACTCAATAAAATTTAGCAATTATGCCACAGTTTTGACCGCCTGCCTGGTAGACCTTGGTGATGCATTGCATCTTTTCTCTCTATAGACTAATTAACAATCTCAAATACCATTAAGTAAGTGTCCATTTGGGATGTGTCTCTAGTATACTAATGATAATAAAAAGGCAATATTTACACATGCTATGGTATTTCGAAAGCTCTTATGCTTATTATCTGCTTTTATCCCTGCAACATCTTTGTGAAGGCAGATAAATGTTCTTACCCCTATTCTGCAGGTGAGTACATTGTGGTTCACAGGGCTAAAGGGGCTTGATCTGTCTTGTTCTCTGTGGTAGACTCAGGTTAAGTTCCCAGGTCTTTTTACTCCCACAGAGAACAAACAAAAGAAATTTGATTCTCTCTCTCCAGCCTTGTGGTATCCTTCTCTCAGCCAAGTGTCCTGGTCAAGCACCTATATTTTTCCCAGGTCTGTGACAATGTCATCCTGGACTCGGCTGGCTTATAAAACTTCTGGACCAACTCTTTTATCTACCTTCCAGGTATATTCCAAAAAAATAAGACTTCACATTCTTCAGTATAATTTTCATTAGAAGGTCAGTTGGGACAAACAATACTAATAGAACCTTATTTGGAGAATAATTTTTCATTCCTCTATGGTCTAAATATTATTACTAGATGAAGTGAAATTATCAGAGAGATTGTCTGCTTGTGAAATTGGTTTTATTCAATGGCCACTGGGCATTATTGTCCTCAATTTAACAGATTCATATTAAAATAAAAATAGTCCTAGAGAATAAGTGTGTGGTTATTATATCAATATGATGATATTGTCTATTGAATTCATTCCACCAACATTTGAGGGGCTGCATTTCGCCATAGTTTAGGTCATGGGGATGCACTAGTGAACAAGACAGTTACTATTCTTAGACAGGTAAACAAGCAAATGTTTCACAGAGAAATGCATGTGCCACAGTAAGTGAAAGCATCTAAAATGCCCACTGCAAAGTTTGGGAGTCCCTAAAATTGACTGCACTTCTGACTCCAATTGCAAGTTTGGAGGCAGACCAAGACCACTTCAGTTTCAATAATTTTCTAGAAATACTCACAGAACTCACTGAAAGCTGTTATAATTATGGCTTGTTACAGCAAAGGCATACAGATTAAAGTCAGCAAAGGGAAGCAGTACAGGGTGGAGGACAGGAGAATTCCAAATGCAAGCTTCCAGCTGTCTTCTCCCAGTGGAATCATGGATAGTGCAAATTTCTCCTGGCAGCAATGTGTGATGATACATATAGAGCACTAGTGTCTGGAGAAAAATCCTCCTGAGCCTTGATATGCAGAGTTTTTACTGGGGCTCAGTTACATAGATATGGTTGAGCACTCATGTGGCTGACCTTCGTGTTCAGCCCCTGTGGAAGTTGGGCTGATACCCCATGGTGGTCCAAAGCCTCCACCATAAATCACACTGTTAACTAACTTACACTACCGGGTGTGGCCCAAGTAAACAAGGACACTCTTATTGGGCAGGACTTTCCAAGGGTTTAAAGATTATCTTCAGGAGCCAAGGACAAAGACCAGATTTCGTCAACATTAATTCTTTCCTAAACAATCCCCACAGTGATGTACAGTGCCAGGGAAGACTTCTTGGAGGGTAAAATGTATAAAAATGGAGATCTGCAGGACAAATAAGCATTAGCCATGGTCTTATCATCAAAGGAAACATTGTATACAAAAGCACTGAGATAAGAAATAAGCTTAGATTATTTGTGATACTTCAGGATGTCTGAGGCAGAAGGTATGAGAGAGAAAGTGGCCAGAGATGAGCCAGTAGAAGACAATGGGGACAGATCTTGTGATGCCTTGGAAGTCATGGTATGTTGGATCCAGGTTATTATGGATTTGAGAGAGTCAGCTGCTAAATATTCAGAAATTTTTGTAAGCTATTGCTTGAAACAGTTATTATTAAACATTAAATTATAGAAACATGACTAAGTAAATGTTTTAAAAATTAATCTTTAAAATGTATCACTTCCTAATTCCTACATTATATATGTATATATATGTAGATAATATTTTTATATTATTTATGGTCTTGAAGTTATTTGTGTCTATAGTATCAGTATGGAGGAAATTCTTCCCAGTCCACTTTTGGTAGCTTGAATGCAGCCATGGTAGGAGTACTTACACCATAGTTATTGGCAAGTCTACAAGGCAGGGCCCCTGCCTCCTTCCAAGAACTGATTGTTAAATATTTACCAGCATAACACTTCTCAAAAGCTATATCTCCCTGAGTACAAAAAAATGTCTAAAGATGTTAAGGTGAGAGTGACATAATAAATTTTGTTCATTGAGAAGATAATTTTGGTTTCTGAGTGGAGGATGAGACAAGACTGGACACGAGGAGTCTAATTGGAAGGTTGTGACACTGTCTTCTCTCCTAAGGACTCATGGGCAAAATCTGCCTCCAGTCCCAATACCAGGGACAACTATACCACACCAGAGCATTTGGCTTTTCATTGTATACATGCTATAAATCTCACAGCTAATCATTTTTCTATCTTCCCACTTGGAAGTATGAAACCAAATTTGTGGTCCACCTCTAACAATTTAAGCTATACATTTTTTAATACCCTTTCCCCAGCTTCCTTTTATTTTCCTTCCTTTTATTACCTTATTTTTCCCTCTGCTACAATGTTCTCATTTTAAAAATTTATCTAACTGTATTCTATTTATTTCTAACACAAGATAGGCGATCGTTAAATAGATAAAGATTTAAAAGGCACCCTATGTTCTCCAAGGTTTATGTTTATAAAAATCATCAACAAGGACCCACAATTTTTTCTTGTTCAGTGACTTTCTTTCACTGGCTTTAGCTTGCGCTAGAGGTTTTTTCATATTATCAGGAGAAAGGGAAGATATTTCCTCTCTTAATTAAATCTGAAAGGGCTTCATGGAAAAAGTGAACCACACAGGATGGTGTATAGGACATCCACCCGAACTAGTTTCTGCCCTGTGAGTGCCCACTCCCTCCTAGAACTAGGTGCGCAATAGACACTTCCAGCTCATCTATAGTCATTGTGCATAAAAGGACCCTATCAACTTTCAGAGGTTCATTGAGGAGGGATTCCTTTGAATTGAATTCTTTAGGGGTCACCCCAGGAACAAAACACATTGCTTTGATTTCTTCCATGATAATGATTTACATAAGGTTTACATTTATCCTTTCATTCAATCTAATAATCACAACAATCCTATAGGAGGATTTCTTTATCCCTGCTTTAGAGAGGAGGTAGGAAGAATGTGGAGAGCTTAAAGAACTTGTCCAAGTAACAGAGACAGGATGTGGATCCACACCACCTACCTCCAGTCTATCTTTGTCCCCTTCCTCAGTAAATCTACACAGAGTTCAGGGTCAGTTTTGAACCACTCAGAAGAGGAACCAGGGAGGGAAAGAGCTGTGATTGTCTGCAAAGCTAAAGGACTGGACATTTCAAAGCAGCGCATGGGAGACACCAACAAATCTTGGGTGAAAGGATCTGTCATACTGAATTGTATCTTGGAGAAACTCAAGAACTTTTCTCCTATATTAGTTTCTGAACAATAAAAATAATTATAATTATAGTAATGATGACAACTAATTTTCATTGAGTATTTACTATGTGCCTAGCACTGTTCAGAGGACTTTACTTGAGTTGTTATTAATAATTAACCCTCACCCCAACCCTATGACTATGATGTAGGTGTTATTATTACACCCATTTTATGGTTGAAGAAACTGAAATTGAAAAAAAAAGTTGGGTAATTTGTACAAGAATGCACAGGTTATGAGTGCTGAAGTCAGGAGATGCCAAATCCTCAGAGCTGTTTTGCAAAATCTTTTATGTGCCCAAGCATTGGATGACCTATGGACTTAAAAGCCACAGAAAGTAAAATGTGGGCTTCCTCTTGATTGTCTTCTGAGGAATAGTCTGTATAACATAATATCTGCTATCTATAGCACATTCACATAGAAATTATAGTATTAAATGCCATTATTGTTGAGAAAATAATTTCAGGTATTAGAAGTATTGGATTTCAGAAGGAGGCTGATGCCCCTCTCACCCCCTACTCCCACCTCACCCTCCCCAAGGAGGAACTAAAGTGTTAAATGCATTGTGGAAAATGAGCTGTGTGTGTGGGCAGGGAGCAGGAATGGAGGAGGGGAGACAGAGTTAGAGAGAAGACAGGTCAGATGGGACTGATGCATTCAGTTTGCAGTACAGGACACATGGAACTAATCTGATCTTTTGTTGTAATTCCAAAACTGTTGTAAAGAGTTTCACTTGCATCCTGTAAATCAAGCATTTCTATGAAGCTTAATTTCTTCCTGTGCTCCCAACTCCCAACTATAATTAGAATAAGCACAGCCAAAACAAAAGTATGTGTGTGTGTGTGTGTGTGTGTGTGTGTATATATATATATATATATAGTCACATGCTTAAAATATATGTTGACTATATTTCTAAACTAATTGTGGGTAACTAAAACATTTTATTTGTCCTCTTGATGCTATCTGGACAGTCCACATTCAAGCAATGAGCTCAGAGCTGATACTTGAAAAAGCAGGGCCTCTGAGCCTGCTTCAGTGTGCCCCAAAAGATAAAGCCACTACTCCCCTTCAGTTCTTCCTGAAAAATGACCCTTACCTTAGTTATTCTCCTTGTTGGCATACTGCTTTTGATATATCATACCCTCTTAGATAAAGAACAGTGATACTTTGGTTCTGTGCTATAATGGATCATACAGGTTTTTATTGGGGTTTATTTTGAATAAAGAGATTTGCCATTTTGGGGTATAACTGTGTAGATCAAAGACAATAGCGATACTGTTAGAAACTTCTCTGACATTATAATGTCTAATTGCTGAGATCCTGAATTACAAAACATTTTCTCCATTGTGGTATACTTTGTGGATAGGCAACTTAAAAAACTAACAAACAAAAAACAATCAACAACGCTCTTCACTGGTACTGTGCAATAGGAGGAACTCAATTCAGTCCATTCGTAAATGTAAATATCTGCATTCTCAGAGAGCTGGGAGAAAGTTGTCTTTCACTTTCTAAACCCAATTGCTAGCTGCTCTTCCTAGGCCTCCATCATTTTCTTGTACTTTAATCACAATCTTCTCACTACACTGGGCCTCTTTTGTCTATTTCCTACATCCTCTCCAAATCTCCCTGCTCAGTACCCTTTCTGAAATCTCTTTAAAATGCAAATTTGACCTTGTTTTTCCCCTCCACCAAGCCCTTTAATTCTTGGTTACCTGCAATTTAAAGTCTCACCTTCTTAGCATGGTACATAAAACCGTACATGGTGTGACCTGTAACTTTTCTCCAGTGGTCCTAGGTCTAATTATTATAGCTATGCCTGCTTGCTATACCTATCTAAATTAATTTTTGCAGCAATCCTATGAGATTAGGAATATAATCCTCAGTAATAAATAGAGATTAAATTGTCCTAATTATGGCACTGAGATTCAACATTTACTAGCATCAACATTTTTTGGCCAATTTTTTATACTGTCTCATAGTTCTGTCCTTTGAAAGTACATAATGTAACTAACAAACCCAATTTAAGAAAAATACTTCTTCCTCTGCATGTGCACCATATTTTGGTTGCTCCTTACACAAAATAGGAGCATCTCATGGAGGCCTGGAACCTGGAATCAGAAAGGATTTGGAAAAGGAAAAGAAAAAGCACCAGAACTCAGAGAAGACTCACTTTCAGTGCCTTATTCTTGCCTTCCATACCATTCCTCTTTCCCTGTAGAGTGGATTTCTCATGTGTCAGCAGATGGCCTAGTCACAGCATCTGAGTTCAAGAGCGAAATCTACATTTGAATAAGATTTTAATTGTGATTCCAATGCACAAGGAGGACAAATCTGATTGGCTCTGTTTGGATCAGGTGACCAAAAAGTTTAATCGAGTGTAAACTATAAACGTGGCTGCCTTTGTAAGTGACCTAAAAAAATTGACCCCCCCCAAAAAAAAAGTTATATTGCTCAGCCATAAAAAAAATGGCAACCTAATACCTTTTGTAACAATCTGGATGGAACTAGAGACCATCCTTTTAAGTGAAGTATCACAAGAATGAAAAATGAACACCGCATGTACTCACTATTAAATTGGAACTAAATGATCACCACTCATGTGCACATATAGTAAAATTCGACAGAAATCAAGCAGGTGAGGGGGGGAGGAAGGGATGGGTAAATTCACATCTAACAGGTACAATGAACACTATCTAGGTGATGGACAGACTTACGACTTTGACTCAAACTGTACAAAAGTAATTCATGTAACCAAAACATTTGTACCCCTGTAATATTCTGAAATAAAACAAAAACATAAACAAAAGTTAAACATTTTAAATTTTCTTTATTAGTCAGTAATCATTGGATTTAGATCAATTTAGAGCTCCAGTTTTTAGTGCAGTTTATTCCAGATTTTTTATCCTCTTAGGTTACTATTTCAAGTTACACAAGTGCAAATATACATTCAAGGTAATTAATGATAAATGTAGAAAACAGCTTTTTCTCCCAGTGCCTAGAACTTCCCTTACTCACTGAAGTAGCAGCATGACTATCTCCCCCTCACATCCAGGGTAGAATTTCAGGGAGTTCAGGTTGGCCCCTTGGACCTCTAAGAGTTTGTGTGTTGGAACTTCAGTCCTTTTCCCTTAATAGTCTCCTGAAAAGAATAACTCTTCTAACTCCTTGCAGATATTTTACACTTTGATGAGAATGAGAGTACAGCCTTCCTTGAAAACTATTTTAAAGCGGAAGAAATCTTGCATGAAGTCATTGGTACCTACAGGGAGTGAGAAGGGCACTTCACCAGAGGCTGAGGATCCCAGTGGCAGACTTGACCCTTCACAGTTGTGGCAAGGCAGGGCAAATTAACAGCCATACCTGCCCAATAGCACCTGTGGTCTCTTCTGGGCTGGGTGAAGTTCTTAATGACTCTACTCCTGAGCTAAGTACAGGGAATATAGTCTAGCATGAACGCAAAATCAAATATGGTACAAAGAGTCAAACACATAATAGCTAAACCTACATCAAAGCAAGTAATTTCTTCTTTCTTGGTCTCAGTTTTTTCACCTGTAAGAAGGGAAGAATGATAACTTTTTCACAAGTTTAACTATTAACTGAGGAAAGCAATATATGTACACCGTATATGGCATTTCAATGGATACAACAAGCATATATAATAATAAATGGTAGCATTGAAGCTATTTGCTTTTGCTCTACCTTGTTTTAGAAATAAAATGAATAATTTGTAAAGCCTCAGAAGAATAGGATTATAAATGCTTTTGTGGTTGATAACAGCCTACTAGAAAAAATAATCTACATCAGTAATGAAACAGTTATTCTTCACTTTTCTTAATTACGAACATGCACAATGTGCTGCCATCAGGAGCGTCCAATTTCAGGTCAACCACCAAACCCACAAGTTGTGCAATTTCTAAAAAATGGCTTAACTTCTTTGTACCTCAGCCTACTCATCAAAAATCTGGATTATATCACAGGTTTGTTACAACCAATAGACATCATAGCTGTGACAGTACTTTGGACAAAAAAGTTTAAATTTTATAAACTCAGTTTGTGCCTACAAGATCCACAGCAGAAACCACACTACTGAGATATTCACTCAGACTAACTCCCTATAAATACAGAATGCTCTGGAAGATCTTCAGAAGGAAACGCACTGATTTCTGCTACAGGCCTAGCTGTCTTCTATGGGATAAATCTATAAATATACCCTTATTGGAATTAATGCAATTCTCTCAGTGATAGGGGTGGAAACAATTTCATTAGTATCTTTGATTATAATTCTACAAACATAAACTGGGTCTTGTCAATTAGTCATTGCTCAGTTGCTTGGATTTTCATGTTCACAGAAACAAGTAATCCCAGATCTAAATTTCCTCTCCTTTGCATTAATCACACATTCTCCCCTCAGTGCTCCTCAAGGGGGAGCATTTCCTCATGAACACTCAAGGCCACCATATTGGTGGAATCCAGGAGAAGACATGAAGGGGATCGTAGTCCTCATCCTGTTTGTGGCTCTTTTTTCTCCTTCCTGTTAGAAAATATGAGGTTGGGCTGGAGCTGCTTTCTCTTCAAGACACACCCTTTATCATCATCACCCTTATAAATAACAATATCAATAAATAATAGGAACTACTCCCCAAAAACCTAGGGTGAAATACCATCATTTTTTTCAACAAAATTCTGTTTGAGTTCTACATGTCAGAATAGCACGAAGTTTTGCACCACTTCATTTGAGGTCTCCATCCCTTGCATTTTCCAAGAACCACAAATTAGGTCCTAGGAGCAGGAAAGAGTGTGAAGATCATTCAGACTTCCACACGAGGGGACACGTTGTCATTACTTCTTGCTGCCACATGGGGTTGCTGCTAACAACTGGTCCTAAGCAGTCTGGCAAATGATGGTGGAAGTTGATGAATGAGAGCGTTTACTGGAAGTTGAACCTCCTCCCTCAGTGCCTGGTTTCCAAGAGAGTTCCTTGCTTCAATCAGACTCCCATGATCACAGTTCTTGGTTCTTAGCAATTTCATTCTGTTTAAGCTGTCTCCCAAGCTTCCAGTCAGGGAGCTGGGATCTTGCATCCATTTGGATCTCAGTTCCCTTTTTCCTTCCTGGGAGTAAGGGAAAACAAAAAGATTTTATTACATTGCCTTTTCCCAACTATGAGGCTAGCAGCCCACATTCGTAAGGGTAGCTGTGCTAAGTGCCACCAATGGACTCGAATGCAATGAAAATAAATATCCCGAAGAAGCCACCTTTCTTGATATTAGAACTACCTAGTCACTCTTCTAATGGCATCAGCACTGAGAGTCTCCAGGGAAATGCTATGCTCCTCTACATTTGGGAAAGGGAGATATTTCTAATGCCTAAAAGTGATATATCCTCCTGAGGACAACCTTAGTGATGTATGCTACTGCACTTGTTGAGCAAGGAAAAGAAAAAGCAGAAATGTAATATTATCAGACATCTTAGCACATAAAAATAAAAACAAATTAAATTTATTGGTCACTTATTCTTTGCTAGATATTGCTCAAAGCCCTTTGTAGGTATTCTCTTTGTTGAGCTAGTAAGAACAGAACCAGAGTTCAACATCAGATCTAATTGATCCCCAAACTCATCAGCTATTTCCCACTCTGAGTAGACACAGCCCTGTGGCTTGCAGCTTGGTGAGCAGAGGGCAGGCTGGATTTTAGCCCTGTGACACCACACAGCTTTGAGTAGTGGTCGAGACTGCACAACCACAGCATCCCTGCCCAAACCGATGCTTTAACTTGACAAGGAGAGGAAGCTGTAGCATGGTCTTTAAATGTAACCACTCAGGAGCTAGACTGCTTTGCCCAAGTCCTGTCTGCTCCAGTTCTAATTCTGGGCAGTTTCTTTACATCATTTGATCTTGGTTTCTCCATTAGTTAATGGAAGTAGTACTTGCCTCATGGAGTTGTCAATTTTTATTCATTTAGAGTGTTCAAACTTAGCACATAATAGATGCTGAATAAATATTAGCTTCTGCAAGATTAGTATTTTAACCTCAACACTATCAGTGAAGCATTAGCAAGAAAGGGATGTAATCCAAATAAAAAAAATTAAGGAACAGAACTTTTAGGGAGAAAAAAAGGCTTTAGAAGGGAAGGGAAAAGGAATGGAGGACCTGTGAAGTTCACACATGATTCCCAGAAGAGGAGAATTGTAAGCATTCATGACAGAGCCCCTGCTGAGGAATAATAAGTACATGTTTATCTAAGGAGCCATGTGTTCCCAGGGTCCGTGTCTTTCAGAGTCTGAAGGATGGTGGCAGGTGATGTGCTGAGAAGCAAAGAAACTTCTTTATCTAGAAGTCTCACCCAGTAGCATGGCTCCCACGTGCACAATGCCTTTCCTGGGCAGCAAGTCACCATTCCCACTGAAAATCCTCAAACCTTGACTGTTAAAGACATTGAGAGCACACGAATATCTGAATTGTAAGATCCATTATGAAAACACAACTCACAATCAGTTTTGATCCAGTGGCCCCTGAAGCATGAGGGACCACCCTCAGGGTAGCTAGATACTGTGATGCTATCTCATCCCGTGTCTCAGGGATTAGCAGAAGACTCTAGGGTATGATGTCCTTGTTTTAGACAAAGGTACCTGTTCTCTGAGATGACTCATGATGGAGAGGGACTATAATATTCATGGACATCTTGGCCCACTTGATTATTTTTTTAAATGTTATATCCTTGTGCATCAACTACTCGTCATGGTTAAAGGTTAGAGGACAGAGGAGAAGGGAAGGCAGTGGTGGGAAGTGAGAAATCATGTTTTAATGGGGGAAAGTCACATGTTCTCCTTTCTTAGGAAAGCATCCTGGTGTGCTCCACTGCCATCCCACTCCTCCTGACCGAATACCCAGGAATTTTTTGTCACCACTAACAATGTATGTCTCTAGGCTCTGGCACACCTCAAGAAAATGAGTGAGGATTCCAATATTGATTATGGCCAAATAAATGTGTTTTAATGGAATCAGGAAGTTGGGTTTATTACTGGCTTCTTGAATGTGCAATATAGAAAAGTCAACAGGCAAATCAAGACACTGAGAAGCCATCCTTGGCTGGCTACTCACGGCAAAAGATGAGAGAAAGGTAATCTCAAAGTCCTACCTCATTGCACAGAGAGTTCTGGCTGAGATGTTCAAATTTCAGTTAACCCAACTGTCTCAAGTATATTGGAAAAAAAGATTCTTTTTGATCAGAA
The DNA here is from genome assembly GCF_041146395.1 of Eulemur rufifrons. Classification (NCBI taxonomy): domain Eukaryota; kingdom Metazoa; phylum Chordata; class Mammalia; order Primates; family Lemuridae; genus Eulemur; species Eulemur rufifrons. Next base: position 29,134,082 of record NC_091010.1, on the reverse strand, counting down.
TCCAACCTGATATATTATGTGCTTTTCATTTTATATGGGCTTTATATGTGGTCCCTAAACTTTCATTGTCAGGTAACATGAAACACATTGGCAGGAGATTCCTGTACATTTGGTTTGGAGCAATGGCAATAGTGTTGACTAGGAGACAGAAGACTTGGGTCTTTGTCCTGACCCTGTTTATTAGCTGTGTGACCTGGCAGAAGTTGCTTAATTTCTCAAGTCTCTTCATTTCATTTTATAAATGAGGAAGCTAGTATATGACTTCCTGGCCTTACAAGGTAGTTGTGAGGTAATTAGGTAATGTGAATTAGGAAATTAGATAAGGTGAATTAAAGCACTTTTGTTTAAAGCACTTTGAACAAAAAGGATGTAAGCAGTTAACACATTAAAGGACTCATTATTGCAGATAAAATTGGCTATGGGTTTTTCTTGTAACTCCATTTGGGTTATGCTGCCAAATTTCACAAAACCAATCTATTCACAAGCACCATTTTAAAATCTCACATTCACCTATTAACTCTGTGCGCTCTGCCTTTTGATCTCACCTCTATACTAAAATTGTTTTCTTGAAGGTCACAGGTGATTTCCTAATCACTAAATTTAACGTTTCCTTTTTCTCAATTTTCACCCTCAACCTCTCCATAGCTATGACACCACTTATAATCTACTCCTTGAAATTCCCTTCCATTTTGGTGACCCTGTACTCTTCAGGGTACCCTTTGTCATCTCTAACTGCTTATCCACTGATTTTTCTTCTTTTTTCCACTCCTTAAATATAGGCATTCTCCCGGGTCCTGTCCTTGTTCCGTTTCTCTACTTCCTCGGGCAATTTCATTTAGGCAAGTCTTGGCAAGTCTTCTCCAGGTTGTCTCATGAATGCCTCAAAACCATTATATCCATTTCACCTCAGCATCACCATTTACAAACTTGATAATGACTCATTATCTTCTTAGTCACAGAGATGAGGAACCTCATGTATTTTGGGCTTATGCCCCTGCCCAACCAGTGATTAATCCTGCCAACTTTCCTCCAGAATGTTCTAACTGCCACCCCCAAATCTAGGTCTTCATACCTCTCCCCAGGACTCCTTTAATACCTTCATCCTATGGAGTAATTTTGTTCTAAAAGCAGAGCTCCAATCATTTCTCATGACTCTCTTACTCACAAATATCCTCTGAGGCCGGGCGCGGTGGCTCACGCCTGTAATCCTAGCACTCTGGGAGGCTGAGGCGGGTGGATCACTCAAGGTCAGGAGTTCGAGACCAGCCTGAGCAAGAGCGAGACCCCATCTCTACTAAAAAATAGAAAGAAATGATCTGGCCAACTAAAAATATATATATATAAAAAAAAATTAGCCGGGCATGGTGGCGCATGCCTGTAGTCCCAGCTACTGGGGAGGCTGAGGCAGTAGGATTGCTTAAGCCCAGGAGTTTGAGGTTGCTGTGAGCTAGGCTGATGCCATGGCACTCACTCTAGCCCGGGCAACAGAGCAAGATTCTGTCTAAAAAAAAAAAAAAAAATCCTCTGATCCCCGCCCCCTATCCCTACACATGGAATCACAGCTTACTATCCATATGTCCTCCATGCCTGAGTCTCAACCTATCTGTTCAGAGATGCGTTCCTGACTTCCCCACATATGTTCAGGATTCTAACCAAATTCAATAATTCTCTGATCCTCAAACACCCAATATTTATCACACAAATGAATAAAGGAATAAATGAGTGTGTGCTCATTCCCCTTCATTTCTTGTTTCTGGGTCAATTTTTTTCTCGTTATTCCTTCAGTTGTACTATCTCCAGACACTTCCATCTCTTGAAACCCTACTGGTTCTTCAAGACTCAATACAAATGCCTTCCCCTTCTTGAAGCTTTCCCTGATTACATCAACCAACACAATCGTTCCCCCTCTGACATTAGAGAGTTTTTTGATGGAACTTATTACAGTTCATTGTATTCCTGAGTGATTTTCCTATCCCCCCTCTTAGATCCAGTGCTCTCTGAAAGTTGAAACCATGCCTTCTTCACTCCTGGAACCCATGATGCCTAGCATACTGTCTTATATGTAGTTGAATTAAATTGAATGATATTGCTTAGGCAAGTTCTCAGTTTTGATTGATTTAAAACTAGCTCTTAAGCTATTAGCTTAAAAACATGTGAGCATAATTACTGCTTTCCGGGTCAGACCCAATACCTGGTCAATATTGAATGGCCTTTCTTGGGTCTATGTTACTTAATTAAGACTTACTGTGCACAAAAGCACTGTGGCAAATGTTTACCAAGCATCATCAAAACTCTCACAGAAACCTTTTAAAGTAAGTATACAGTTATCTGCACTTTACAAATGTGAAAACTGAAGCTCAGAGATGTTACGTACAATCCAAAGATCACACAGCTAACAAATGACAAGAGTTAAGACCTGAACTACAAAGAATGTGGTCTTAGCCTTGACTATTCAATAGACATGAAGACCAGAGATTTCTCCTGGTGTATTCAAGTTTTTCTCCCTGATTCACATTGATTTGTTTATCCATGGATGTTAATTTAGCCATTTGCAAATCAATTTCTGTTTTTAACTTGTGCTACCTCTTGTACTCATAAGTTGAGTCTTATCTTGATCTCTTTTGGCTTGGATGCAACCCTTGGGAAAGTGCTGCTATGTCTTAATGTACCCAGCTCTTCACTGAATGGGGAGGAAGCCATAGATGTTTCCAACGGCAACTGTCTGTAAACTCCTGCCATGTCTTTTTTTTTAACTTAGAGAACTAGACTCCTGGGGCCTGAGAAGCATGTGTAATTTATTGTAAGATGGAAAATACTTCAGGAAGCCCAAGAGGGAAAAGAAATCCTTTTACCTCTTTTTTACAAGAGTTCCAAATGATCAGGTTTATCTTTTTTCTAGTTGCAAAGGCAGAATTTTCCCTCTGAAACTCACAAAGGTCTTTGTGGTAACTATGAATCAATGTAAAATCACACTCACATAACTTTTGAGGTTGTATTCCTTGCTTTCTATAAATATGATGAGCAATGACCTCTAGCAATGACATATTATTTCAAAATAAAGCAATCAAATCCATCAAACAAACATTTATTGAGCTGCTACTCTGTGCCTGTCTCAGATTATAGTTGGGGCATGCTCTGGGCTTCCTAGAATCAGGAAGTCAAACACATGGCCAGTTCTCAATAGATATGTGTGATATTGAAATCACTATGGCCTTTGAACTGAAGTGTTTTCTCTGAAATAGCCTTTATTTTTTCACATAAAAATGAGAGAGGTAAACCAGGTTCTCTTTTAATTTTTACACAACACAACAAAAAAGTGTTTTCAAAAATTATTCTCTATTCTGGTGGCCCAATCAAGTGGGTCATACAGAATGTATAATCCTATGAATTGTATATGCATCAAGCAGGATGATGAACTAGCTACATAGATGATTCCAGTGTAGGAATTGGGGCCATATACATGTTATAGTCAATAATACAAAATTTATCATTTAGTATAGCAAGAAAAAGTATAAAATACTCAGGAATAAACCTACATGAAAAATGAAGATTCTTTATTGACTAGATTATAAAACTTTACTGTGAGATTTAAGTAAGAGGAACAAATGGAAAGATCCAATCAATATGTTCTTGAATAAGAAGTCTCTGATTAAATAAATCTATAAGTTAAACCCCACTAGGGCTCCTTTTGGGAATATGATTAAAGTTAAATTAAAGGTGACTTGTAAAGATACTTTTGAGAATACCCAGGTATTTTTGAAAACAAGAAAAATGACAAATTTTCTCCCAGCAAACGTCATATTGTGTTATAAAGCTAAAAATATTAAAAGAGTTTAGTATTGATATCTGAAAGGACAGATAGATCAATAGAACAGAAATCCCAAAAAGCATATATTCTTGTAATAATTTAGTATATAATTTTAAATCAGCAGGTATATCAGTCAGACAAGGCTAGGCCAGGTAACAAATTATTCCCAAACTCAGTAGATTGATACATTTGACCCTCAAAAAATGTGGGGGATCCCCACACAGTTGGAAATCTACATATAACTTTTGACTCCCCAAAACCATAACTACTAACAGGCTACTGTTGACCAGAAGCCTTATCAGTAAGTCACATGAACAGTTAATTAACACATATTTTATATGTTTCCTGTATTGTATGCTATATTCTTATGATTAAAGAAAGCTAGAGAACAGAAAATATTATCAAGAAAATCATGGGGAGAGAAAATATGTTTACTATTCACTAAGTAGAGTGGATCATCACAAAGGTCTTCATTCTCTTCAACTTCACATTGAGTAGGCCGAGGAGGAGGCGGAAGAGAAGGGGTTGATCTTGCTGATTTAGGGGTGACAGAGGCAGAAGAGGTGGAGGAGGTGGAAGAGGAGGCAGGAGAAACAAGCACAACTGGTTTAATTTTATAGAAATACATTGTAATTTCAGGCCGGGCGCGGTGGCTCACGCCTGTAATCCTAGCACTCTGGGAGGCCGAGGCGGGTGGATCGCTCAAGGTCAGGAGTTCGAGACCAGCCTGAGCGAGACCCCGTCTCTACTAAAAATAGAAAGACATTATATGGACAACTAAAAATCTATATAGAAAAAATTAGCCGGGCATAGTGGCGCATGCCTGTAGTCCCAGCTACTCGGGAGGCTGAGGCAGTAGGATCGCTTAAGCCGAGGAGTCTGAGGTTGCTGTGAGCTAAGCTGACGCCACGGCACTCACTCTAGCCTGGGCAACAAAGTGAGACTCTGTCTCAACAAAAAAAAAAAAAAAAAAAAAAAAAAAGAAATACATTGTAATTTCTATTTGACATTTATGCTTTTCCATTTCTCTAAAAATGTTTCTACATGGTAACAATCATTTGTCCACATTTTCCTGTAGTTTCAGTGCTTGAACCATAGTGGGATCCATGTAGTAAAAGACTCAAAATCAGTTTTGAATAATTGGAACCCTTTTGCCAGATTGTCTAACGTCAATTTGCTTTCTGGCAAGATGTTGTTTTAAAGGGTACAAAGTTTCAGACAGGAGGAATACCTTTTAGAGATCTATTGCACAGCATGGTAAGCATAGTTAATAATATTGTATATTTCAAAATTGCTAAAAGAGTAGATTTTAAGTGTTCTCATCACAAAAAAATCATGTGTGTGAAGTAACAAACATGTTAATTAGTTGATTTAATCATTCCACAATGGAAACATATATCAAAAAATCACATTGTAGCCCACAAAAATATACAATTATTTATCAATTAAAAATAAAAACAAAAGATTGAGATATTTGTCCATAGTCAAATAGGTATTAATAGTAAATGATATACCTTAGATATGAACCTACTTGTATTTAGAACCAAATTCATTGTTTCAGTGGTTCAGCCATTGCAATGAAAATGTTTTCCCAATATTTGAATCTACCTTTTTTAGGTAGGTAGTGAGGGATTCCAGGTCTCCTAGGGATGAAAGTGGGTGCTGTTGCCCCCATCTTGGTCCTGCTCAACCCTGATTCTCCATACCTGGGGGAGGATGAAATATCCTATGAATCTGCCAATCAGAACTTGGCACACCAGCTGCAAAAGAATGCAGAGGATGCTTTAGCCCATGGGCTAAGCCACATGGGTACCAGAAAGTCCAGAAAGTGACCTAGAACCCACATGCATAGTTAAGGCTCAGGTCATGTGACTCCCAACTGTCCAGTCAAAGTGGTTCCATGGTGACCTCTGGCCCATGAGGGAGGTCCCTATCAAGGCATTATAAAATAAGATGCAGACCATAGCCAATCTCTCTTTGCCCTTCCTTTTGCCTGTTCTGCTGTGACAGTGGGTCTGGTTGTCATCTGTGGCAAATGTACCATGCTCTGTAAACCTTTACGTTGCTCTTGCCGTATAGTCCTGTCTTTCTCTCCTCAATAAACCTCATTTTAGTGCTTGCCTTACTTTGGTGTGTCTGGTCATTCTTCGGCCATGAGTGCGCCAAGAACCCACAGTTTGAGATGGAAACCTAACACCTTCTTTCATGGCAATGAATACAGTGCTTGATGCAATCTGAACAACTAAGGAAAACCAGATCATGGCACAATTTCCTGGATTTTAAAAGAAAATGCTCCAATGCAGCCACCTGGCCTTCGAGATTGAACTTTCTCTGGGAAATGAGCACAACCATTCTCATCACGTGTACAATACCAGGCACCTAGGCATGATATAAAATATTTGTCTAATGTGATAATACATTTATACATATATGGTAATCTAAGGAGTTGAGATTTCCAAATGACTCAGTCTGTTTAGTTTTATTGAGCTATTTAGCATACTACAGTAAATGAATGCAGCCTGCCTTAGCTATCAAACCAATCTCTTAATTCCAAAGCACCCAAAGGTGTGTTATTTTTCTTTCTTTCTTTTTAATACAGGTCAGTGGTTCCAATAATGCCACCTGATAAAGAAGTCAAGGCCTTTTAAAATTAATGTTCACATGCCCTCCGAAATCCAGTTCTCATTTGAATGTAAAACAGAAACTCTTTTCTGTCTTTCTCTCTCTTTTCTTTTAGGGAGTTTCCTATTTGAAAGCAGTCAAGTATATGTTATCATTGTACTGAAAGTCTCTGAATGATTTTGGAAAAGATCAAAGTCCTTTGTTAATTGCTAAATATAAGATATTTAATCATTTCATTGTGATTTACTGGGTGAAAATAGAATATGACAGCTTCCTCCAAAATTAATATAATAGTAATAACTGTATAAAATGCCAAAGATTGTAGAGAAGTTTGCTAAACTCAGTAACTTACTTCTTTCTAACTTTTGAGAATGTAAAATTTGTTTAGTTGACCCTGAGAAGATTAACTGTGCAAATGCACACACACCTCTTTGTTGGCTCAATTACATCACAATGGAAAGAGGATGATATTTTGCTCTTCACAGAATCAAGAGCTACTTTGTTGCACATGAAGTTGTTTGGGAGTTCTTCCCTTCCTATTGTTAGTGGTCAGAAAACAGTTTGCTGGGAATGTTTTACATGTCCTCTGCTTTCTTGTATTTTTATTTCTGATATTTGAATCTCTGTAACTCAAAGCACACTGACCACCATGCATTAAATCCTAAGTGGATTTCCATGTTTATTTACTGAGACTTTCCCTGAAAGCTTGGACTAATGTCTTTAAAATGCGTCTGTGATTCACTTAGTCTTGTATTTTGACAGGGCAATAATTTTATTGTGGCATCTGTAGGAATTTATCTAGATCAGGCAATGGTTGGCTCTCAGTATTTCTCCCACTGGGTTGATCTTGAAACACTGAATATAAAAGAAAGAAGTATCCATAAACAAACTGACCATTCATTTCCTACAGCATTGCCTCCATGGTTCAGAGACTCTCAGGCCTTCATTCTTAATCCCCAAGTTCCTTATGGTGATAATAATAATACTTATCTCAGAGGGTGGTTTTAAAAATTAAATAAGATAATGTATATGAAGCACTTAGATTAATCCCTAGAATTTATGAAATACCCAATGAAGTTTAAGTATTATTATTAATATTTTGAATAATATCTTTTGTAATATATCATTATTACAATTTGCTGCATACTTTCACATCTATTATTTCAGGCACTTCAAGTTGAAGAAAAAATTGTTCACTGCTGGGATTATTTAGTTGGTTCAGACTCAAATGTAGAAAATGAGTTAAGTACTATAAAGCATTAATTAGTGAAAATAAAAAAAAAAAACCCTTAGCATTTCAATTTAACTTGCATTCTCTGCTCTTAACTTGTAGGAGAAAGAAAAATATGAGAAAATATGCTTAGATCAAGTACTTATTTTTCACAAAGAAAGTTTTAGAGAAATGCAGTAGGAAGAAGACAGATTTATTCAATGCTGCTCTATTTCATATCTTTTTCAAAACACTACTCAATGCAAATCATTCTTTACACCAAATGTTAGGAAATTAACCCATTCAATCACTTATTCAACCATCACTGTTGAATACCTATGTGCCCCATACTGGAGGGTCCTAAATGATCAAAGATACATATAATTGTGTTCATTTTATTCAATTTATATTAAGTTAGGAAGGTGGAATAATGCATCACTTAAAGTGTTTCAACAATACAGGCTAATTCAAGAGTATTTTCAAGATAGCTTTATTTCATGAGAAATGAAATTAACAAGAATTATCCCAATCTCTGAAAATTCTAATTGAAGTTTTAATATAGTTAGAATATGGAATAGCTTTTTCATTAATTGAATATAGTTTAGATTTTTCTGGAATAATCCTATTTAAATGGAGTGGAAATTTTTTTAGCATTGTAGAGTCATTTAATATGGCTATAATTACCTGAAATAACAGCAGAGCACTTAACAAACATTGAGATAGAGAAATGGTAGTTTCCATAAATCTGTGAAAGTGAGGTTTTTACAGAATATTTTATACTTAATTTTAAAAATAGCTTTACTGATATTTATAAATTTGAATAAGTATCATCTCTTTCAAAGTAATCATCTTGGAAAACACTAAATTCCAATGATGTGGATACCACTCCAAATAATATTTGAAAATCTTTCAAAGAATTGAGCATTTCACATTAAAATAAAATTCTCATTGATAGAAAAATTTCAGTCTTTGAGCCCGAAGTAATCTGCAATTACTACTTTAAACCAATAAATAACTAATATACATGCTGTCATATTTGAAGAATGATTCAAAATACTTTACATATATACACAGAGTAATGTAAATATTCACTGTTTTCCATGCATTTTATTTTTTACATTTAATCTTTTAATTCCTCTGTTATTATTTCCATGTATGATGCATGACAAGACTATATCATGTTCCTCCTAAATTGCTATTTTCTCCTCTGCCAGAAAATTTATTCAATGAGTTATCCTTTTCCTTATGGGTTAAAAATGTTACCTATAATAGAGACTTTGGGAAGAAACTGCCCAGCTCTTGATAATCACACTTCCTGAAAACTGCCCCTTCCTCACCCCCAAGCTATAGAGGTAGACCACTGTGTCCTGATGGCCTGGGCCAATCACGTTTCTCCTGGGAATTTGGAATTGGTACTGAGAGGTAGGTGGTCCCTGTGTGTCCCTGTAATGGAGAACATCTAAATGGAAACTGAGGATGATGCTATGAGCGTGGAGAAGTAGGTCTGTAGAGAGAAAAGAAGAAAGCAGATGTACACAGACAGTGGCGAGAGGCATGTCAGGGAATTGGAGGGTGGGGACAGGGTAAGAATGACTCAGAAAATTCTTGACAGTTCCTGCTTCCACACTGTGAAGCCTCTGCTTTTGGGTGCCAAAGAGTAGCCTTCTGGTAAAACTCCACTTTCTTATTATTTTAACTAGAATTAAGTTTTCTTCATCTGCATTGAAGAAGTACATTGATGAAGCATAGTGGGTTGAATTATGTTCTCCCAAATTCATGTTCACTTAGAACCTATGCATATGACCGTTATTTGGAAATAGAGTCTTCGCAAATGTAATCAAGTCAAGAAGAGGTCATTCTATATTAGGGTGGGCCCTAATCCAATGACTCGTATCCTTATAAGAAGAGGGAAATTTGGACACAGATACACAGGGGGAATGCCATGTGACAACAGAGGCAGAGATTGGGGTGGTGCATTTCCAAGCTAACGAGCACCAAGCACTGTCAATAACCACCAGAAGCTAGGGACGAGGCAAAGATGCGTCCTCCCCTAGAAACTTTAGAGAGAAAATGGCCCTGCTGACATTTTGATTTTGAATTTCTGGCCTCCAGAACTGTGAAACAATAAATTTTTGTTGTTTTATCCACCCAGTTTGTAGTAATTTGTTATGGAAGTTAATACGCTAATAAAGTACCTTTAGGACACACTAGACTCTAGTTTTTAATTCTGTTTAATTGGTATGTCTGCTTAGTCCTACCAAAACATCACATTACTTTAATTGCTTTTGGTTTTCAGTATATTAATGCATGGTTTAACAATTCTCTCTCATTATTCTCCTTTAATATTTTCTTGACTACTACCACTAGCTTATTAGTCTACAATGACATTAGACTCATTTTGAAAAAGTCCAGGGGAATTTTAAAAATTTTAATTTGTTTTATGAATTTTTGTTTAGCTTTTTACTCTTAATTCATCAGATTATTTTATTGTTATCAGAGAGAATAATTCATACTTTGGGTAATTTATTAAGATTTCTTTATGGCCTAGCATTTTAACAATATTGGCATGTTTTATGTATTAGTAATAAAAGGAGGGTGTATCTTCTCTTGAAGGGAACAAATTAGAATCATTACTATTAATAATATGATTTATTCATATTCTTAATAGGTACAAATCCTAGTTTGTACCCTTATTTCATATTTCCCTAGTCTATCAAAAACACTGAGGTGGGTGAATATCTTCCAGTGTGACTGTGATTTTGCTAAATATTCTTTACATTTTGGTTTATATTAATATATTTGGATGCCATGCTATTTAGTGCATTATATTTATGGCATTCATTTTAGATTGTACTTTTTATCACTAGAAGATATTTGTCTTTGCTTCTTTAATGGCTCCTTGACTGAATGCCACTTTATTTTTATTAGTATCATTAGCCTCTTTCTTTCTTTCTTCTTTTTTTTTTAGCATTTGTATACCTTTGTTCACACTTTTATATAGGGTTTTCCATTTTATATTGTTTTTAATTACCAAAGAAATGCAACATTGTTTTAAAATTTCAAACAACATGCATGAAAGTATGTAGGGAAAAATCTGAAAATTCCCATTTCATCAACTATCCATTGCGACCTCCACCCCAATCCTAATCACCTCCCCAATATAATTCATATCAAGTTTGGTGGCTATCTTTTCAGACAATTTTCTATTTATATATCACCATATATTTATTTACCACTTTATCCAGATAGTTGTAAAATACAAATAAAATCAATTAAATATTTATGTATTAAATATAAATTTACAGTATATATTATAAATAATAAACACACAAATATGAGCTCTTATATCCACTTAGTCATACTGCTTGCATGCGGTATGAAGTAGCTAGAGGCAGACGAGGGAATAACAACCCTGCCCACCAAAAACTACTCTGAGAGTTATATATTACAAAATACAGAAATCAGCTCTTAGAAGACAGAGGAGAGCTACTTAGACATTTGTACTAGAGGACCTAAGTTTTCAGAGGGGAGAAACCTTGAAGGGGTGAGCCAACCTCTGTGGCTTTTCTCTTTGGGCATTTAATAATTCTGGGCATAGGCAGGAGCTGAGAATATGGACTTCTCACCTATCAGAAGCAACTACTGGGAGCAAAGGATAAGCAGGGTTTTTTGCATAGACTTGCTGTGATCTCAAGCACATCACCAGCTTTGATAAGTAGACTTGTGGGTGGGAAAGGATTTACAAGTACATGGGTAATTTTTCTTTTAGGATACTTGCTAAATATAAAAAGAGCATATCCAGGCCTCCCTCTCAACCTTGATTCAGCACAGTTTCTGACTGGGTTGAGGTGACTAGCCACCACTCCATTGACCTAGCAGGCAAGGAAACATTCTCTGGAGGAAGGTAGCATCCTCTGAAGCCAGTATAATTTTTAAGATGCAATCTGCAGCATTCAAAACAATCACTAGACATGCCAAAAAGCAAGAACACATTACCAAAACCAAGAAAAAATATGGACAATAGAAACAGACCTACAAATAACCCAAACATTGCAGTTAGCTGAAAAGGACTTTGAAATTATCATGATTAATACATTCCAGAAAATAGAGAGAATGCTGAAGAAAGTATATAAAATGATGGTAAGTTTCACCAGAGAATTGGTAAGTTAATCAAATAAAGATTCTAGAAATTAAAAAATGGATCTTACTAAATATTTTTTTCTGAAATTGCTTTCTCATTCATTAATTTTTATAGACATACTTTACTGGAAAAATGAATATAGTTGGTACTTTTTCCCATCCAGCTTTTATCAGAGAGAAAAACTCCAATTGAAGTATGTAGAGGTATCACTCACCCATTATGGCTACATATCATATGGATATTCTATATATTATTTAATCAATCTCTTTTTGAGAGATATTTGTGTTGTTTCTCATCTTTTGTTATTGTAAATATTGAGGCAATAAGCAGCTGTTTGGTGTGCCTCTTTTCCTATTTTTGTCAGTATTCCTTAAAGTTAGATGCCACAGTGTGACAAGGTTGAGTCAAAGAATAAATACTGTAAATATTGTCTCATTATTTTGTGGTCACATTTTTAGTGATCCTAGAGAAAACTATTATCTATATTATCTACTGTTAAACTGAGTTATTACCTATTATTAAGACCAATGAATTTCCTAGTGATTCTTATTTGATACCCCTCAGCCAAAAATCTGTAAAGAAGTACATAATGGCAAGATTTTTGCTATTTTTCCAGGCATGTCACAAATGCCATATGGAATTCCTTGTCATTCTTTTATTTTATAAATATTTATAGAATGTTTTTATTTCCTATATACAAGGAATGTGTGGCATAGGACAGATTCATTTTCAACTAGCTGTTTAGGTGTTTGATATGATTCTCTCAATCTGCTTCTCCATGATACAGTCACAATAGCTTAGGAAACAGGCAGAATTTTTTGTGTCTTCAGAAAATGCACATTTATAAAAGTTACTTTAAACAAAGTAAAATGGCAAGGTCTGGGAATATTCTGACATTTTAGCAAAAAGAATTTCAATAGGTTGAAATAAAACTATTGCTTGAGATAGCAAAATATAATCGCTTTTCATGGACATATTTCAGGAAATGATATTGTTGGTTGAAGATGGTTCAGAAATTAGGACAGTTCACTATGAATTGTTTTCAGTCAATTTAGAAGAGATTGACAGAAAGGTGTAGTGGGCAAAAAGCAGGCTTTGGAACTACAAAAACCAGGTTCAAACTCTGCATTCATCATTTTCTGCTGTGCCCTTGGATAAACCTCTTGACCTCTCAATTTTTTTTATCTGTACCAAAGTGAGACTATCTTTACCCCAGAGTGGAGCAGTAGCTGAAGCATGGCCAGAGAGGCTCCAGTATTTCTCACCAATGGCAACATTCTGGAGAAGACTTTGTTCCAAATCCTGCTTTTTTCTTCCCTGCCAAGTCAACAATCAATTACCCACTAACCACTGCATTCTTGGAATTTCCAGCAAGTATGTTGCCCTTTTGATACTTGAATTTCATATTCTATGAATAAGACTTTTTCAATACTTAGTTCTTTGCTATATCAAACAACTGGTAGAGCTTTGACAATGTTTCTTCCCTTTGAGGATGAATGTCTATTTACATTAATGGAGAATTCCTTCACAAACACCTTATTCTGTAACAGTTGGTCTTATAATAACCATGCCTGCATACCCGCCTATATAAAGAGGCTGTGATTTGGATGTATGACATATGCTCAAATTAGTGTAAGACATCATTATGAGTCATCAGTCACTTGAAGGTCCATTTATATAACATTTCTTTTAACCTTCTATGTGAATAAAATATTCTGGGCATATTAATAAGACACTTGTCAAGAAAGATAAAAAGAGACTTTTACATGGAACTGATGAACTGACATGCTCATATTCTTATTACTATTTCATGGTTATTAGTCTTATAAGAAAGTCTCCTTATTTATCTGACAGAAAATCATTGTTTTGTAGGAACAGGAAGCCTTAAATGCTGGAGAAACTTCCTTGTTTATTCTTCTCCAGGATACCTTGCTCTCACATTCAGTAATTTGGAAAGCATAGTCAGTTTCTTTTTGAAGTAGGCAGAAAGATAGATTAATGCTCATTAACCAAGATTCTCAGTTCCAAGGTGAAAATATAAGCTCTCAACCCCACAGGAAGGTTGTTTGGCAATTTGAAGGACAGGGCCAAACTGGGTTCTAAGGCCAAGGTTTTCTCCAAACTCTTCTGCCTTTAATTCAGATTCCAATTCCATCGGGAGCAGAAAGTAGTCATCTATATGATATTCTCTTCTCCTGGGGCATACAGCTAGGCTACACGACTCAGACGCCTTTGTGGTTAAATATGGCCACCTGGCCGAGTTCTAGGTAACATAATGAGAGCAGAAGTGATACACACCACTTGCAAGTTTGGGCCAAAACCTCTTGTAAGAGTCCCTATTCCTTCTCCTTCTCTGTCCAATGCTGAGAATCCAGAAGTTGACTTTGAGGCCTCTAGAGGATGTTAGAGGCCCAAGACAGAAGAGACCTGGGTCTTTAAATTATCACATTGAATTGTCACATGAGTTATAAATCAACTTCTCTTGTGTAAAGCCATTGCAACAGACTGCTGACTGTTTAGCGTTAGCTTATGATGCATGGTAGTATTAATAGTTTCACTCTACTCAATCCAGATTCCAAATGGAAGTCACTTGTACTTTATGATCTGAATCCAACCATCATCCATCATTATTCTCTTTTATTTTCCCCCCATCTTCCTTGATTACATTCATGTTTCCCAAAGTATATTTCATGGAATCCTAATATCTGAGAATGTTAATGGATATTATACTTGGTAACACTGGCTCAAGCAAGGATTAACTTGTTCATTTACTGTGTAACCTATCAGGGCCTTTATATTTTTGGCTAAGAGGGGACTACGATAAGCAGTATTTTTTAAGCATATATTGAATTATATACTTCCATTTTCTTTTTATTAACGTATTATGAAGTATACTTTAACACTAGTCTAGACAATTAGATTCACATCACAGATCATCTTTGCACATGAATTTTCCTGCCTCCACATTATTTTCTTCCATCTCAGTGTCATTAGCATTCATATTGTTCTCCTATGTGATGAGACACATACAGGCAGTTGGTACACAAATTGTATAGCAATGTCTTTAAAAATCAAAGTAGACCATTTAGGTAACTTCCATATGTGTTGGCAGGTGGTGAAGGGAGATTCCTCTGTCTCCCCCAAAGCTAAAATATTTCTCCCTATGATTAGTGTTGTTTTCTGAAATTATCTGGGTACTATTTATAGGCTCTCATGTATCTAACCTGGATGTTAGGCAGTATGTTTTGTGGAGCGGTGACAATTAACTGACTAAGATTTTAATTGGGATAAGTTGTTGTGACTAAAGCATTGTCACATCAGCAATCAAGCTTTTGGGCTGGCAGCAGGACACAGCATAGAGAAGTCTTGATTAGAGGTGGGGGAGAGAAGGGAATGAAGAATGAGTTCTATCATTACTTTGAAGGGAGGTCTACAGCCAGGACAGCAGCAGGCTATGAATCCAGATATATTCAAACTCTGTTTCATCACTTAGTAATTAGGCCCTGTGTAATTTTCTTTACTTCCTTAAGCTTCAGTTTTCCATCATCCAAAAAATAAATAAATAAATAAATAAAAGTAATAAGAATGCCCTACTGAGTATGGAGAATTAAATGAGAAAATGCACAATTAACACTAGCTATTATTTTTATTGTTGCTACTGTTAACCCAGTCCTTTGGAAGGCACATCAAAAATAAGCCACTTATTTACCAATGAATCATATGCTTTTGTTAAACAAAGAAGACTAAAAGGAACATTGTTGGGAAAACAAAGTATCATTGACATTCTATCTCTCATGCAACTCAAAAATTGTGGCCCAAACATCTCCATTTACAAATGTATCACATCATTCAAAAAGAAGAATGGGGTTCTTCCCATAGCTGAGAACATTGATGGATCTTGTGATTGATACACTTGTAGAACCTCTTCACAATTTAGAGCAATTCAATTTTGATCATCTCTTTTTGGAATTAAGGGACGATAAGTTTTACCTGCATTGTGCTTCCTAGGTTTTGATATTAGTCACTATTTAATTCAATGAAATGTTACACCATCAGTGATCTGGGAAACAAGACACTCCCAAAGTAGAACTCAGAATTGTTCTTTAAACCTCCAACCGCTTCTCTTGCTGTTGGCAAGAGCTCTGTTCCATCAGGGAGTACCTGGTGAGTACATTTTCTCTGTAAGAGAGATTTGCCTTTTTAGCTCTGCTTTAAAGTTATTAAGAGAAAAGTCTAGCTGACATTCAATGCTTATATATAAATACACTGAAAAAGAAAAAAGTTATCTTGGGATAAAGGTGTGGATGAAAATGCCTCTCCAGACAATTTGGTGAAAAATAGAATTATTTTTATTGGTGTGTCAAATAGAAAAGGTCATTTTGAAATGTTCTCTTCCTTATTTCCCTCCAACTACCCTTCTGTTTTGTATTCATTTAAACATTATAAACAAATACTTACTAAGCACCTAGTACATATAAGTCCCACTGTTTAACTCAAGATTTTTGTTTTGTTTTCTAAAGTGTTCAAAATACAAATCTGCCATCTGGTTGGGGCATTAAAACACAAAGACACATATATAAGCAACATATAAAAACTAAAGGAGTTAATACATAACCCAGATAATAGTTATCCTTTATTGAGTGCCTACTATGTGCCATATATTTTTTTCTGTGATTTGCAATTATTAGCTAATTTAAACTTCACACTTTTTGTCCCTATGGTGTAGGCAAGGAATCAAGGCATATGGGTTTAGTAACCTTACTAACAATTTATTGCTAGTAAATATTGGAAAAAGATTTGAACCATCTGTCCTCTGAGTCCTCTTAAACACTATATCACACACATAATAAAATGTATTGACTACTAGTTATTAGATACTTAGAAGATATCAAATCCTGAAATACGATTGCTGATATCAAGAAGGACAATGATACTTCACCGTAACCATGGAGGCCACTGTCACAGGCAGAGCTCTGTTACTGTTGGATCATGAGCCCAACATAGACCTATGTGAAAATAAATCCAATTCAATATGGGAATACATACATATATATAAATTTAATTAATTGAATATATGTATTGCTATATATTTAATTGAATTAATTTATATAGAGCAGTTTTAGGTTTAGAAAATCAACCAGAAAGTACAAAGCACTCCCATATACTTCTCTTCTCCGCACTCCCCCACTTTACAGTGTCCTGTATTAACATCTTTCATTAGTGTGGTGCATTTGTTAGAATGGTGCATTTGTCATGATGAATAAATAGTTATACATGATTATTTAAGTAAGTCCTACAGTTACATTAGGACTCTCTCTGTGTTGCACAGTTCTATGGGTACACTGGCATGCATCCATTATGAGAGTATCATACAGAATAGTTTCACTGCCCTAAAAATCCCTGTATTCTTCCTATTCATGCCTGTCTTCCTCTCCCTGAACCCCTGAATCTTTTCACTGTCTCTATAATTTTGCCTTTTCCAGAATGTCATATGCATGGAATCATAGAGGATATAGCTTTTCAGATTGGCTTCTTTCACTTAGTAATATGCATATAAGGTTTCTCCAGTACTTTTGTGGCTTGATAACTCATTTCTTTTTATCACTGAATCATACTCCATTGTCTAGATGTACCACAGTTTATTTATCCATTCACCTATAGAAGAACGTCTTAGTTACTTCCATATTTTGACAATTATAAATAAAACTGTAATAATCACCCATGTGTAGGGTTTTATACGGGCATAACTTTTCAACATGCTTGGGTCACCAAGGAGCATGATTGCTGGATTCTATGGTAAGACAGTTGGGCAGTTTCTCATAACTTTCAAAGTGGCTGTACTATTTTGCATTCAGCAATGAATGAGAGCTCCTGTTACTCCCTATCCTCGTCAACATTTAGTGTTGGCAGTGTTTTGGATTTTAGCTATTCTAATAGGTGTGTAGTGGTGTCTCACTGTTTTTTTAATTTGCAATTGCTTAAAGATGCATGATGCTGAGCATCTTTTCATATGCTTATTTTCTATCTGCATATCTTTTTTGGTGAGGTGTCTCTTCAGATCTTTTTGCTCATTTTTTAATTTGGATTTCTTTGTATATTTTGGGTTACAGTGTTTTTGTGCTTTACAAAGGTTTTTTGCCAGGCTGTCACTTGTCTGTCTATTCTCTTAACAGTGTCTTTGAAAAGAAGAAGTTTTTAATTTTAATGGAGTTCAACTAATCAATTATTTCTTTGATGGATTTTGCCTTTGGTGTTGTATCTAAAAAGTCATTGCCATCACTTTTGGCCTTTTGGCTAAGACAAAGTATAAAAAGTCCTCATTAAACCCAAGCTCACCCTCATTTACTTTATCATATCTTCTACAAGTCACGTAATTTTGAATCTCTGATTTAGATCCATGATCTATTTTGAGTTACTTTTTAAGAGAAATATAAGGTTTAAATTTTTGCTTTGTTTTTTTTTTTGCATGTGAGTCTTCAGTCATTTCATATAATTGTTGAAAAGGCTACCTTTTCTCTTTTTAAAAAAAATTTTTTTATTTCAGCATATTATGAGGGTGCAAATGTTTGGGTTACATATATTGCATTTGCCCCACCTGAGCCAGAGCTACCTTTTCTCTATTGAATTGCCATTGCTCCTTTGTCAAAGACCAGTTGACTATATTTGTGTGGGTATATTTCTGTTCTTTCTATTCTGTTCCATTTATCTACTTGTCTATTTGTTCACCAACATCACACTGTCTTGATTACTGTAGATTTACACTAAACCTTAAAGTTGAGTAACACCAGGCTTCCAACTTTGCTCTTCTTCAATATTGTGTTTGCTCTTCTGAGTCTTTTGCCTTTCTGTATAAACTTTCTAATCAGTTTGTGGATAGTCACAAAGTAACTTGTTGGAATTTTGATTGGGATTATGTTGATCAAATTGGGAAGACTGACATTGAGTGTTTCTATCCATAAACATGGGGTACCTCCCATTTTATCTATCTATCTATCTATCTTCTTTGATTTCTTCATCAGAGTTTTGTAGCTTTTCTATTTTTACACACATACACAGATTACTCACATTGTAGAAATCCTAAAAGAAATATAAATCTAAATGTCATAAAAATAAGGTAATACAATTCCTTATTTTTAATAATGGAGAAACAGAAGCCCAGAAAGAAAATGAGATTTGTGTAATAACTGGTTGGTGATAGAGGCAGAACTAGCACCCAAGTTTTCTGACCTGCAGGACCACAGACTAATAGAGCCTTTTTGGAGGGGGAGGGCTTTGCTTTCATCATAACATTATGTAGATCCTTGTACTAGATATCTATTGCTGCATAACAAATTACCTCAAATGTAACAATTTAAACAATAAACATTATTATGTGACCGTTTCTGTAGGCCAAGAATCCAAAAATAGCTTAGCAGGGTGCCTCTGGGTCAACATCTCTTATTAGGTTGCAGCAAGATGTGTTATTATCTGAAGAATTAAATGGGGGAAGATCCACTTTCAAGCTCATTCATGTGTTTGTTGGTAGGCCTCAGGTTCTTGCCATGTGGTCTTCTCTGAAGGACTACTAGCTTTACCCAGGGCAAGTGATAAGAAAGAGAGAGAGCCCAAGACAGAAGCTGCAGTCTTTTATAACCTTGACAGTGACACCTTGTTATTTCTGCCATAGTCTATTTATTAGAAATGGATCACTAAATCAAACCCACAGTCAAGGGAGGGGATTACACAGGAGCATGAATACCAGGAGGCAGAATCACCAGGGTTCATCTTCAAGGCTTCTACCACAACCCTACATTCAGTCTTTTTGGGGAAAAGTAATCAAGAAATAGGAGGAATTGATGGCAGAATCACTCTCTGCTAGTATCTCTCTTTTAGTCAGAGAAAAGCAAAACCATTGATTATGAAGAGGTGGAGATTGATACTTCTGCATAATAACACACTTTGATCTTTCAAGAAGTCACCACCAAGCTCTAATTTTAGGATAACAGCAATACCATTAAGCCTATTCTCTGTACATACAGGTCTGGCCATATCCGATTATCTCACCAGAGGATTTTTTAAGTGGAAAAGAACCTGTCTCATATCAGGGAAGACTGTAAAATTTCAAAAACCTTTCATGTGAAAGGCTTTCTGATACATTTTTTTACATGGTTCTTAGAATACAAACATGCAGAGAATATATGAATATCAAACTCAATAAAACTAAGTTGAGAGTATCATAAAAAAGCAAAGATATTTTATATGTATATATAATATATATTTTTCTTTTTTGTCTCTTTTTCAAAAATCACCTGATCTTCAAAACATCCCTGTGAGCTATGTAATACTATTATTCCGTACATGAGAAAGGGAGATCTGAGAATTTGTTCAATATCATGCATCTCCAGTTGATTCACAACTTTGGCAGCAAAATTAGAGTCAGGTAACCTATATGCCTCTGAACCAAATAGGAGAAATAAGGAAAACACCTGAGAGAGAGGAAGAAATCTTCATGTGTCTTCATCTCATAATTGGACATTCCTTCTCAGGCCACTTACTTTGAAAAGATTCCTTTCTATAAAGGCAGCTGGAGGGAGAGAAAAAAATGTGATTTAACCCAGGGCTTAGAATAAGTCCTATGAATCTCTAAAACTTTGTTGGAGATGTTAGACTCTGGAAAGAACTATACTTAAAAGCTTCAGGCTTTTCTCTGATTCTCCTTTTATATGATTTGTGAATACAAAGTCATTATGCATATGTTCTCTTCACTGAAAGACCACTTTGATAAACCTTGAAGTTTTTCAAAGATAAAGCAAATTTGAAAATAGAGAGATTCAAGTAAATGTGGACCCGAAAGCTGAATGGTTCTCCGTAATATAAAAAGCTATTTCCATTTCAGTTAGCATTTCATCCTATCATATTATGTTTCCCTTAGGAAAAATATATTTTCTGGGTTAAGATTTAGATTGATTCATCTCCAAAACATATTGGTCATAGCTGGATGATGGGTATAAGTTCTTTCCCATAATGGGGGCAGAGGTCAAAAAGACCCAGGAGATTGAAGGTGTAGTGACAGTATTTTCATTTGATGCTATTGGAGGGATCCTGAAAAGAATTGGATTGAAATTATTCTAAAGTTCAACCTTGACTGTTTTACAGAAGTATCACATGTGATGTTTTCCAGAATAAGCCAGACTTTGCAAAATATATTTAGGTTGTCTATTGTGCTAATGTTGAGGAATGAGGAGATGCAGATAATAAAGCTGAATTTATGTGGGACATAGTAGGGGTTGCCCTTACATGAATGGACTTCCCTGATGTCAATCACTCCTGGAAGAAAGGTTGCCTTCTCATGAGGGAGTAAAAGGGTCCAGGTATAACCTCTCATTGTTAACAATGAGAAAACTGGGCAAAATACATGAAATAATTGTTTTTAGACATTGTACAACACACAGTGCAGTACTGTGATTTCTAAAGGAAGGTAAATAGAGTGAACTCTACAATTGCCCTAGTTTTATGCCTGGTGGCATTTTAAAACCATGGCACAGGATAGGAATCCAAACATAGTCCAGGAGTCTTATTGAGTTGGAGATATAGTGATTAGAGATCAGAAAGGCTATGGTGGCTATAATTTGAAAGGCAGATTACTGAGAGAAGGGACATATGCGGAGAAATAGCTTCAGGAATATGTGTATGCCTGTCCTTGAATCTTTGACCAATCTGCAAACGCAAGAGTGACACAAAGCTAAATGAAGAACAACTCCGGAGGAAAAAACAAGACTGGGGGAGGGAGGGAGTTATAAGCCAAATAATTCTCAGAGTTTGTTCAGGATGTCGAGTCTATAAATCCCAAAGCCTAATGGAGAGACCTGAGTGAATCCACAGAACATTCATCATAGATGCCTAAAGGGAAGCTAGTCTAGACTCAGTGAAAAAACTTTAAAACAAGACTCAAAGGGGTCAAACTGATGTTCAAATGAGTTAACTACCTGTGGAAACAAAGTCTAACCTTGTTTAAAGATATATAACAAAACTTAGCATTCTATAAAATAATATCACTATATCCAGGATCCAATAAAAAATTAATAAGTATGCTAAGAAGAAGAAAAGTTTAATTCCTAGAAAGGATAAAAATCAGTCAGGAGAAACATCTGGTTTCTGGTCTGACAAGTAAAGAGCATGGAAGTCATCACCCCCATCATCACAACAAGAAAAAAATTGATCAAACTGAAAATCAACAATTCTATTTAAATCCAGCAGAGAATTGAGGCCACAGGACAAACCACTGGCCCCCAAATTGAAAGATAGAGAGAATAAAAACTTACCATTGCAGAAGTCCAGGAGGAGAAACCTTAGTGAGAACCAGTATTGGGGTAGGAAAACTTAATCTGTAATTGATAAATTGCTGAAGGTTCAGTGTGGATAAGTTTGAGAGTTAAAGACTCCAGGGGGTGGGGGAGGAACAGTCCTAGAGGGTTGGAGGTTAAAACTCATATAGGTGTGAGCTTTATCTCTGAGTTCTCCAGGTTCTCAGTGAAGACTGGAGAAAAATCCCCTGTGCAGCAGGAGGAAAGAAGTCGTCATTTCAAAATATACCCAAAGAATTTTTTTATTCTTAACAAAACCCGCCATCAAGAGAAAGCATTTTACCACAGCCTAGCCAACAGGGGTTTTACCAGAGCCTAACTGACCTGGGGGAAGGGAAATACACAGCCTACACTAACCTTCCTGTCTCACCAAAGGGTAAAACAAAACAAAACAAAATTGAAAAGCACCGTAATGTCACAGCCCAAGGACACAGGCTGAGACCAAATCATAGGACTGTAGAATACTTTCCCTCTCCGCATATGTTATAATCACATTAATAGGGTTTTTATATAATATTAATAAAAGGGTAATGCAACTGAAAGAACTATATATCTCAGACCTTATCTAAGAAGAAATCTCGAAGGAAACCTAAAGACAACAGAGGAGGCAAAAAAATACACCAGAAATTTTTGCACATGACATTTATAGTTATAGCAAACAAACACAACCTAAGCTCTAGTCGTATACACATAAAACCTCACACTAAATGCTTACTTACCTCAGTTCCTCTTGCCCAATACATCATGTAAATTTTTTTTTTAATAACAAGGTATATTAAAAGACAAATAAAACAGTTTGAAGAGACCGAGCAAGCATTGGAACTAAGGTTAGATGTGGCAGAGGTGTTAGAATTATTAAACTGGGAATTTAAAACAACTATGATTAATATACTGGGAGTTCTATTGGAAAAAATAGACAATACACAAGAATAGACGAGTAATGTAAGCAGAGAGATGGAAACTCAATATTGTTAAGACTGGGCACAGGTGAGAAAAAAAATCAATGAGATTGAAAAAGCTAATGAAAACTTTCAAAACTGAAATGCAGTGTATGATGACACTTTGATAATGGTGAAGACCCGTGAGCGTGCAGAAGGTAAGCCAACCTTGAAAATCTGAGAGTATAAGAAAGAAAGAAAAAGAAAGAAAGAAAGAGAGAGAAAGAAAAGAAAGGAAAAAAGAGAAAGAGAGAAAGAAAGTAAAGAAAGGAAGGAAGGAAGGAAGGGAGAAAGAAAGATTGAAATGCAAACAGAAAAAAGGATGAAAAAGAATATCAAAGAACTGTGAGACAATTACAAAAAGTATAACATATATTCAATAAGAATGTCAGAAGATGAAGACAAAGAGAAAGGAACAAAAGAGTTATTGAAGCTAATAATGATTGAGAATTTTCCAAAATTAATAACACCAAATCACAGATATCAAAAAAGTTAACACCTTGGCATATCATATTTGAACTGCAGATAATCAATGACAAAGAAAATCTGTAAAGAAGCCAGAGGGAAAATACACCTTACCTGTAGAGACCAAGGATAAGAATTACATCCAACTTTTTTTCAGAAGCCATGCCAGCAAGAAGAGAGTGGAATAGAATACTTAGAGTCTTGAAGAGTAAAAATGACCAACGTAGAATTTTGTATTCTGTGAAATTATACTTAAAAAGTGAAGAAAAAAGACTTTCTCAGACAAACAAAATTGATGGAATTTGTTGCCAGTAGATCTGCCTTGAAAGAAATATTCAAAGAAATTCTTCAGAAAGAAGGGAAGTGATGGATAGGGGTAGTGGACAGGTTGTGCAAGAAATGTTACAAGACCAAACAGTAAGATCACTAGGAATGTGACATTGAAGAAAAAAATTGAAGGAGGTGGGGAAGGAGCTATGTGTGCCTCTGGGGAAAGAGATGCAGGCAGAAGTAGGAGCTAGTGCAAAGTCTGAAGGTGGGAGTGTGGAAAGACAGAATCTACTCCAAAGAAACCCGGGCAAAGTGTAGATAAGAAATGAAAATATGATGAAAGCTAGCTTCCCTTCAGCTTAATAGATATTAATAATGTACCTTGTTTTGTCTTATGCAACATAATGTTTTTGTGCAATAACATGACAC
Source organism: Eulemur rufifrons (assembly GCF_041146395.1). Classification (NCBI taxonomy): domain Eukaryota; kingdom Metazoa; phylum Chordata; class Mammalia; order Primates; family Lemuridae; genus Eulemur; species Eulemur rufifrons. The sequence continues at coordinate 29,109,856 of NC_091010.1, read as the reverse complement.
CAATTAAGTTGTAGCCTCATTTTGAGACCAATTATCAAGAGTTTAAAAAAAGGAGCTGAATATTTAAGTGTAGACTGTATGAGTTCTTTAAAAGTCAAAAGTTATTTACTTTTCAAACTGGAAATGAAAAGGCCACTGAAGCCCCCTATAGGATTTTATTTCTAATAAAGTAAATATTGATAGCTATAACCCATACACACAAAAAACTAGTTCTTTGGGGTCCTCAATAATTTTTAAAAGGAATAAAATGTTCTTGAGACCATAAAGTAAGCAAACCACTGTGGATTATAGGGTTTTAAAAATATATTTTGTTTGTTTATTATTATTTCATTTTTCTCTTTTATTTATGCTTTCATTTTTTTCATTTTAAAATTATTTTTGTCTTCCTCTTGTTTTTCTTTATTTTTTCCCTTTTCTCATTTTTCCCTAGTCTGTCTTTCTCATTTGTTTTCTTTTAAATTTAGTTTGTATTTATTTTTGTTTATTTCTATTTTTATCTGGCATTATGTTTTAATACCATTAAAAACCCAATTTATCAGGTGGGCTGTAGAAGTGATTTTTCTTTTAAGGTGAATTAGACCAAGTTTCTCACCAATTTTTCCTAATTTTAAGTGAACCTTGGGACACCTTGACTCCAAAGCCCAGGTGTAAATCCATCCTGTTACAGGACCTCTTGGCCATCTCTGTTGAGGAGAGATCCCTATTGGCAACTGCCTTTCAAGTGTAACTTGGCTCATGTAAAGTTGGCTGAGGTGAGGTTGGCTCAGCACATCCTGACTGGAAGAGAGGTGGCCATGAGGATCATTGATGAGACCAAGCAAAACTCCCCCAGCCTCCAAAGACTATCTTGATAAGCAGGAATCATAAAGGCTTTGAATCATCCCAACATAGTGAAAGTATTTGAAGTGGCTGAGACTGAGGAAACTCTCTACTTTATCATGGAGTACTCCAGCAGGGAAGAACATCTTACAGTGGTGCTGTTAAATGTGTTTTATTCATAGGAAATTAAAGGCAGAAAACCTGCTCTGGATGCTGACGTGGATATCAAGATTGCAGACTTTGGCTTCAGAAATAAATTTGCCATAGCAATAAGCTAGATAACTTCTGTGACAGCTCTCCTCATGCTGTCCCAGAACTTTCCCATGGCTGAAAGTATGATGGACTCATGGTATTAATAGATGTGTGGAGCCTAAGAGTCATCCTACACACTGGTCCATAGATCCCTGCCTTTTGATGGACAGAACTTAAAGGAGCGGCAGAGTGAGCACTGAGCAAAATATGCTATATTCCCTTCTCATTATTCATGGAGTGTAAAAACCTGCCATAGAAATTTCTCATCCTCAATTCCAGTAAGAAGCTCTTTATTTCTATTCTTTCCTATTTTTAAATTTTAATAGATTTAGGGTGTACAATTTGAATTCCATTACATGTATATATTTTATAGTGCTAAAGTCTGGGCTTTTGGTGTACCCATCACCAAAATAGTGTACATTATACCACACAGGTAATTTTTCATCCATCACCCCCTCCCATTGTCCCCCCTTGTATGCCTCTAATGTCATTATAGCACTATATGTGCCCTTGTGTAGCTGTAGTTTAACTCCTACTTATAAGTGAGACCATGCAGCATTTATTTTTCTGTTCCTGAGTTACTTCACTTAGAATAATGACCTCTAGTTCCATCTATTGAAATGATTATATGTTTTTTGTTTTTAATTCTGTTTATGTGGTGAATCACATTTATTGACTCGCATATGTTGAATCATCCTTGCATCCATGGAATAAAACCTACTTGATCATGGTGGATTATCCTTTTGATGTGCTGTTGGATTTGGTTTGCTAGTATTTTTTTGAGGATTTTACATCTACGTTCATCGATATTGGTCTATAGTTTTCTTTTTTCATTGCATCGTTTCCTGGCTTTGGTATCAGGCTGATACTGGCTTCATAGAATGAATTAGGGAGGATTCCCTCCTTCTCAATATTTTGGAACAGTTTCAGTAGGATTGGCACCAGTTCTTCTTTGTACATATGGTAGAATTTGGCTGTGAAACCCTCTGCTCTTGAGCTTTTTTCTTTTTGGGGGGAGGCAGGGGGAGATTTTTTATTGCTGATTCAATCGTGCTATTTGTTATTGGTTTATTCAAGTTTTATCTCTTCCTGGTTCAATCTTGGGAGGCTGTATCTTTTCAGGAATTCATCCATTTCCTCTAGATTTTCTAGTTTGTGAGCATAGAGTTGTTCATAATAGCCTCTAATGATGCTTTATATATCCGTGGTATCAGTTGTAATGTCTTCTTTTTAATTTCTGATTGTGTTTATTTGCATCTTCCCTCTTTTCTTGGTTAATATAGCTAGTGCCTTATCAATTTTGTTTGTCTTTTAGAAGAACTAACTTTTTATTTCATTGATCCTTTATATTGTTTTTGAAAAATTTCTATTTCATTTAGGTCTGCTTTGATCTTTGCTATTTCTTTTTTTTTTTTTTCTTCTAACTTTGGGTATGCCTTGTTCTTGCTTTTTTTTAGTTCCTTGAGATGTGATGTTAGGTTATTAATTTGTGATCTTTATGTCTTTTTGATGTAGGCATTTAATGCTATAAAATTCCCTCTTAGCATTGGCTTTGTTGTATCCTGCAGGTTTTGTCATGCTGTGTTTTAATTTTTATTCATTTCATACAATTTTTTAATTTCCATCTTTATTTCTTCTCTGACCAGTGATCACTTAAGAGAATATTGTTTAATTTCAATGTGTTTGTATAGTTTTTGATGCTGCTATTCATATTGATTTCTAACATTATTCCACTGTGACCTAAGAAGATACTTGATATGATTTTGATTTTTTGAAATTTGTTAAGAGTTGTTTTGTGACCTAAAATGTGGTCTATCTTGGAGAATGTCTTTAACTGTTGAATAAAATGTTCTGTAAATGCCTGCTAAGTTCATTTGGTCTAAAATTCAATTTAAGTCCAATGTTTCTTTGTTGATTTTCTGTCTTGATGACTTGTCTAGTGCTGTGAGTGGGGTGTTGAAGTCCCCCACTATTATTGTGTTGTTTTCTATCTCTTTCTTTAAGCTTAGCAATATTTGCTTTGTAAATCTGGATTCTCTGATGTTGGGTGCATATATATTTGGAACATTATATCCTCTTGCTAAGTTGATACCTTTATCATTATATAATGACCTTCTTTGTCTTTTTTGGGTTTTTTGTTTGTTTGTTTTTGATTTAAAGTCTGTTTTATCTTATATATATATAGGTACCCCTGCTTGCTTTTGGTTTCTGTTAGAGTGAAATATCTTTTTCCACCCCTTTACTTTCAGCATATATGTGTCTTTATGGGTAAGTTGAGGTTCTTGTAAGCAGCATATAGTTGGATTATATATTTTCATGCATTCTGCCAACCTATATCATTTAAGTGGGGCATTTAATCCATTTATGTTCAAGGTTAATATTGATATATGATGCTTTGTTATTGTCATATTGTTAGTTAATTTCTAGTTGTTTTATAAATTCTGTGTTTTCTTCTTTTTGTCTTTGTGGTTTGCTGAGCTTCTATCATGTTGCCATTTAATTTCTTTGTCTTCCTTCCTTGTGTGATTCTTTTATAAGACCTGTGAGTTTTTATTTTTGTGTGTTTTCATGATGTTGAATGTTGACTCTTCTTAAAACATAGGGCTGGTCTAGTGGGGATGAATTCTTTCAGTGTTTTCTTGTCTGGGAAAGAATTTATTTGTCTTCCATTTATGAAGCTTATTATGGCAGAATATAAAATTCTTAGCTTACAGTTTTTTTACTTTCAGCACTTTGAAAATGCCATCCCATTCTCATTTGGCCTGTAAAATATCTATTGAGAGATCTACTGTTAGTTCAATGGGGTTTCCTTTATAGGTGACTAGATGCTTCTCTCTTGCTAATTTTACAATTTGCTCGCTTTGACTTTACTCACTCTGATTGTAACATGCCATGGTGAAGTCCTTTTTGTAGTGTATTTGCTGGGGATCATTTGGCCTCCTGTATCTGAATGTCTAACTCTCTTGTTAGTCCTGAGAAGTTTCTATTGATTATTTCCATAAATAGATTTTTCTAAACTTTTTGTTCCATCTTCCCCCCATGGAATACCTGTACATCACAAGTTCAATTGCTATATGTAGGCCCAAATGTCTCCAAAGCTTTTTTATTCTGCTTTCCTTATTTTTGTCTGACTGGATTATATCAAAAGACCTGTCTTCAAGTTCTGAAATTTTTCTTTTGATTAATCTGTTTTTGAAGATTTAAAATATGTTGTACTTCTTCAATGAATTTTTCAGCTACAGAATTTCTGTATTTTTTTTTAAGATATCTATTTCTCTGGTAAATTTTTCATTCATATCCTGAACTGATTTTCTACTTTCTTTGTATTGGTTTTCATGTTTCTCTTGAATGTTATTGAGCTTTTTTCGAATCAATATTTGGAATTTTTTATCTGGCATTATAAGAAATTCTTTTTTTTTTTTAATCCATTACTGGAATATTGTTGTGGTCATTTGGTAGTGTCATATTTCCTGAATATTTCACGTTTTCTGTATCCTTCCATTGATACCTGTATATCTAATGTAGTAGTCATTTGTTCTGATTTTATGAAATTGCTTTTGAAGGAGAGAATTTTTTTTCCTGAAGATGTATATATGTTGTTGATTGAGTACCATCCTTTAGCTTTGATTTTGGGTGCCTGCAGTAGTGTGATCTTTGTATGATTTCTTAGGCAGTACACAGGGTCAGTGGTATCTGTGATTTCCTTGGTGGTTTAGGGAAGAGTCTGTGATGAAGTTTTTCTGGGGACTTGAATACCAGCCAAGCTGGTCTTTGAGGCCCAGTGGTAGAAGCTGTGGGCTAAATATGCCCGATTTTAGGTCCCAGAGCTGCATACATTGGCAGCTGTGTTAGTGTGTCCTGGGGAGGGACGGCAATTCTTGGGCCTTCAGGTGGCTTGCTCAGAATCTAGTAATTAGAGCAGAGGGCTGGGTGTGTGGACAGGTTCTCAAGCCTTTGAGCAGCTAATGTGATGTGGGAGGTGGCAGTAGTGGTGAAGGACCCACCCAGTAGAACCCAGTGCTCCATGTTAGTTTCACTATGTTACTGGTAACTGCAATGGATTGGGCAAGCTAGTCCCCAGACCCACCGCTTACTGTAAGAGGGCAGTGAGTATTATCCTAAGAGTGCTTAGCAGAGCTTGGTCTCTCCTGTCCCTTCCAAGCCAGGTGGTGGGTGCAGCCATGTTGCCTTGAACTTGGCCTATGGGTGGGATGTGGCTCAGCATTAAACTCACAAAATGGTGCCAGCTGTGGGCTTACAATCAAAGAGAGCAGGGCTCCTTTGGGCAAGTAGCTTGGGAGTGCAGTCTACTCACATTTTAGTCTCACAGGAGCCCATCGCAGGGCAGTGAGAATTGTCCTAGCTGTACGTAGGAGAGCTTGGACTCCCCTCTTCCTCTTTAGCTAGGCAGTCCTGCAGCTGCACCAGTCTGAACTCAGCTAAAGGGCAGGATGCTCTCTGGCTTTAAAAATGGCACCTTGGGCTGGTGATCAGAGAAGGTTTGTCCCTTTCCAAGAAAACAGTGTAGGCAAGATGCTGGGGGGGGAGTGACATCTGCTCCCATCTCCGTCTCACAGCAGTGCATACCGGGTGGTAGGAATCGTCCTAGGTAGTGTAGAAAAGCTTGGGCTCCCCTTTCCCTCCTCAGCTGGGCAGTGCTGCAGCTGCATCAGCCCATACTCAGCCCAAGGGCAGGTTGCTTCTCGGCTCTAAACTCCCAAAATGGCACTTTGGGCCTGTGACCAAAGGTTAAGATTCCTTCTCAGGCAGCCTGCACTGGCGGGAAATTGTGGGTAGTGCAGGTGGCTAGAAACTTGGTCCCAAAGCAGCCAGCTGCAGGATGGTGGGCACCATTCCAGATGTGTGCTGAAAAACCTGGTTTCCCTGCCCCTTCCCAGCCAGATGCGGGCCACAGCTGTGTCAGCTCAAACTCTGCCTGAGGGTGGAGCACAGCCCAGTATCAATATCTCAAAATGATGCCTTAGACCTGTGACAAGAAAGCCTGGGACCCCATCCAGGCAAGCAGTATGGGCAAGAAACTGTGGGAAATGCTGTTTTCTCACATCTCAGTCTCAACAGCAGCCTGCAGCAGGGTGATGGGGACTTTCCCAGGGGTACATGGGAGTTCCTGGGCTTCTCTATCCCTCTTCAGAGCTGTGCAGTGGCTGCAGGTAGGCCCACAGTTCCCCAATATCTAGCCTTTCAGAATGGCACCCAACTCAAGCTGCTATAGATTCAGAGGCCTGTGGAATTCTGTGTGGGTTCCCTTTCTGGAGCAACATCTCTGTGCGATCTCTAAGCAGCTCCCTATGTTATGTCTGGGACCCATGTGGATCAGGGAGTTCCTTTGTAGCCAAGATCAAAAAGCTCTTTTCAGAGAGTAGAGCCCCGAGGGCCTTTCTCTTCCTGTTTCCCCCATGTCCACCAGGAGCTTTTCCTAGCTCTTAGCCAATGCCACGCTGGGCTGAAGTGGCAAGCCACAAATAAGGTAGATGTGAGAATCATAAACATTTCCTGGAGATTTTCTAGAAATATGTGGACAAGGAAACCTGGGAAAATATTGTACTTTCTGTAGTCAGGTAGGTTTAGGACTCTGAGATTTAAGAATTAATGAAATACTCCCTCATAGGCTAGTAAAGTGTGGAATAGTTGAGTCAATAATTTTTGTAAAGTTATTTGTTTTCTCTGTGATTAAGAATAGGCATTATCAGAAATTTTCACTGTGAGGAAACATTCAGAATTAATTAAGGACGATTAACTTAGGATAAATTAGGAAGAGAGCTTGTTGGCTGGACATCAGAGTTCGGGGGAAGCTGCAAGTCAGTACTGATAACGTGCCAGAGGGTGTCTCAATCAGGTACTGCCATTGAGACCCAGTTTTATAGACCATGGTTACTTTCAAATAGTGAGAAGTTCCATTAGAACCCTGGGTTTCTGAATTCTAGGACAAGGCCTTTCCCTTACATGATATTTTTCCAGATTAACAGTGAGCAATACATTGAATTATTGGGAAGTCGTTTAATCAACAAATATTTATTAAATACTTTCAATGTGCCACATACTATTTTAAGTCCTGGAGACTCAGGAATGAATAAGAGAGACATCTTCTTGGCTTTTGTGTGGTATACTTTGTAGCAGGAGGGAAGATTGAACACAAATACCTAAAGAAGTAAATACAGAAGATACCTTCAGTGCTGTCAAAGAGAAAGGGGTGATGTGATCTAGTGACTGGTCGAGAGATGGGAGCAGTATTTGATAAGGTGGTCAGGGAAGTCCTCTCTGCACAAATGGCATTGAGGGGACACTGAATGATGAGAAGAAAACCAGCCATGTGAAGATGAGACCTTTCCAGGCAGAGAAAAGCACAAGCCTCCAGGCTGGAATATTCTGTCTGAAGCCAGATCTTGTCCGGGAGAGGTTGCCATGCACAGGAGATCTGGGTGTGACTCATGAGACCTATCTTT